>NW_022589706.1:26687218-27153153 GCF_004348235.1 Phoca vitulina
GGGACTCCAGGATCATGACCTGAGCCGAAGGCAGTCGCTTAACCAACTGAGCCACCCAGGCGCCCAATATATTTTATATATTTTTAATATATATTTGAGAGAAAGAGATTTTTTTAAAGATTTATTTATTTTAGGGAGTATAGCACACGCAAGTGGGGGTAGGGACAGAGGGAATCTTCAAGCAGACTCTCCAACGAGTGCAAAGCCCGACATGGGGCTTGATCCCATGACCCTGAGATCCTGACCTGAGCCGAAACCCAGAGTTGGACGCTCAACCAACTGAGCTGTCCAGGTACCCTGAGAGAAAACGATTTTGAGGGATTGGTTCATGTGACTATGGAGCTGGCAAGCCCCAAATCTACAGAGTGGGCCTGCAGGTTGACTTGGGAAGGGCTGATGTTGCAGATGAAGTCTGAAGGCAATCTCCTGGCAGAAATAACTCTTGCTTGGGGGAGGCCAGTTTTTTCCTTCTGTTTGGTCCTTTACCCGATTGGGTGAGGTCCACTCGCATTACTGGAGGGCAGTCTCAAACTCTAATGACTTAAATGTTAACCTCATCCCAAAACACCCTCATAGACACATCCAGAATAGTGTTTGACTACCTATCTGGGCACCGTGGCCCAGCCTAGCTGACATATAAAATTAACCATCACAGGTACGTATTACTGTATACATTTTATAGATGAAGCAATTGGGGTTTAGACACTAAGCAATGTGACTGAGATCACAAAGCCAGTGAGTAGCAGCTTTAGGCTTTTCTGCCCTTATTGCTTCAAACCCAGGTGTTTCTGTATTTAAAGCGCGGGCTCTTAACCACTTTGTCTTATTCTCTCCTTACCTGCAGTAGTCCTGGAGAGACCTGACATGTAGGAAAGTCAGTCAGTGTTTGCATATGAGCAGACTCTAAGGATAAGCAGAGCAGAAGTAGCTAAGAGATGTTGGCTGGAGGAGGGGTGGGTCTCGGGAACCAAATAGGAGAGGGACCTGAGGCACTGGGGCAAGTCAGACCTACCAGACATTGCGGGTTGGTTTCCTGGTGGTGAGCTGGATAATGTAGAGTAGTTTGGGCTGGATTAGTGACAGGTGAGAAAATGGAGCAGGGAAAAGACCGAGAATCCCGACGTCAGAGCAGGCGAATGGAATGGTGCTGGTCTGTTCCCAGAGAGGAGACTGGGCTTGAGGCAGAACCTTCAGTACCAGCTCCCCCTTCGCTTACTCCAAGCCAAGAAATCAGACTTAGGGGAATCCTATCTGTGAGGAAACCCTAGCTCCAGAATGTTTCTCCCCTGAGGATGAGGTAGTCATTCCCAAATCTGCAACAGAGTCTCATGGACTGAGGTACCCTGATACAAAGCTCCAAGAATATTCACAAAAACTGGAGGGAGGCATGTGGAAGGTTCTCTGAAAGTTCCATGGCAGCAGAACCACCAGGCATATTCTTAGGATCATATGACATTCGACCTAAGAGAGACTCTAGGGGTTTACTCAAAAAAGATGATCTACATATTTTGAGCAAGCAATAAAAAAAATCAGAATTCAAATAAAAATCCATATTTCAGAGCTCTTTTTAGAAATCAAACAACTGGAAGGACAGTTTGCATTCCTATGGTAGCTGAATTGAGTTGCTGTATTTGAGAAGAAGTCCTCACCTCAGGAGGCGCCTGTGTGGGATCTCTGCAGTCCCCACCGCCCCCTATTGCCTTCTGGACACCAGGATTTTCCTTACGCTCACTGCGCGTCCTTCCTTTACATTTGCTGCCTGCCTCTGGGATCCCTGCTGTAGATCAACATTTCCTTTACCGAGGAGGAAACAGAGGCCCATGGAGGGGATCCATCTTGCCCAAGATGAGGTAAATGAGGACTTTAACCCAGGACTTTTCCTACCCAACCCAACCTCTTTTCTCCACACCCAGAAGAGAAACCGTTGTGAAATCACACTCTCCTCACTCCGGTCTAACGCACTGTCCATTATCATCTTTGGAATGCTACAAGGACTCCGGGCAGTAAGAACCAGAAAGGGAAGGTGAAGGTGATGGTGATAAGATTTTTTTTTTTTTTTAACAGTAAGAGACAATCACAGAGATCAAGGAAGCAAAAATGTGGAAGAAAAAGAGGAAGGAAATTCAAGCTGCCCAGAGTCGGAGCTGTCAAAAACACCAAAATCCCCCCAGACCTGGGAACCTAATTATTTCAGAAAGCCTTGCTTAGTTCGGAGTCTGGGGACTGTCAACATTGAGAAACTTTAGAAATTGCAAATATTTTTTGTAGATGAAAGATAAAAACACACTTGGATGGGGAAAGGGGAAGTTCTATTTTTGAAGTGGACACTGCAGGAATAAACAGTCATAAAAATAAGACAGTGATATAGGCACCCTGCTTCAAAGCTGAAAAAGCAACTTTATTT
This sequence comes from Phoca vitulina, assembly GCF_004348235.1. Classification (NCBI taxonomy): domain Eukaryota; kingdom Metazoa; phylum Chordata; class Mammalia; order Carnivora; family Phocidae; genus Phoca; species Phoca vitulina. Next base: position 26,689,623 of record NW_022589706.1, read on the forward strand.
GCATTATCTTACGTGTTATGAAAAGCTGCTAATTGTTTTATGGCCAGAGGGGTCTGTTCTCCTCTTTGTTCCGCTGATGGCATCCTGTGATCTCAGATAGAGATGCTTAAACTCCTGGAAGCTGCTGGGAATGTCTCGGACCGAATATCCATGAGAACAGATGACCTTGCTTGACAAGTGGTTTTATTTCACATAAGGGTGTTTTTGTTTTGTTTTGTTTTGTTTTGTTTGTTTGTTTGTAGAAGTGTTTGTAGAAATTAGCTCCTCCAGGACAGGAATCATCCACCTCTGTTAGCTCAGGTCTTTATTGAGCTCTGAAGGGGGAGCGAGGCAGGCGGTGGCCCCCCAGAGGACAGTGGAGACTGAGCTTTGTGGTCCCTGCACTTCCAGAGCTGACTCGGGCCTACTGTGCACTGTGACTCACTAAGGCTGGATAGACTAGGACATTTCAACAATTTCTAGTTGCTTTTTGCTTCTCCCAATATTACTTTTTAGTTGAACTGTAACATGGCCCGGGCAGTGGTCCTCGCATACATAGCCCCCCGAAAATGCCACGCTGTGTGCAAAAGTCTTACGATTAGCAAGACTTGAATTTTTTATTTTATTTTTTTAAATTTAATTTTATTACGTTATGTTAGTCACCATACAATACATCATTAGTTTTTGATATAGTGTTCCATGATTCATTGTTCTCGTATAACACCCAGTGCTCCATGCAGTACGTACCTTCCTTAATATCCATCACTGGGCTAACCCATCCCCCCACCCCCCTCCCCTCTAGAACCCTCAGTCTGTTTCTCAGAGTCCATAGTCTCTCATGGTTCACCTCCCCCTCCGATTCTTCCCCCGCCCTCATTTTCCCTTCCTTCTCCTAATGTCCTCCATGCTATTCCTTATGTTCCACAAATAAGTGAAACCATATGATAATTGTCTTTCTCTGCTTGACTTATTTCACTTAGCATAATCTCCTCCAGTCCCATCCATGTTGATGTAAAAGTTGGGTATTCATCCTTTCTGATGGCTGAGTAATATTCCATTGTATATATGGACCACATCTTCTTTATCCATTCATCTGTTGAAGGGCATCTCGGCTCTTTCCACAGTTTGGCTACTGCGGACATTGCTGCTATGAACACTGGGGGTGCATATGGCCCTTCTACATAGCGTGCAGAGACTATCTTAAAACTTTCCCTGCTCCTGTAACCTGTTTTTACACAAAGTCAGCCTTGGGTGGGTCCCCAGGTGACTCTCTTTTGTGGTTCCTCCCTTCCTTTCTTGTGTAGGCCGGGATCTCCAGGGAGATGCTGAGAAGTGGTCATAGTTGTTGTCATGTCCCTGATCTTTAAGGGACTGCTCTGGGCCCACCCAGTTTTGTAGACTCACCATTTGCTATTATGTGTGGGGTAGGTTTTAAAAACAGTATTTTCTTTTTTTTTTAGTTTACTATTTCTTATCATGATCGATGTTGAATTTTATTGAATGCTTTTCTGCATCTATTAAGATGATCAGGAGATATTTTTCTTTTGCTCTGTTATGTAGTCAAGTCATCCTGTTGTCTTTTTTATTAGATATAAGTGGATTCAGTTTGATGGTATTTATGATTTTGTGTCACCTTCATGAGTAGAATTATCTTGTAGTTTTCCTTTTCCAAACTGACCTTGGTTGTTGGTACCAGGTTATGCCAGCCTCATAAAGTGGAAAGAGTCATGCATTTTCCTTTTTTTTTTTAAAGATTTATTTATTTTAGAGAGAGAGCACGAGCAGGAGGGGCAGAGGGAGAGGGAGAGAGAGAATCTCAAGCAGCCTCCAGGCTGAGCACAAAGCCTGACATGGGGCTCGATCCCATGACCCTGAGATCATAACTTGAGCTGAAAGCCAAGAGTCAGACGCTTAACTGACTGTGCCACCCAGGGGCCCCAGGTAATACAGAGTCCTGTTTTGTCGAAGAATTTATCCAAGACTGGAATGATATATTTATTTTGTGGGAACATTTTTTTAAAAGATTTTATTTATTTATTTGAGACAGAGAGAGAGCACAAGTAGGCAGAGAGGCAGGCAGAGGGAGAGGGAGAAGCCGACTCCCCGCTGAGTGGAGAGCCCAACGCGGGGCTCGATCCCAGGTATCCTGGGATCATGACCTGAGCTGAAGGCAGATGCTTAACTGACTGAGCCACCCAGGCGCCCCCTCTGTTTCTTTACTCTGGAAAGGCAGGGGAGTAGAGCTGGGGAGAGAGAAGGAATAGGAGGAGAGGCAGGTGTAAAACAAATCCTCCCTCACAGCCAGTCTCCAGAGCTCTGAGACGTTCTGACTGTTACTCCAAAAATAGCGGAGAGACCCATTCTAGACCAGCTTCACAGGGCGGACTTCTCCCTGAAGATGAAGCAAAAATGATCAAAGGCTGTCCATTTTTTTTCAATTAAACTTTTTTTTTTTTTTTAAGATTTTATTTATTGTCAGAGAGGGAGGGAGAGAGCGCACACAAGCAGGGAGAGCTGCAGGCAGAGGCAGAGGGAGAAGCAGACTCCCCGCTGAGCAAGGAGCCCGATGAGGGACTCCATCCCAGGACCCTGGGATCATGACCTGAACCGAAGACAGATGCTTAACCCACTGAGCCACCCAGGCACCCCTTAAACTTTTAGATAATAAATAATTAGGTTATACATACACAAATAGAATTTTTCATAAATGTGAACATATCCTGTAGTCTTTTTTTGTTCTTGTCATTTTCCTTGTTCTTGATTTTCATTTCCTAAGCTCCTCCTATTCATCACCCATGGACCTCAGCCTCCACCAAATAAAACATGTTATAGCCCAGGATGAATTCTTCTAGATTTTTCTCCATGCACATGTAATCATACAAATGGTGATTTGCCATTATTCTATAAGAATGGGTTCATATTATGCACACTTGTGTTTTTCATTCAGTAATGCCTCATGGAAATCCCTCAAAACCAACTGATACAGCTCTAATTCACTCTCTTAATGGTTATAAAAATCTCCTTTTGTGTGAATATACATAATTTATTGGATCATTCCCCTACTGATGGGCATTATTTCCGGGTTTGTCACTACAAACAAGGCTACGATAAATATTCTTGTAAACATGTCCTTTGTACCAGTAGTTTTATGTTTATGGGATAGATTCCCAGGAGTGAAATTGAAGGGTGGAAGGGTATGTGATATTTATTACATTTTAATAGACATTGTCAGATTGTTTCCAAAAGGCTGTGACAATTTACATTTCTATCAGCAGTGTAGGAGAGTACCCTCTTCACTGCATCCCCTAGTTTTTACTCCATTTGTAGTCACTTGACACTTTCAATTTAAAAACCTTTTGGCATATAATGGGAGTTAAGTGATATCTCATTGTTGCATAAATTTGCATTTCCCAACCATAATTAATTTAAATAATTTTGCTATTTGGATTAGCTCTTTTCTGAATTGTCTCTTCACTATCCTTTGTGTATTTTCCTGTCTTTTTTTTTGCCAATTTGTCAATATTCTTTTTGTCTTACAGATGTTACTCTTTGGTCTGTCATGTATATTATATTGTATCCCGAATCTATTATTTTTCTACTAATTTTATTTGTGGCACTTTTTTTTTTTTGGCCCACAAATGTATAAGGATGTTTACATAGTTAAATGTGTTTATCTTTTATTTTCAATGTCCTTCTGGTTTCCAGTCTCAGTTTGAAAGGTGTTTGTCAACCTTAGGATTATAGGTCAGACCAAAGAGGCCCCAGGGCCATTGGGTGAGAGGTACTTACCCCAAGATCCCCCAACCTGGATAATGGATAATGAAGTGAAGAAGTTTTGCTTATGATTAGGTAGACTCAGTTCTGACAGTGGCTAGTGAATCTGCTTCAGGCTAATGGACCATCCAGCGAGAATTAACCAGTGGGATGATATTACACCCGGGACCTGCACCATATCCAGGGAGGACAGCAAATGTCACTACAGAGTGACCTGGAGCCCAAGGCGAGAGCTGAAGGAGAGGGGAAAAGACTGACGAGGAAGTGCTTTCCCTTTCCCCACAAACAGGGTAGGACTCGAGAGATGAGAAGTCCAAGCGCGGGTGAGGAAGTAAAACTCAGAGACGGCTAGGATTGGCTCAAGGTCACACAGTTTGTTCAGTGGCGGAGTTGGAATTTAAGTCCCGTCTTCTAACTCAAAGACCTGTGCTTTTCCCAGATTCCATTGACTCAACTCTTGGTAGAATTTTGGCCATAACCATACAGCGTCGTTGAAAGCTTACTGTATGCCAGGTACTGTTCTGAGCACTTAGCATGTACTATCATATTTTGCCCTCATAAAAGTCTAGGAGAGGGGAGCTAGTATTTTCTCGAGGAAAGAACTGAGGCATAGAGAAAACTAAATATTTCATCCAAGGTTACATGGTTAAAAATTGGTAGGGCTTCAATTTAAACTCAGTCCACTAAGCTTATGCTACACAGCCTTTTGACAGAACTTCCCTGCTTCTCTTCCTCTCTTTTGCTTTCTATCCTTTGTAAAATAGATTAGTATTTATATTTATTCTGTTTGCTTGTCTGTTTTCCAGTGTCATTTTTAAGGTTGTTTCTCTGCACTACAGTGAATTCAGTTGAGTAAAGTTCATTGGGGGATTGTCCTGTGCCAGGCCTCAGCTACTGATGGAATAATTGACCTCATGAAATGTATTTGCTGATGTTCTAGATTACAAAGACAAACCAAACAAAGAGGACGAGGTGGAGAGGAGACGCTGTGGAGACACAGTTTGCCTTCTATCTCCACACGGGGTTTGCTGGGCTCCGCGAGGTTCTCCCAGACCCTCCTGGTTTATCCCAGATCATGCAGAGTCTATCAGGGTGCTGGTCGTTAGCTGTGCTGGTTCTTGCTCAAGAGTAAGGAGAAAAATCTAGAATACGAAATAGTGACAGCCGAGGTTTTCCCACTCTCCGTTGTCATGCTCGCTTTGCTGGAGGCGTTTGGGAAGTCTTTTCTTCTAGTAGAGCCAACAAATATTTTTAAGCATCTACAGGGTGCAGAGCATGATGCCAGGCATTGCTGGAGACTCCACACACCTTTAGTCTGTGCCCAGTATCCTTAGGGAGGCAGATACGTATCCACTTTGACATAAAATTGATAGTGTGACGAGTCCTACTAGGGCTCAAATCCAAATACACAGGGAACGTAGGAGAGAGATGAGTTTTCAATGGGAGTTATGGGAAAGTCATTCTAGCATGATGTACTAATAAAAAACCAAACACTCTATTTGAACAGATTTGTGGGAGGTGTGGGGAGGAGACACAGGTGATGCTTTTATTCAGGAGTTCGGAGACCTGGGCTCTAGCCCCACGTCTAACATCCTTGCCAGTTGTGTGACCTCACCCGAGTCACTTAATCTCTCTGATTAAGTTTTGTCACCTGTAATGTGGGGACATTAACAAGTACCTTAAAAAAAAAAAAGTACCTACCTCGTAGGTTAGTTGGGAGGATTTTAGCGCAGTATTTGGCGCATCGGAGGCTCTCGGTAAATGCCTGAAATGAAGTGTGTGTGTGCGTATGTGCACGGGCACTCACGGGTGTGTGTTGGGAGAGCGTTCGTGGGTGGGCAGGTGGGGCAGGGCTGGAGGTGACTGTGGGTAGGGTGGGTCGTGATGACAAAATTGGGGGAGGAAGATGGAGTGAGAGATAAGACTAGAAAGCTACATAAGAATCAAAGAGTGGAAAATCTTAGATTTTACTCTGTTGGAAACCGAGCTAACCATGTTTTTGATCTGATGATTAGAAAGTGCCCTCAGGTCATGGAAGAAATGACCAGACCTTGCGGTTGTAGACCCAAATATTTACTTAGCGTCTATTTAGAGCAACAGATTGTTGTTCCCTGAAGCTATACCCCTACCCCACCCTTCTTTTTGTCTTAAAGGCTGTCCTGCCCCTGTGTTTGGAGACCTTGAGGACAAAGGTGATTTGAGCTTTCAAAAAAAACCCCAAATTATGTCTCATCCAGTCACATCCTCTAAACCAGCCCCTTCCTGAGTTACTTCATATGGGCTCCAAAAAATAATGGGGTTAGGGGGAGAAGCTTATAAGGTTAGCAGAAGATGTCAAACCACATGAGACCTGATTTACTTCCATGGAACCGTCTTTTCTTCCCTGGAACAATAGCCTGCGAGATTGTAAATAAAGGCATAGGAGTTAATAAATCAGTCACAGAGGGGCCTTCCTGCTGCCAACCCATTCTCTGGAGAATGGAATCCTGAGGGCAGATTTAGGGACTGAAATCCAAATCTGGGGAACTGCCAAAGTGCCCTGCCTTGGCCTGCCAAGTTCAGTGGGAACTTCCGGGAACTTTCTTTGCAACAGTTAGAATCAGCTGCCTTGGTGCAATGCAATCCCAATGGATGACATTATTGAATATAGGGTTGTGGGGAAATAGACCAGGCCGGGGCATTTACTTAGCTCATGAAGCTTAATTGCCAATGGTAGACCCCTGGCTCCGGCAATCTTTTCTGATTAAAAAGCTGCTGGGAGCTCATCTGGCTCCCCCCTCCTTTATTACTGTTCTTTGGAGGAAAGTCTAAGAACTGAGCCTATCGTGGGGGTTAAGATTTTCAAGTCAATGATTAATGGCACGATTGCATGTGTTTTCTTTCTGAATTAACCCATGTGACCCATGGCATTTGCACCTCATGTTAACCATTAGACACAGAAGTGAGTCCTGTATTTATTTGGGTGGTGGAATCCTAGGGCCTGTTTTTTCCCTTTGTAGTGAGAGGACTCTGTGATGGGCAGGCCTTTTTCCAGGGCATGGGGCTGGGGGGCCTGCCTTCTGTCCCTCTGGAGGAAGGAGTTCTGTCGGCCTCTGTTTGCTCCAAGACTAAGGCTTGTCACAGTGGGAGCTTTCAGTGTTTCATATAAAAGTCCCTTTGATGATGCATCGCAAACCAAATCTAGAACCAGCATAGGCCGTTGTGCACTTCGAATGAATCAGGCCTCTTTCTTTAAAAATGTCTGCTTTTCTGGGGCGCCTGGGTGGTTCAGTCATTAAACGTCTGCCTTCAGCTCGGGTCATGATCCCGGGGTCCTGGGATCGAGCCCGCATCGGGCTCCCTGCTCAGTGGGAAGCCTGCTTCTTCCTCTCCCACTCCCCCTGCTTGTGTTCCCTCTCTCACTGTGTCTCTCTCTGTCAAATAAATAAATAAATAAATAAGTCTGCTTTTCTTAAAGCAAATTTATAGTTTTTGGTCTTCGAACTCTCTCTGTACTTAATGGGAAAAGAGGCGGTCTGTAGAGATACCCTTGCCAAGTGATTAGTTTCAGGTAAAGTCAGCTTAAATTTGAGCAAGAAAATGAAAAGTCTGATTTTCAGTTTCTGTGGAGCCATTCCTCCTGCCAGGAACCATGTTGAGCCCAGACACCCCCACCTGTTGCTTTCATTGCATTGCCCGACATTGTGTGTGTGTGTGGTTTTTGGGGTTTTGTTTTTTTTAAAGATTTTATTTATTTACCTGACAGAGAGAAATAGCGAGAGAGTGAATACAAGCAGGGGGAGTGAGAGGGGGAGGGGGAGGGGGAGGGGGAGAAGCAGGCTTCCGGCCAAGCAGGGAGCCCGATGTGCCCAATGCGGGCCTCGATCCCAGGATCCTGGGATCATGACCTGAGCCAAAGGCAGACGCTTAATGACTGAGCCACCCAGGCGCCCCTTTGGTTTTTTGTTTTTTAAGGGCTTGTGATGCCATGGGGAGGTAGGGAGGAGGGATGGGAGCTGTTTAGTTCATAGTTTTCTGGCTTTGGAAAGGATCACCTTCACATTATTTGTTCCTTTAATAAGAATTGTGTGGGTATATGGTGGGGGAGAGAGAGAGACAGAGAATGTTGGAGGGGGTAGGATTTAGTTTAAGGACTTTGTTTTATTTAATTACTTCAATTTGTTTTAAGTGTTGATGTTAAATTAATTTATTTTTTAAAGACTTATTTATTTATGAGGGAGCGTGAGAGAGAGAGAAAATGAGTGGGGGGAGGGGCAGAGGCAGAGGGAGAGGGGGAGAGAGAGAATCCCAAGCAGACTCCCTGTTGAGCATGGAACCCCACATGGGGCTCCTCAATCTCATGACCCTGAGATCACGACCTGAGCTGAAGCCAAGAGCAGGACGCCCAACCGACTGAGCCACCCAGGCACCCCGATATTTTTTCTTTTGAGATTTAAATAACATTAAATGAGGATGTGGCTTTTTTATGTTTATTGAAAGAAGTCATGAATGAGTGAATGAATACTGGAGTCTATTTGACGTGTAACATTGTGTAAAGTTTAGGTGTATAACATGCTGATTTGATACATTTATGTCTTGTAATATGATTGCCATTGTAACCATAGTTAATACCTCTATCACTTCACATAATTACCATCTCTTTTTTTGTGGTGGGAATAATTAAGATCTAATCTCTCAGCCAGTTGTATGATCATAATACAATATTGCTTAGATTCACTTTCCTGTGCACTGGGTCTCCAGGATGGATTTATCTACTAGCTGTAAGTTTGTACCCTAAATAACAAGGTACATGCAGCCAAGAAAGCATGAATTTAAAAGGCAGGCAAATGTAAGTATAAAGTCTCCTAATATATACTCTGATCTCACCTAGATGGCTCTCCTCTCTCTCTGTCTTCTCTAAAGGGAAACGCACTCATTTCTTAAAGCCCAGCTCACTGGGCACTCCCTCTCAGAAGTCTGCCCTGACCATCCCAGCCAGGAATCTTTCCTCTTCTAAAAATCCTCCTGCACTTTGTTCGAAGCGTCTCTTAAACAGTGTTTTCGATTGCTGTTACATCTCTGAAGTCTGTCTTTTTATTTGCGCTGCGCCTAACACGGGTTTTGTACACAGGTGAGTATGCACCCGAAGGTATATATTCAAAAAAATATTTATGGTGTAAACACAAGGATGATCTGGAAATTCTGAGAAAAAGGAGAGAAAGGGATCCTGTAGTTAGATGAATAAGGACATAAATCTTAGAAGACATTTCAGGTGCCTGCCTGCCACAGAGGCCCACCCTGAGGCCACAGCAAAGCTGGGAATGCGCTTACCCAGGAGGAGGAAGTGAGAGGAACAATCAGCATGGTCCCCAGGTAGCAGGGGCTGGGAGGGGGGCGGGCTTCCTCTGCCCCTGGGGCTCTGAATGGCCAGTCCTTTCACTCTTCTTGCTCAATTTATTTGGAGGGTCCTCTAGGCCAGATGTCCTTTTTATGGATCCTGACTGAAGTTTTAATTTATCTACACTTTCTTCTGAAAACCTACCTTGGAAGAAGCTTCTGTACCCTATTGTGGGCTGTGTCCTGCTGCTCCCTGAATATTTCCTTCGTCCTTCAGCTCAGACCTCTGTAGCTGGGGGCGGGGGCAAAGGGGGCACTCTCTGTGTCCATTTTCTATCTGTCACGGGAATGCCAGATTCCTATTTCCAATTGCCTATTTAGTATTTCCGGTGGATGTCTGGTAGGCATCTTAGGCTTGATGTGTCCAAAACCAAACTCTTGACCTTGTGCAGAGCACCCCTGCTTCTCTCCTAGCTGTCCCGTTTTGACAGACATCAGATCCAGTCCTCAGTTGTTCAGACTGGTTATCTCGCAGTCCTATGGATGCTTCTCTCGCTTTCCAACCCCACATCCAGTGAATCAGCTGTACCACCAGGATATATTCTTAATTCACCCCATCACCTCTCACCACCCCTACCCCGGCTTCGAGCCACCGCCATCTTTTGCTTGGCTCCTTGCAAAGGCATCTAACTGATTTACCTGTTTCTGTCCTTGTCCCGCCTTCATGACGTCTTCTCAGCAGGCAGAACAATGGCCAAATCCCATCGTTCCCTGCTCAGAATCTTCCAGTGGTTTCCTAAATCTCTCAGGATGAAATGAGAAGCTCCTTCTCAGCCTTTAAAATCTGATGTGATCTCTGCCCACCCTTCTTACTTCCATCCCCTGTCATTCTCACCTCCACACAGACCTTGCTGTTTCTGAAACGTCCCCCTTTATACTCAGAATGTTCTTCCTCCAGCTGTTCAAATCATGTCATCAGAGGGGACATCCCTATGCACTGTCTCCCAAACAGCAGACCTCTCTCATCACTGTCACTAACTATCTTATTGGGAAATCTTGGATGTATAGCTAGGCCTAAAAACTGAAAGGATTCTGGCTTTGTGTTCAGATGGTGGACTCAACATACTTATCTTAGTTAGCTTTCTCCCCAAACCCAACTGAAATTACAGAAAAGACTTAAAAAAAAAAAAAAAAAAACAACCCACAAAACCCCCAAGGACAGGGACAACAGATGAGGAAATAGCAGCAACACAATTTTGGATGTTGGACAATAGATGGACATATAATAACTGACTTAGCAGATTGGAAAAAGCCATAGCCCAAAATGGCAGGGAAGAAAGTGAGGAAACCAACCTGTACAAAAGGCATAGAAACTTCTAGAACTGTGCATGAAGGGGGAGCTCATGTAGGAAGTAGGGTGAACCTACTTGAGAAGTTACTGGATCTCTAGATCACTTTCCCCAGTCCATGCCTCTGAGCATTACACATACCTGAAAGATGTTTGGAAGTTTATTTTCTGGAAAAACAGAGGGTCCCTCCCTGGTTGAGAGATACCAGTTGGATGGGCAAACATGGCCAAAATAGGGGGATTAAGTGATTGTATGCAGATTGAATATTGATGGTACAGATTCCTCCCCCCCGAAAAAAAATTGGCAGAAGATACTTTAAGTAAGGCCCAAGTCATAAAGGGAGAATGAGCAAAAATTAGACCTCAGTGACCGAACCTCTGTAACCAGCAGGGTCTTGGGCCTTGACAGAGTGATAGTCATAATGTTTAACAACCAGCAAGGGCACCAGACCATCCGAAAGATGCCAGACATAAACAATTGGTGAGCCTGAATGGTATGGTTGTGTGGGCTGTGCACTGCACAGCTGTAGACCGCAACCGAGCTGAATGTGTGCTCCAGTCTTGGGTGTTCTGTCCTCACTTTTGATTTGACTTGAATGCCTTACAGGTAGAGCCGAGGATATCTCCAGAATGATGTCTTCTGTAATTGGTTATTCTAAGATTGGGAACACATTCCACAGCAAGATCATCCTGCTGGTCTCAATTTTTCCCCCTGACATTTCATATTAGTCAATTGATTTTGGACTCATAATTGTTAATGAAATAAACACAAGAAGCAACTCCTGCTGGGAAAAGAAAGATAAATACTCCAAGCTTGTCCCCCAAATCAGTGTAGTTGAAAAGCAGATGTTAATTGAAAACAGTTTAACTCAGCAAAACTCACAAAGTTCTTTCCAATGTCTTTGCTAAATTAATCATTTTAACATTTATCCTGCATTCTTAAAACAAGATCGTTTGCAAACAGGTGACCTGACTTGCAACTTTCCATTGTTTTTCAGGATGGGGGAGCAAGAGGAGAGACAGGAGGATCTAGAATTCTGGGATAACAAGGCACCTCTCTCTTCCCTTTCTGATGAGCTGAGTCCTTACTCTGAACAGCTCTTCTGATTTTAATGAGCTCCAGGTTTGTCTGAGAAAATACCAGGGCTAATTTCTTTAGTCCGTGTCTGAATTTAGGCAAAGGTTTAAAGAAGTTGCAGTTATTAACCCCCTGCCTGCTACAGAGTTGAAGCCTTCTGGAAGCTTGCATTTCAACTAAGTTTTCTTAATTTATTGTGGATGAATGATCCAGAAAGTTAATGTGCTCCTTTTATAAAGAGTCAAGTTGTAAATCATTCACTAGTTCCCTAACTGGTCTCCTTGTAGGGAGAGAAGGAAATGCTTCAGGGCCTGCTAGCCCTTCCCTTTGTCCCAGGCTTTCCCGGTTACCCCCTGGATGCCCAGAAAAGTTGTTCTCTCTGGGGTCTGGCTGCAGACCGGCACTCCGGGTGCATGCCTTTGGGCAGGGCTCAAACCAGATTTGGGGCTGCTACCTGTTATTTTTTGAGGTGGAGCCATGGGTGCGGCTACAAACAAAAATAATTTCATCCTGATGAACCAGATGGTTAGGGATGGTGTCATCAGGGCGGAGCCCTGCTCGCTGTTACCCAAGCTCAAGGTAAGAGCCTGGAGTCACACTCTTTATCTATGGCTCCTGACCCCGGGGTCAGGGTGCCAGTAAACCTGGCTGTTTCAGACACGCCTCGTGATGCATCTGGACACTGGACTGTGGAACGTGGTTCTGAAAAAAACAGATGTTGGTCATCATCTGGCAGGGATGGAAGCCCGATTTTCTTTCTTGGAAAAATCTGGAAGGGCTGTGGCTTCATTTCTTAGTGGATTAAAAAAGACTTCCCTGAGACAAATGACCTTTTGAATATTCATGTGAGCTTGGGTAAGCCAATATTCTTAACTCTAGTTTCCGTGAACCTCCAGCCCGTGCTCTGAGTTTCTGTCCAGAGCCAGCTCCCACCCTTCCCCCACCAGTGCTGTCTTGTGACCTTGGGCACTTGGCCGAAGCCACTGCTGGGCATCCAGCAGGTGTTTGAGGCCTGTCTGCTGGTCTGCAAGTCCCTGTCACTTGTCCGGACCCCTGCTCTTGGCTTTCTTGAGGGGAGTTCTCACCTGGCCTGGCATGTATAACCCTCACGAAAAGAGTGACAGAGCAACCCTTGTTCGCTCCCTATAGCCCAGCCTACGGATTCAAATTCAGTTTTAAACAGAGTTAGAAGACCATAAACAAAGGGCCTGTATGTCTCTGCCAAACATCAGCCTGGGGTGAGCTTCCCAAGGATCAGTCCTCAAAGGAAGCTTTCTCTGAAAAGGTTGATCTAGTAGGGACACTCCAAGTCTTATTATTCCAGAAACCTGGCTATGAGTTCGGTTTAATGCATATAAACCTTCTACAACACGCGCTCTTGGCCTTCGCGCTATCTTCTTGGAAACCTCCACACCATGAGAGAAAGAAGCGAATGCGCAGGCTGCAGCGTAACAAAGATGAGGCAGAGGTCCAAGTGAACCACTGGCCTGTGCACCCATGGAGGCCACAGGGGCAGAAATAAGGAAAGTCAGCGGCCAGGGATGCTGGTTCCAACTGTTGGACAGCATGCCTACTTTCTAGAGCTTGCTTCCATGGATTTAGAACATCTATCACCATCTGATCGCAAGGTCCACCTTTGGGAGACCCGCCTTGCTCATACTGAAGCAGTCTTTTGCCCTGGACCTGTTGTGGACTTTTGGGACCGATTCTGTTTTCATCCGTTCATCAATGTAACCTGAATACAGTAAATCACCTCTTCTGTCTTAGCTGAAGAAAAAAAAAGGAAGTCCTTAGACTTGGATAGATCTTGCTGCTCCACTTCCCAGCTGCATGATCTTGGAAAAATTACTTTTCTGAGTTTCAAGCTCCTTATTTGTAAAATGGCAATGTTAATGCCTACCCTGTAAGGTTGGATCGTTGGAAGGATTCAGTGAGATAATCTATCAAGGGCGGTTGAAGAGACAGCATCTAAGACGTGGGAAAGCACTGTACTATTTCACATGCGTCGTCTATGGATGAGGAGGCATCGGGCATAAAGAGAAAAAGACACGGCCCTCCCCGTCCACACTTTACGGCGCCGGGGGAAGTTGGACCCATGAACAGGTCATTTCAGTAAGTGCGGGAGCAGCTCAGCAGAGGCCAGCCGAGAACCTGGTACTACCTGAATATCTTCGTTTTGTTTTGTAATCACCTGATAGTGATGTGTTTTCTGGCCGGTTGGAGTCATGGGTGTAATTAGGTGGGGCAGGTGAGACCAGAGGCCAGGCACAGCCTGGGGAAAATGTGTGAGCGTGGGGGGCAGGGCGTGGTGGGGAGGGCGCGGCGGTGCTATGAGTGGTCTACAGGGGTCCTACTTGCTGGAGAGGCGAGACCCCATGGTCAACATCAGCAGTGAGGTTCAAGACAGCCCGTTGCGCTACTCAATCTCTCTTTACCCAGCCAGTGCAGACGGTAGTCTAGATTGTGAAAACACTTGCCAACGTACCCATTGCTGAGAAGTTCTTTCTCCTCTTTCCCCCAACACAAAGCCTGTTTGTAGTACTTCTGCTTGGCCGTAGTCATGGAAACCACCTTGTTGTCATATTCGCTTTTGGGCAGAATATTTTACCTCTAGTTGTTTTTGTGGAGGTTCAAGCTGTTAGCGACTAGACATTCTTAGAAAAATCCAAATTCTGGGCCCAGTGAAGGGTGTGGTCAACACGGATGTGACGGATTTAATTAAGTGTTCATTCTTGGGTTTGACAGCAAACTCACCAGCCTGGCATGGGAAGCTGTCCACAATCGGCCTTTACTAATCTTCCCATTCTAGCTCTTCATCTTTCATATTCTGTTCCATGCAGCCTCTCTGCATCTTTGTTCCTTCGGTGTGAAACGCTGTCTTTTCTCGACCCCCTCTGATTGGATACAATCCCTTTCTGGCACTTCTCTCAAAATACCTTATACGTGGTGTTGTCTTTAATTCTAGTTATGTAAGTACTCATTCTTTCCATGAGATGGCAAGCGAGTGAGCTGATGGTAGGAGCCTTTTCCCCTCTGTATTCCAGCGCCTTACACAGAGGATGTACTCGATAAATATTTGTTGAACTAAAGGATGTTAAAAGAACATGATTAAACACCTAGAGCGCGCCAGATGGTGACTGCAGAAGGCTCCAAAGCCAGAGTGCCCGTTTTCTGGTCTTCCTGACTTGCCTTGGTCTTGGGTTATAAACATTAAACTCAGTTGGGTCCTTCAGAGTATTTAAACAAGTGCTTGCCCTTGATGTGGTTAATGTTAACTTTAGAAATTGATAATGAGCAATAGAAAACAAAGTGTCTGTGGGTAGCAGTGATTAACAATAGTCCGCGTCTAAGGGCTGCTCTTGGCTCTATGGGGTTTCTGCAGGTACTTTAATATGACATGAAGATCAGTAAGTTTTGTTCAGACAGCTTCCCCCACCTGACTAGTAGCTCCGCAAATACCCTGGGTGGAGGAGGGAAACTCGCCATTATAGGATGATGTCGATTTCAATTCCCAAAGCAAGAAAAAGGCCACAAGATAGGTGCGGAGTATGGCTCAGTATGGGACTGGATGACTCAGTTTTTGTTGTGATAATACTATGGAACAAACAACCTCAAAGTTCCAACGGCCTTCAGGAACAAACATGTATTGTTTGTCCGTGTAATTTGTCAGCGGCCGTGAGCTGGTGCTATGGCTCAGGGTTACTCCCATATGACTTCTTCTTCTGAGACCCAGGCTGAAGGAACACAGCCCCCCGCTAGTCAGCAGGGCTCCCATGTCGGAAGGCAGGTGTTCGAGACACCTGGCAGATATTTGCGATGCCTCTTTAAGGCTTCACCTGAAACTGGCATGTTCTCACTTCTGCCCACACTGCATTGTCCAAAGTATTTTACCCGGCCAAGTCCCAATTCGGTGGGGCAGAGAATGGGCAAGGGAGAGGGGAGAGGCAATATTTGCTAAATTATAATTCAGTCTACCAGAGGGACACTTAGAATATTTTATTCCTTCTACAGATGGAAGTATAATCCCCTGGAAGAGAGAGCCCCATATCTTGTGCATTGCCTGGCACATGATGGACATTCTGTACGTGTTTGTTGAGTGAACGATTAAACTGTCCTGGATCAGTGTAACTAGGTGCATGGCCTTTCTCTGTTTGCATCGTGGAGAAAGTCGTGCTTTTTAGAAACACAGACCAGATGGAGGTTCTATGTCGTTGGAAGCTCTGACCCTAGTCAAAGGCGAGTGTTCGCTGTTGTTCCGTGTGGTGACGCTGTCAGGAGGGCAGAGTCATTGTTGAGGCTCCTTGTGGGTGAGCAGATGTAAGGAGGTGGTTTGGGTGGCTCCCCACCCACTGCCCCACCCAGCGCGGGGCCAGCCTTGGATGGGGAGTAAATAGGAGGTTTCACCTGGTGAGGCTTCCCCCACCCAGTAAGGAGGATGGGTGTGCCTTGCCGAGGGAAGCTCATTATTATATAAAAGTTTGAACTTACGAAGTGGGAAGCTGGAGAGGGGCTATTTCTGTGGCAGAAGCTGGCTTCTTTCAAGAGAAGTTAGAACTCCTTTTGTGTAGCGGTGAAGACAAGGAGGTTGGAATTTGGAATTTGGACTCGAGCAGGCCTGTGTTGGAGACCCAGCTCTACCACTTGCTGTGTGACCTTGGGCAAGTCACAGCCCCTCTCTGGGCGTGTTTCTTTGACTGTACACTGGGCAGAATGATAGTAATCACTTCCAGGGCCCTTGGAAGGATTAAATAAGTCAATGCATATAAAGTTCTCAGGACAGTGCCTAGGATGGAGAAAACATAGTAATTGAAAGCTCTTATTGTTACTATTATTATCAACATCACCATCATTATTTTAAACATGTTGATGGAATTTCAAACGTTTTCAACTTTGCTTACCTTTTTTTTTTTTTTTTGGTAAAGATTTTGTTTATTTATTTGACAGAGAGAGAGAGAGCACAAGCAGGGGGAGCAGTAGAGGGAGAGGGAGAAGCAGGGCTCTTCTCTGCCGGGAGCCCGATGCAGGGCTCCATCCCAGGGCCCCGGGTTCATGACCTGAGCTGAAGGCAGATGCTTAACCAACTGAGCCACCCAGGTGCGCATCAGCTTGGCTTACTTTTATCTGCAGGAGAATCTTTGCTCTTCAAAGCAAGGAACTCCTGTAGCTTTTTTTAGGAAGAGTGAGAGGCAAAATGTAGAGAACAGAGAAAAATATAGACAGGAGAAAAGAGAGAAGGCACAGAGGGAGAGTAGAGAAGAAAGAAAAGAGGGCGGACTGTTTTGTTTTTTTTTTTCAGGCGTTCAAAGATGAGAAATTAATAGGGGATTGACTGGAAGAAGAACTCTTGGGTTTGGGGCTTCTTGGAGAGGAAGGTGGTCCAGAGCTCATGCTGGGAGCTGGGCCTCAAGGGACCAGGAAGAACAGACAGTTGAGAAGAGACACCAACTTCCCGGGCCCAGGGTGGTGGCGGTAAAGGCGTCCATGTGCAAGATTCAGTCTCTCCAAGACATGGGCTGGGAGGGAGACCGTGTCAGGAAGAAGAAAGGGGGTCGGGGGCGATCGCTGCCAGCATTTTGGGGCATGCATACCTTGCCCAACAGGCTGGGCGGGACAGGGGTGAGAATAAGGCGGGCCTGGGAAGAGCTGAGGCAGGGCAGATGGAACGAAGTTGACAAGAGTGGCATAGCCATGCCGAGACCCATCAGCCTCGTGGGTGCTCCGGGCGAACCAGGATTACAAAGACGCTGAGGCTCTCCTCCTTCCAGTTTTCCTTTTGTTCGGTTGCATTACCTTCCTATCTTCCGAAGTTCTTTTCGGATATCATCAGATGTTGAATATAAACTCTCAGGAGCAAAAGGCGCTCGGCTTCAGCGGGCCGGAGGACACCTAACAAAAGGCGCCTCTCTTTGCAGGAAGCTGTTCCTCTGCAGAACATTCAGGGTGACTGGTTTCACGGCGTGTGGCCGCTTGGCTCGCAGAGGTGTGTGTGCTGTCTAGCTCCGTGTCTGGCGCGTGGTAGGAGGCGCTCAATAAATAGCTGTTAAATGAATACGTGGAAAGTGCTCCAACACCTGCAATAGCTCTTGTTAAGAGAATGTCAAAGTTCTTTTATATTAAAAAATGTGAGAACTCCAAAAGTGCTAAACATTTATGGATCTGGGAGAAGGCGGAGAGGCTCACCTCCAGAACAGATCTGGGGTCCCTGCCGTCCGAATGACGGACCTAGGCCACGTCCAGCCCAGCCCCCTAGTAGCATTATCCCAGCCCTATTTTATCAGTAGGGTCCTGGTGAAAAACTGCTGGTACTCTCATATTGGGTAACTTGAGGAGAGTTTATTAAAGAGACTATATGCAAGGGATGGGCAAGGTGTCGGGGAGCTACAGTGATGAGTTGGAAGCCTGAGGATGGTACAACAGGCAAGGAGAGGGTGTAGGTGGGAAAACCTAGAGAGAGAGCTGGGAGGAGAGGGCTCCCTGACAAGGCAGTGACTTTTGGCGGAAGGACTTGGCAACAACTCTAAGGGAGACAGCTCAGTGAATGGATGCCCCGACTTCACGCTCCTCCCTCCCCCGCATTCCCTATAGTGCTCCCTATTGGCTGAACCCAAGTGGGTGCCAGAGGGCTGTGGAGTCCATTGAGGTGGCCCCTGTAGGTCAGCCCCCTGAGGTATAGAGCAAGCGGGGAGAAGGGTGGAGCACGCAGATGGATGGAAAGGTACATAGAATGTTTGCAGCTCAGGGGGTCATTTTAAGAGCCTGGGGAAAATAAAATGTGAAGTGGAGTCTTCAAGTTCCTAGGTGTGGTCACCACTTAAGGCACTCTGTGGGCTGACCATGGAGTCCAGCTTCTTCAGTCAGTGTGTGGTCACTTGGGATGGAAATTAGAAAGCCCACAAGTGTCATGAAGTCCAGGCTGAAACTGATGCATGGTGGGCCCAGCCCTGGGTGGGGCTGGGGAGGTCAGCTTAGGTGTTGCCCATTTAATCTGTGCTAATGATCCATAAGGTGGAAACACCTTGATGACATTGGTCAAGGTGACCAAATTATAAGGTGTTATAAACTTTGGCAGAGAGAAACTAATGACAGACCTACCAGTGGAGAATGCCCCTGGCCTTAAAAGACAGAATATGGCCCAATGAGATTTAGAGATCTGGAGGCCAGCATGATTCAAAGCACATACATCCACTAGGAGGCAGAAAACAGGAAGGCCAGGACGTGATCCACCAGGAGGACCTGAGAAACAGGCTGCAGGAGACGCCAACCCGCTGGGGGCTGTTGGGAGAAGGGAAAAACCTGTGGTGGGTGATTCGTTTAGAGCATCTACATATTTGCAGCGTGGCAACCATGAGTTCAACCACCAAAATCATTTAATTAACCAGGAACTCTGCACAGAGTTAAACTCATGAGCTGTGTGTGCTAATGAAGTCCTCTCACAAAATCTAAATTAAAAGATTGTCTCTCCTGGAATAAGAATAAAAGAGTAGTTTCAAATTTTTTACATACCCGTTGTCCCAGAATTCTACTTTAAGGAATTTGTCCTAAATGGGGTGCCTGGGTGGCTCAGTTGGTTGGGTGACTGTCTTCGGCTCAGGTCATGATCCTGGAATCCTGGGATCGGGTCCCGAGTCGGGCTTCCTGCTCATCGGCAGTCTGCTTCTCCCTCTGACCCTCCCCCCCTCATGTACTCTCTCTCTCTCAAATAAATAAATAAAATCTTTAAAAAAAAATAATCAAGCTGATTCTTAGCACTATTGGTACAAGGATGTTCACTGTAGAATTTGTTACAATGGCGCCAAATTAGAAATAACCTATATGTCCAATGGTAGGGATTGTTGAAAAAAAAAATTTATAGAAAAATTTTAATGACATTAGAATATGTTCAATATGTGGTTTAGAGAGGAAAAAACAGATTCTACAACACTTCGATCTCATTTTGGTTATAGACATACACACACATAGCAGATTGGAGAGATCGCTGTAAAATGATTAAAAGTGATTAACTCTAAAAAAGATGGTATTAAGAATAATTTTGCTGTTTTTTTCTTTTTTCTTATCCAAACTACCTAAATTTTTACAGTGGATGTGCATTACTTTATGGTAAGAAAGCAAATTATTTTTTTTAAACCCATAGAGAGGACTTTCTTGCCTCTCCTGCATCCAGTTAGCTCTCCGGTATTTTACCAAATCAGTAAGGTGGGAAAGGGACAGTTGTGCAGAGGTGCTTACAGGAGGTTGGGCAAAGGACTGAGGGGGGGCCCCTGGAAGCACAAAGAAGGTCATTGTGTATTTTATGGTGACACTGAGGAGTGTGTCTGAGACCAATAGAAGATCATGGATTACTGAACCTCAAGGAGAAATATCATTTGGCTCATGCACTCTTTATTACTTGGCTTTGAAGAAAAATCATACCAAAGTCAATTGCAGGAGGGGGATGGAGTTGGGGTACATCTATTACTAGATTATCAGGACTGAAAAGGATCATAGACCTCATGAGTCAGACATGCCAGAGGCCCACTCTAGTATCAGATATGACAGCAGAACCTTGGCAAACATCTGACTTTCTAGTAGAAGGGGATTTTAAAGTGAAGTTACAGAGAAATATCCCTCAGTCCTTGCAGGTGGCTTCTGAGGAAACCCCTCAGGTTTGCAGAACATGATTTGTGAACATCTGAGGTCCTCTGAGCTCTAAAATGCTACGATCTCATGGCTCTAAGATTGCCGATTGCTGGAGAGCCTAATTTAAGAAACATGAGAGGACCAGGATGTAATTTGCATTCCAAGAAATAAGGAAGAAAGGTTTCTTCCTCTCCATTTATAAACAATTATTGAGCACCTGCTCTACACCAGGCCTTGTGCTAGGTGGTGGAGGTAACAAGAGGAAGAAGACCTAATCTTCTCCTTTAAGGGGTTTACATTCAAGTGGAGGAAACAGACCCTGAAACAGATGATCATAATAAAGCAAGGCAAGTTCTACGATAAAGGCTTATACAAAGGAATATGGAAGAGCACGGAAAAGAAGGACCTTGAGTATGGCTTAAGAGAAGGGACATTGAACCTGGGCCTTGAAGGATAAGTGAACTTTTAGCAGTCAAGGAAGAAGTGTGTGTGTGTGTGTGTGTGTGTGTACGCCCATGTGCCCACCCACCCGAGGACAATGCACTCATTGGGATTGAAAAAGGCATGGCATTTTTTGGTATATCTTCTTCAGTAAAGTGTCAAATCTTTTGCTCATTTTTACTGGGTTGTTTATTTCATTACTATTTAGTTTTAAAGTTCTTTACATTCTGGAGTCAAGTCCTTTATCAGAAATAAGTATTGTAAATATTTTATCCAGATATCTGGCTTGCCTTTTCATTAATGTATTTGAGGAGCAAATGTTTTTAATTTTGATGAGTCCAGTTTATCATTTTTTCCTTCTGTGATTCATGTTTTTGTGTCCTATCTAAGAAATCGTTGCCTATACTAGATTTACAAAGATCTTCTTCTGTGTTTTCTTTTCGAGGTATTTTTACACTTTTAGTACCCACCAGCATTTCTAGTTAATTTGGGGGCATGGTGTAATTACAGGTCAAGGTTCATTTTTCTCATATGACTATTCAGCTTTTCCAACACTATGTGTTTAAAACACTATTCTTTCCACCACAGGAAATCATTGTTGAAAATCAATTGACCATATCTGTGTGGGTTTATTATGGGCCCTATTCTGTTGCATTGATCTACACGCCTATTCTTATACCAAAATTAAGCTCTCTTGATTACTGTAGCTTTATAGTAAGTGTTAAAATCTTGTAGTGCCTCTAACATTGTTCTTCTTTTAAAAATCATCTTGGCTATTCTAGATCTTTTGTACTTACATATAAATTTTAGAATTAGCTTGTTAATTCCTATAAAAAATGGCTGTTAGGATATTGATTGGCATATTGTTGAATCCATAGATCAGTTTAGAGGGAATTGACAACACTATTGAGTCTTTTAATGCATAAACATAGCATATGCCTGCATTTCTTTAGTTTTGCTTTGATTTTTCTCAGCAAGGGTTTTGTACAAGTTTTACACATATTTTGTTAAAATTATCTCATAAGATATTATTTTTTGATGCTATTGTAAATTGATTTACCTCAATTGCCAATTGTTTTTTGTTGGTACATAGAAATATTTTTATATGGATTTTCTATCCTGCAGCCTTGTTAAACTCATTAGTTCTCGTCATTTTTTAAAAAATAGATTCCCCAGGGGGCGCCTGGGTGGTTCAGCCGGCTGAACATCCAAACCTTGGTTTTCCCTCAGGTCATGATCTCAGGGTCGTGAGATAGAGTCCTGCGTTGGGCTCTGCGCTCAGCACGGAGTTGGCTTGTCCCTCTCCCTCTGCTCCTTCTCCCAATCTCTCTCTCTAAAGTAAATATAAAATCTTTAAAAAAAAAAAAAAGTAGATCCCTTAGGATTTTTTTTACCTACAATCATGTTGTCTTCAAATAAAGACAACTAAAGACTTCGGTGCACATGATTACCATCTCTCCACAGAACCTTCCCCGTGGCTTCCTGACTTGTCTCCCTGCCCCCACTGCATCTCCCTTCCTCAGCTCCACTCCCAATTCTTGTCTCCATACCACTGCCATGTTATCCTTTTAAGACACAGGTCAAACATGGCCCCAGGGGCTCCTCTTCTCTCTCCTCCTCTGTATTATTGCAGGGTCTTGATTCACCTTCCCCAGGAGTGACATGCCTGCTTTTTCTGCATGGCCTAGAATGTTGGTGGGTCTTGATTCTCCTCTCTTAGCTCCTCCTGAAGCCTGGGATTAGGGTCACTGTACCCAACAGGGTGGCTGGTGGGGCCCTTAGAGCCTCCTACTGTCTGCATCTTGGTGACCAAGTACAGAAGAGTCTAGGAAAGCTGGTAGGTTTGCCAAGTCTGGGAAGACAGACGTTCCCTGGGGCTTCTCTCTGGAAACCCTAAGTAATGCAAGTGTTTCCTAAAATGAGACATAATGACTTTTTATCTTTCCTGCAAGTCTTTAATTAGAGACTCCATCACAGACATGTCACGTTAAATGGGTCAGGAATTCCACAGCAGGAGGGAGTGAGTAGGAAATTCCTTGGCCAAAACACAATCAAACCAGTTTGATGCTTGTAATAACGTCTTTCCCACTGAAGACTATATCCATTATCCCTTAGCTTCTGGTGAAAAGTGTTTCAAAAAAAAGCAAGGAGGGCTTGTTCCCCAAGACATTATCAATCACTTGGGCAGTCAATCAGCAAAAGCATTGCGGGGTACATATCATCGGCTCATTTGTGGAAGGCACTTTCCTATGCCTTATCTCATTTTTTCCCTTAACCACCCTGTGAGGTGGGCAGGAGGCATGTCACTCTCAGACAGATAAGGAGTACGAGTCCCTAGAGGCTGAGTGGCATGATCACATTGCTAGACAGTGACAAAGCTGGAGCTGGAACCCCGTGATGGGGTTCAGGGCTGGCTGCCCTCAAATATGGTGCTTTGGCATCTTGATTATTTTGAATTAAATTTACCTCAGAAACAGCCAATGCAGGAGGGGCACTCTGATCCTCCTTTGTCCCCCTGGAAGCAAAAAATAAATCTCCCACGTGAAAGGTGCCTTACCTATAGTAGGAGGTAAAGAGACATCCTTATCACCAGAGATAGGGAATTCAGGGTCAAGAAGGCACATAAACAAACTCTGTTACTTCTTTACTAATTTAGTACCCCAAGCCCAAACTTCTTTGTCTTATCAATTCTTCACAAATGTATGATTTCTTTGTCTAAAAGGTGTAAAAGCTGTCTACTTTGGTCACTTCTTTGAGTCTCATATTTCTATGAGCTCCCATATGTATGGAATTAAAATTTGTTTTCTCTTTTGTTAATCCCCCTTGTGTCTATTTCATCAGACCAAGCAAAGAACCTAGAAGGGAAGAAGGAAAAGTTTCCCTCCCCTCCAGTTTTGGTGCCCAGTGGGGGGCACTGCTGTGGCAGTTGAGAGATCCCAGGACGTCAGATGAGAGCCGGCAGAAGATAAGAAGGACTTTCTTACCACATCAGCCTTCTGGGGTTCTGCCCCAGAGTGGCTGCCAAGAGTCTTTTTTTTTTTTTTTTTTTTACCAGGATCACCAGGAGATTTGCTGTGAGCTAGTTCTTTGGGTATAGTGAATCTGGTAAAGATTTGATATGAGTCCCCTTGATTTCTATCGATCTCGTCCCTCCCAGAGATGGTCGTTGTTTTCTCTTGTCTCTGTCTTTTGTGTCGTTTGTCATAAAGAGGAAAATCATAGGGTCGAACGGAGGCATAGGCCCTATCAGCCTGTTGGAGCCGGCCTCATAGACGGGTGAACTCCCAGTTCTCACCAGGCTGGGGTCTGCTCAGATGAACTTTGCTGTGGGTTCTCTATGGAGGAAACTGGATGAGGGTTTCCTTGTGTTTTGTTCTATGGCTTGAGAGCTTGGCTTTGTGGCCAGTGAGAATATTCTCTCTGGTCTCCACCATCTGGAAGGTGCACGAACTGGTGTGCATCTGGTGGCCCGTCGAATAGACTGGGGTTCTGAGACACGAGTCCCAGGAAGCCCTCTCTCCGACTGTGCCAGTTCTCAGGGGACTTTGTCATGAGGGGTCCCAGTCCATAAGGGGCCTTTGTCATCTCAAGCTTCGTTGTCTTGTTAGTGCTGGAAAAGTCCTGTCCCAGGAGTGCCTGCCCAGTGTCACAGATTAGTGGGTCTGTGATTGGAGGCATCTGATGTTCTCATGAGAGACTAAAGACATCGTTTTCACCACACATGCCTTTGCTTTCTTAGGCTAACCAACCCTGGGTGTGAACTTTCTGGATCTTGTGGGGGCTGCATCTTTTGCACTCTCCTTTGGGATGCCTCTTGCATCCTTGGTTGAGCTATAAGAAGCCATGTTGGTTTGAGTCACTAATTGAAATGGGCAGGTGATGGATCTTTTGAATTGGAAAAATTTCTAATTTGAAATATTTTCTTTAGAGAGTTTTCGTCCTAAACAATGGTCTTCTTGGTACCTAAGGAAAGTGCAAATTAAAAAGTGGATACAAAGAAGTAAAACAGCTAGCCTTAGGGGTCCTCTTAACAAGATGAAAGAATGGAAATTAAACTTAAAACTAAAGTCCACATCCAACATGAATTCCATTTCTTAAATTTGGTCTCATCCCCTCAGCAAATTCCCTGAGCTCCCCAAACTCCTCCACCTTCCCTAGAAAAAATCCCTTAAACACCTAGCTGCCCGTTTCAGCTTTTCTTTCCCCACAAGATTTAAATAGAGCACTCCAGCCTAATCTTTAGGTCCAGGATTTGCATTCTTTCTCTGTTCCTTAAAGATGTAAATCTTACCAGGTCTTTAGAATGTAAATACCCCAGGAGGTAATGAAAACTCACTTGAGAATGGAGAAAAAAAGTAAAAGAGGGAAAAAGGCCTTTTAAAAATACAAACTGCTCTTTGTTTTTTGGGTGTTGAATTTTATAAGTTCTTTATAGATTTTGGATACTAACCCTTTATCGGATATGTCATTTGTGGGTATCTTCTCCCATTCCAGAGGTTGCCTTTAGTTTTGTTGATTGTTTCCTTCGCTGTCAGAAGCTTGTTATTTTGGTGTGGTCCCAATAGTTCATTTTTTAATTTTGTTTCCCTTGCCTCAGGAGACTTATCTAGAAAGAAGTTGCTGTGGCCGATGTCAAAGAAGTTACTGCCTGTGTTCTCTTCTAAGATTTTTATGGTTTCGGGTTTCACATTTAGACCTTTCATCCATTTTGAGTTTATTTTTGTGGATGGTATAAGAAAGTGGTCCAGTTTCATTCTTCTGCATGTGGCTGTCCAGTTTTCCTCACACCATTTGCTGAAGAGACCGTCTTTTTCCCATTGCATTTTTTTTCCTGCTTTGTCGACGATTAACTGACCATATAATTGTAGGTTTATTTCTGGATTTTCTATTCTGTTCCATGGATCAATGTGTCTGTTTTTGTGCCAGTACCATACTGTTTTGATCACTACAGCTTTGTAATATAATTTGAAGTCTGGAATTGTGATGCCTCTGGCTTTGCTTTTTTTTTTTTTTTCTTTTTTCTTTTCAAGATTGCTGTGGCTGTTTGGGGTCTTCTGTGGCTCCATATAAATTTTAGGATTGTTTGTTCTAGTTCTGTGAAAAATGCTGGTGGTATTTTGATAGGGATTGCATTACCATATGATTTCACTCACATGTGGAATTTAAGAAACAAAACAAAAAGCAAAGGGGAAAAAAGAGAGACAAAGCAAGAAACAGACTCTCAGTTATAGACAACAATCTCATGGTTATCAGAGGGAGGGCGTGGGGGGATGGGTGAGATGGGGGTGGGTGGGGATTAAGGAGTGCACTTATCGTGATGAACACTGGGTGATGGATGGAACTGTTGAATTACTATATTGTACACCTGAAACTAATATAACACCGTATGTTAACCAACTGGAATTAAAATAAAAACTTAAGAAAAAATAAAATTACAAGCTGCTAGACAGGCTCTCCTGCCCACAGCTTCCTTAAGATTACTGGTCAAAGACAAATTCAAATCTTAGAAGTCTTTTCCACAAATATTAGCAAACAACAAATCCCCCCCTTCAAAACCCTTTCAGTGGGTAACCTTAATTTGTTCCATCTGCCAGAGACATAGTTCTTTTTAAACGAGTGAGTTTTACATTATACCTGATTCACTGCTAAAGTTTTGGGATTAAAGCTAGGAGATCTCTGTTTGTGTCTGTCTGTGTGTTTATGTATGTCTATGTATGTGCATTACAGACATAGTATTTTTCTACCTCTGCATGGCATTGTGAAAATTAATCTGTAAAGATCTCAATTTAATTGGCTTAAAAATAAGTGTGTATGAATTAAGTATTTTTAAATTTTAGAAATATAATAGGAACTAACCCAAATGTTTTTCAAGTTCACATGATCTAGGATAAGTTTTGGTAAACAAAAACTAGTTTAAGTTTGTTGGTTTAATTAATACAGGCCTGTCTTTAAACTTACCAGCACTAAGTATAATACTTTTATTTTATGTAGGTTTACTAAGAGTCAAATAACCTGGTGTTATCTCTGTTACGAAATCGGTCAGCAAGAAAAATAACTTAAGATGATGGCTAACCACTTTAATGTTTTATGAAATTTTCATGAGTTATCTATGGTTGTTAAGAACAAATGAATTAAGTAGATGTGAGGTATTAGTTTTTAAGTGAACTTTTTACAATGATTGTTTTATGGTATGTCTACCTAAAAATAGTTACCCAAATCTCTTTGGCAACTTCCACTGTTAAGAGGTTTGCTAAGTTAAATTAAATGACAGAATTTTATTATCTAGATAAGATCAAATACTAAGACATTAACTGATAAACTCAGGCTTCCTTTTACAGAAAACTAAAGATAGTTGGGTCCAATTGTGAATACATCCTGGGCCATACTGAAAAATTTATTATGAGAAAACATATTTCTAGAAATTGTAAAAAGTATTTGTAAATTTGCCAAGTCACAGAATGCTAATATAAAAGACAGTTAATAGTTGTTTACTTCCTTTTTTTTTTTTTAAGATTTTATTGATTTATTTGACACACAGAGAAAGACAGCTAGAGAGGAAACACAAGCAGGGGGAGAGGGAGAAGCAGGCTTCCCACTGAGCAGGGAGCCCGATGCGGGGCTCGATCCCAGGACCCTGCGATCATGACCTGAGCCGAAGGCAGACGCTTAACGACTAAGCCACCCAGGTGCCCCAATAGTTGTTTACTTCTTTATTTTCACTAAAATGTTAAGGTTTTTAGGGGTTAAGAATGCTAATATACGTAATTAAAGCCACTGGAAATAATAAGGGAAACATCTTTAAATGCCAAGAAAGCAGGGTGTGTGTTTTCAGTTTAAAAAAAAAAAAAAGGTATGAGGAATGGACATATATTTTGCTGAGGGGAATTAAATAATTCTGTCCTAAAGAGAGGCTAATTATTTCAAAATGGAAAAGAGGAAAAAACATAGGACAGAATCTGAATGTATAAAGAAAGTTGTAGAAAGTTTATGGAAAAAGAAATCTTTGGAAAGGAATTTTAATGTGTAGTCAAGCTGGCTAAGATTAGAACAAATTTAATTAAGTTGAAGAAATTTTAATATCAAAAATAAGTTGGTACAAAATTAGAATTTGGTTTTCTCTCTGTTAAAAGGACATTTTCTTGAACTACTGGTCTGCTATTTACAAGTGATTATAAAAGTTTTTTCTTTACCTTATTTATTTACTTATTTAGAACTCTTAAAAACATATTTTATTCATTTGATCCACAGAGACTATTCTATGTACCTCAGTGTGGTAAACATATATTTTTCAATGAAATAGTACTGCGCATATTCACATATTCAACTGACATTCTTAGAAACAAAGGTTTTGCACGTGTTTTTAGAGTATATGCAATTAAGCACTTTTTGGCAAACATTCATTCAGTGAGGCACACTGTATTTATTCACGTGCCCAAGTGTCAATCCTGGAAACATATTTCTTTACTCTTAAAAGTAATTCGCCCAGAAAACAAAAATTTTGTATCTTGTCCAAATAATTTCCTGTGTCTTTAGCAGGGCCTTTATTATTTAAGACAGCTGAGTCTTCTCTATTAAAAGAGCTAAGGTTTTTGTTTGTTTGCTTTTTATAACTATTTAACTTTCTGCATTTGCCTGTGAAGTCTTTACTTGTCACTACGGTTAAATGGTAACTATGTATTGTTTCACAGTGACCTACGATCCTTATTTGACCAAATGTTTTAAAACCTCTTTGATATTTTTGGCAAACTTCCCCCAAATCAAACTCTACATTGAGTCTTTTCGACCTTGAACTAACTTTGTGATATTTCTAAGGGTCCCTAAAACATCTCCAAAAATTTGTTTTCTCTTCTTATAAAAAGGGAGATTTTAAACTAATTAGGCTTATTTGGTATGTTAAATTCATGGGAAGCATTGCCAAATAAAAAGTCATACTAAGTCTTCATGTTGTATGGTATAGGGATTCTACAGATTGTAGAAAATTCCTGGAAATTCAATATGTTCTGGTATTATATTATCAGCCACAATTCCAGTTTTATCTCAAAATGTGATGTGTCACAGACATAAGCAAATTTCCTTGTCAATTGCTTGTAATGAACTCTCAACAGATCTTTATGGCCATTTTTAGGTCTTTTGTCATTTACATATGGTTATTGTTTCACTCTGATGCTTTTGCAAAAGCGTTTGCAAAAGACTTCATCCTCAAGTAGACTCATGGAAAGTAGTCTAGGATACAGGTTTCTGATACCTTTACTATATATTAAAAAAATCCTGAACCTGGTAAGACTTTGCAGAACTAGTGGAAAAACTGGATTCAAGCAAAACAAATATTAATTATAAAGGACATAAACTGAGGAAGATGTTGATAATTTTTGTGACTTTTTTGTTTAAAACATAGCTGATACTTTCAATATTTTGTTTTTCCAATTCAAAAAACACTTTTTCTCTTTTCTCTGAAGTTACCTATGACTGAAAGCAATTTGGTAAAATATACCTTTGTGAACAAAGAGGAAATGTTTATCTTTTTCTCCCTACCTGATCCCTCCTGCCCCAAGAATTCAGAAACTCTCAGGGAGTAATCTTATTTTCATGGCACTATAGTTATTTACATACATTTACAAAAACTATTGTTCTTGTAACAGGACACAATTGGAAAACATTATTAGACCAGGCAAAGAACCTAGAAGGGAAGAAAGGAAGTTTTCCTCCCCCACACCAGGTCTCCTTATGTTACCAAGGCTTTGACTGAAATGTCATATTTGAGGGAGATCTACAAAGACTCAAATATGACCAGATAGCTTTAAGGAACTAAGACTGACTTTATGGAGCCAATAAATCCCCTTGGAAAAATCAGCCTCATACCTTGCTTACAGGGTTACCAGCAGCCTTAGTAGGTGAGCAAGGAAGGTCACTTCCTGGAGGATGCAAGAACCTCAGGATATTTTGGGGACCTTGAAAAGAGAGAAATTAACCCAAATCTATAGGTGTTGTAGGCAAAGTCTGATGGCAAGTCCTTGGCTTGCCTTCTTAGCTTCTAGAAGCTTTTAAAAGTCCAATCTGAGGGGCGCCTGGGTGGCTCAGTCGGTTAAGTGTCTGACTCTTGATTTTGGCTCAGGTCATCATCTCAGGGTCCTGGGATTGACCCCTGAGTCGGTCTCCTTGCTCACCATGGAGTCTGCTTGAGATTTTCTCTCCCTCTCCCTCTGCCCCTCTCCCTGCTTTTTTTCCAAAGCCACCATGCAAGCTAAATTATACAACTTGATATAAACTTCAGAGAAATTACCACAATGGCTCGTATATGGAGAGATCATCTTCATGCCAGTGGCACTGGGAAAGGTCACCAGAGACACTCAGACTGCAGACCAGGACAATCTGTCAGATTGCCACTGCCCATCCGCAGTCTATCTAAAGATGCTTCCAGCCTGACATTTAGAAATCTTCTCCACTAGCTACCCTCAGAATTCAGAAATGGGCTTATAATTTGCTCTAATAATGAATGATTATTTTTCTTTTGTTTCCATAGAAATGCCTCTTTTAAGTACCTCATTGTCTGTACAATACAGGCCTAGCCTTGGGAAGCCACCTGCCTCACTGCCTCCTGAAATGAGTCACAACTGTTCTCGGGACTGAGACTGGTTCAGTGAGAGACGGAGCAATCTACTATGAAGCGACTAACCTGATTTTGCTCTCCACAGACATTAGCTCCGGTTTTAATAGACAAAATTTCCAGGGAAGTTTCAGAGGAGGGAGCTGATGGTCTTCAGGGCGGGCTGCCCCCAAATATGCCACTTTGGCATAGTGATTATTTTGAATTAAAGTTACTCAAGAAACAGACAGTGCAAGAAGGACACTCTGACCCTCCTTTGTTCCCCTGAAAGCAGGAAATAAATCTCCCATGTGCAAGGTACTCTCCCTGTACCGGGAGATAAAGAGACAGCCTTATCACTGGGGATAGGGAATTCAGGGCCAAGAAAGTGATATAAACCTACTCTCTTACTTCACTAATTTACTACCCCAAACTTCTTTGTCTTGTCACAAATTCACTGTTTCTTGGTCTACAAGGTGTAAAACTGCCTGCTTTGGTCACTTCTTTGAGTCTCATATTTCTGTGAGGTCTGTACATACAAAATTAAAATTTGCTTTTTTTCCCCTCCTGCTAATCTGTTTTGCATCAACTTAATTATTAAACCAGTCAAAGAACCTAGAAGGGAAGAAAGGAAGTTTTCCTCCCCTACACCAGGTCTCCTGCTCTGGATTTACTCTTTTCAACATTCAGATAATTTCTCTCTCTAGGAGCCTAACACTGGCTCAGCACCCCAGGACATGGCGCCCAGGGAGAGGGGCCACACTCCCTGCCGTCAGACACTCCTTTATGATGACTTGTGCTTTGAGTTTGCTGTAGATACTATCTTAAAAAGACTTTCTCACTCAACACAAAGTCAAGTATGACAGGAAAAGCCTGGGGCGTTAGGGGTGACCACCACCCGCTGCAGAGAGAGGACAGGAAGGAGGGAGGGATGGGCTCCACAGTGGCGGTGGGGGCAGGGTAGAAATGAAGGGAGGCCACCTGCAGGGTTTTGCTGGCTTCCCAGGCTGCTGTATCCCTCTGAGCTGTTAATCTTGGCTCCTTTCTGACCACTAAGTTCTCTTTAAAGAGTTGTTTCCCCCACTGCTCCCCCTCTGCCTTTCTTGGAGAGCCCTTTAAAGCAGGCCTTAAGTCAAATAAACACACAAGTGAGACAAGCCAGGGCAGTCCCATGTGAAGGATGCAGGCAGGAAGGTCAGGGAGGCCAGGGTCTTAGGCAGTGTGTGTGTGTACGTGTGTGTGAGTGTATGTATGTGTGACTGTGTATGAATGTGTGTGTGTGGATGTGTGTGTGAATATGTGTATGGGTGTACGTGTGCATGAATGTGTGTGGATATGTGTGTAAATGTGTGTGAGCATGTGTATGAATGTGTGTGGATATGTGTATAAATGTGAGCATGTGCATGAATGTGTGTGGATATGTGTATAAATGTGTGTGCACATGTGTATAAGTGTATATGAATGTGTGTGCGTGTGCATGTGTTTGAATGTGTGTGGGTATGTGTATAAATGTGTGTGCGCATGTGTATAAGTGTATATGAATGTGTGTGCGTGTGCATGTGTTTGAATGTGTGTGGATATGTGTATAAATGTGTGTGTATGTGTGTGTGCATGTGCATGAGTGTGTGTGGATATGTGTATAAATGTGTGTGTATGTGTGTGCACGTGCATGTGTGTATATGAATGTGTGTGTGCATGTGTATGAATGTGTGTGGATATGTGCATAAATGTGTGTGTATGTGTGTGTGCACGTGTGTGTATATGAATGTGTGTGCGTGTGCGTGTGTTTGTGTGTGGATATGTGTATAAATGTGTGTGTATGTGTGTGTGCATGTGCATGAGTGTGTGTGGATATGTGTATAAATGTGTGTGTATGTGTGTGCACGTGCGTGTGTGTATATGAATGTGTGTGTGCATGTGTATGAATGTGTGTGGATATGTGTATAAATGTGTGTGTATGTGTGTGCACACGTGTGTGTATATGAATGTGTGTGCGTGTGCATGTGTTTGAATGTGTGTGGATATGTGCATAAATGTGTGTATGTGGGTACACATATGTGTGTATGAATGTGTGTGCGAGTGCATGTGCATGAGTGTGTGTGGATATGTGCATAAATGTGTGTGTATGTGTGTGCGCATATGTGTGTGTATGAATGTGTGTGCATGTGCATGTGTATGAGTGTGTGTGGATATGTGCATAAATGTGTGTGTGTGCACGTGTGTGTATATGAATGTGTGTGCGTGTGCATGTGTTTGAATGTGGATATGTGTATAAATGTGTGTGTATGTGTGTGCGTGTGCGTGTGTGTATATGAATGTGTGTGTGCGTGTGTATGAATGTGTGTGGATATGTGTATAAATGTGTGTGTATGTGTGTGCACGTGCGTGTGTGTATATGAATGTGTGTGTGCGTGTGCATGTGTATGAATGTGTGTGGATATGTGCATAAATGTGTGTATGTGTGTGCGCATATGTGTGTGTATGAATGTGTGTGCATGTGCATGTGTATGAGTGTGTGTGGATATGTGTATAAATGTGTGTGTATGCATGTGTGTGCGTGCACCTATGTGTGTGAGGGTGTGTATGTGTGTGTACATGTATGGGGATGGGGTGAGGGGGCCCCCATAGCCCTTTGCCTCCTTCTCCTCTGTTCTGTTTCCTGGGCCTCTCATGAGTCTCTTAGGCAACCACCATCTGCCTTGATAGATGTGCTGATGCTCATTTTCATCTCACTTGATTTTGATCTGCTTCTGCCCTCTGCCTGCTGACCTTCCTGCTCTTCCTTGCTCCCTCCCCCCCTTTTCCACTCCTTCCCTTCCTTTGTTTATTTTTCCAGTAGAGTAGATCCTTCTGTGATTTTAAAAAATGAACATGTAGCTACATGTAGGAAGGGACAGTAGGAAGGGAACGGGCCGTGGAGCATGGGGTTAAGCCTCTCTGAGCTCAGCTCTTCACATATAAAATGGGCTTAACTATGGTGACCCTATGGGCGGTTGGGAAGATCAGATGGGATGATATGCATAGAGCATTTAGAACAGTGCCTGGCACACAGTAAACATTCAATGTTACTGAACATTCGCATTATTGCAGAATTTCCTATTAGCAGGCGCGGTGGCGACAACAGCAGGTCCTACTTTGGATCCACAGACCCATCTTTCTCACAGTATATAAATGCTGTTTTCTGTCTAGTCAATTTTTTGCTTATCTGACTTGAAAATGGCTGGACTACATCCATGATTTTCATGAGATCCCTAAACCTAATGGAGAACAGAGAGACCCCTGGAAAGATTTGGAGCCTAACAGTTGGCCCTACCTGCGGTTGGGACAAGGCCCCTCAAAAGGACATGAGAAAACCAGCCCTGCCTTTTGTGAGTACTTCATGGCTGGGGAAATTCATTCCTCTTTCTGGGTTTCAGTTGTTCAGCAATAAAATGGGGATAATGAACCACTTCACGGGATTTTGTGAGGGCCAATGAGCTGATGTCTCTGAACGCACTTAGAACTCTAGAGCTTGACATTTATAGTCCAAGTGAGGGATTTTACATGTGAGAAAACAGGACTGGAAGGAGGAGGTGACTCAGCCGTCCCCACACAGAGCAGAACCCAGGGGCCCTGCACGTGCTCCTTTCACTAGACCACGTGGAAGGGCACCCAGGGACTACAGGTGTGGGTCCGGTCCCACTGACAGACTTGCCATGGGCAGTTCTCAAGGGTTACAGTCCTGTTAGTACTGACAGGGGCACACGCTCAGGTAGGCACCACGACTGAGGTGTAGAACCCTCCATGCCTCAACGAGAATGCCTTCATGCCCCTTTGCCGTCAGCCCCTCTCCCCACCCCACTCCACCAACCATCACTCTGGTTTTTGTCCCTATGTCATTCTGCCCTTTTTCAGATCACCCTATGTCTTAGTCCATCTTCAGGGCTGTTATCACAAATATACCATAAACTGAGTAGCTTAAAAAGAACAGATTTGTTTCGCACAGTTCAAGAGACCGGAAGTCCAAGATGGAGGCACTAGCAGATTCAGCCTCTAGGGAAAGCCCAGTTCCTGGTGCTTCTCGCCTTGTCCTCGCAGGACAGAAGGGGCAAGGGAGCTCTCTGGGGCCTCTTTTATTAGGGAATGAATCCCCTTTATGCCAAGGCCCCACCTCCAAATACCACCACATCGGGGGTTCTGATTTAACACATAAATTTTGGGGACACAAACTTTCAGTCTATGGCACCCTATACATGAAAAATATAGTGTGCAGCCTTTTGAATCTGGCTTGGCATAATGCATTGGAGATTTATCAGTAACTGTTGCCATGTATTAGTGGTGGGCTCTTTATATTAGCGAATAGTTCTTTTCTTTTCTTTTTTTTTAAGATTTTATTTATTTATTTGACAGAGAGAGACACAGCGAGAGAGGGAACACAAGCAGGGGCAGTGAAAGAGGGAGAAGCAGGCTTCCCGCTGAGCAGGGAGCCTGATGCGGGGCTCTATCCCAGGACCCCGGGATCACGACCTGACCCCAAGGCAGATGCTTAACAACTGAGCCACCCAGGCGCCCCTATTAGCGAATAGTTCTTGCATGGAAGCATCACAAATTGTCTAACCACACACCAACTAATGTACATGTGGGCGATTTCAAGTCTTTGACTACTAAAATAAGGCTGCTATGAATAGTCACATACTTAGGCTTCCCCTCCCCACCAGGTAAAGACCTAAAAGTGAAATCCTCGGTCATTGGGCAAGTATATGGTAAGTAACTTTAGAAGGAACTGCCGAACTGCTTCTCCCTCTCCCTCTGCTTATGTTCCCTCTCTCGCTGTGTCTCTCTGTCAAATAAATAAATAAATCTTAAAAAAAAAAAAAAAAAAAAGAAATCAAGTAATGTTAGCTCCTCAACTTTGTTCTTTTTTTTTTTTTTTTTTTTAAAGATTTTATTTATTTGAGAGAGGGAGAATGAGAGACAGAGAGCATGAGAGGGGGGAGGGTCAGAGGGAGAAACAGACTCCCTGCTAAGCAGGGAGCCCGATGCGGGACTCGATCCCCGGACTCCAGGATCATGACCTGAGCCGAAGGCAGTCGCTTAACCAACTGAGCCACCCAGGCGCCCTCAACTTTGTTCTTTTTAAAAGTTGCTTTGGCTCTTCTACATTCTTTGCACCTCATTGTAAATTTTAGGATCAGTTTGTCAATTTCTACCAAAAAAAAAAAAAAGCCCTCTTGGCATTTTGATTGGAATTGTGTTGAATCTATAGATCAGTTGGAGCAGAATTGACTTCTTAACAACATTGAGTCTTTTGACCCTTGAACACAGTATCATGCACCTCTTATTTAGGTGTTCTTTAGTTACTTTCAGCAATATCTGTAAGTTATCAGATTTATCCTCAAGTATTTCATATTTTGGTGCCAATGTAAATAATATATTTTTTAAAGATTTTGTTTATTTATTTGACAGAGAGAGAGATAACGAGAGCAGGAACACAAGCAGGGGGAGTGGGAGAGGGAGAAGCAGGCTTCCCGCTGAGCAGGGAGCCCGATGCGGGGCTCGATCCCAGGACTCTGGGATCATGACCTGAGCCGAAGGCAGAGGCTTAACGACTGAGCCACCCAGGCGCCCTGTAAGTAATATTTTTAAAAATTCACTTTTGCATTATTTATTGCCAGTGTATAGGCGTACCATTGCTTTCTGTACATAGATCTTATGTACTGTGATCTTGCTAAACTCACATATTAGTTCTAATAGTTTTTAACAGATTCCCTCGGATTTTCTACATAGACAATCATGTCATTCAGGAATAAATACTTCTTCCTTTCATAACTCGATGGCTTTTATTTCTTTTTCTTGCCTAATTTCACTGGCTAGAACCTTCAGTAGAATGTTGAATAGAAATAGAAGGGTGGACCTCCATGTCTTGTTCCTAATCTTAGGGAGAAAACAGTTACTATTTTATCTTTATGTGTGATGCTAGCTGTAGGTTTTTGTAGTTGCTCTTCATCATATTGAGGAGGTTTCTAGTCTCTGTGAGTTTTTGTCGGGAATGGATGTTGGAGTTAATAAAATGCTTTTCTTGAATCTATTGAAATGCTTATATGATTTTTCTTCCTTTTTTTTTTTGTTAACAGTGAGGATCTTGAATGCTAAGTCAATCTTGCTTTCCTGTGATAAACTCCACTGGGTTTATCCAATTTTTATATTGTTGGATTTGATTTGTTAAAAGTTTGCTTAGAATTTTTCTATCAATCTTCATGAGGGATATTGGTCTGTAGTTGTCTTTTCTTAAAATATTATTGGTCTGGTTTTGGCATCAGAGTAATGCTGGCCTTATAGAATGAGTTTGGAAAAATTTCCTCCTCTTCAGTTTTCTGCAGGAGTCTGTAGAATTGGCATTTTTCTTCCTTAAATGTTTGGTAGAATTCCAGTGAAGCCATATGGACCTGGAGTTTTCCTTGTGCGAAGGTTTTTAAACTGAAATTTCAGTTTCCTTGATAGATATGGGGTTATTGAGGTTATATTTGGAGGGTTTTGGTAGTTTATCTTTTTTAAGGAATTGAACCATTCTTATATAAATTATCAAATTTATTGACATGGAGGCTTTTACAAGATTCTCTTTTTTTCCTTTTCATGTTTGTGGAATCCATAATGATATTGTCTC
The DNA here is from genome assembly GCF_004348235.1 of Phoca vitulina. Taxonomy (NCBI): domain Eukaryota; kingdom Metazoa; phylum Chordata; class Mammalia; order Carnivora; family Phocidae; genus Phoca; species Phoca vitulina. Next base: position 26,726,401 of record NW_022589706.1, read on the forward strand.
TCTTGTTCCTCATATTGGTAATTTGTATCTTGTCTATTTTTTCTTAATCGGTCCAGCTAGATGCTTAATAATTTCACTAATGAAGAGCCAGCTTTTGGTTTCATTGACTTCTTTTGTTTTGTTTTTTGCTTTTTCTGTTTTCAATTTCATTGATTTCTGATTTTATCTTTATTATTTCCTTCCTTCTGCTTTCTTTGGGTTTAATTTGCTCTTCTTTTTTATAGTTTCTTAAAGCAAAAACTTAGATAAGTGATTTGTATCCTTTCTTTCATTTCTAATATAAACATTTAATCTTATAAATTTCCCTCTACACTCTGCTTTAGTTGCATCCACCAAATTTTTATAAACTTTATTATTTTTATTCAGCTCAAAATATTTTCTAATTCCTCTTGTGAAATACTCTCTGATTGATGAGTTATTTAGAAATATGTTGTTTATTTCCAAGTATTTAGGGGTTTTTCTGATATATTTTTGATGATTTCTAATTTAATTCCATTGGGGTCTTAGGAATTATTTGCATGATTTAACTTTAAAAAATTGTTGAAGTATATTTTTTGGCCAAAACCATTGTTTGCCTTGGTGAATATTCTATGTGTACTTGCAAAGAAAGTATATGCTGATATTTTGGAGTCTTCCATAAATGTCGATTAGGTCAAGTTGGTTGATAGTGTTATTAGGTCTCTTCTAGCCTTACTGATTTTCTGTCTGCTTATTCTATGGATTACTGAGAGGAGTGTTGAAATCTCTAACTATAATTGAAGATTTGTCTATTTCTCCTTTCTGTTCTAGTAATATTTGCTCTATGTATTTTTTTAAAGATTTTATTTATTTATTTCAGAGAGAGAGTGAGCGCACACGCACATGTGAACATGAGTGGGGGGAGGGGCAGAGGGAGAAGCAGACACCCTGCCCAGCAGGGATCCCAGGACCCTGGGGTCATGACCTGAGCCAAATCAAGAGTCAGATGATTAACTGACTGAGCCACCCAGGTGCCCCAGTAGTATTCATTGTAAATCTCTATTGCCATGTCTGGAACACAGTAAGTGCTCATTAAGAATTCATTGAATGAATAAATGCCTAAACTTAAGAAAAAAAGGATGTTCTCTCTATGTCCTATATATATCAATACTGTGACCATGTCCTTTTCTTTGAAAGACATGCATTAGTCAGCTTTTGCTGTGATAATAGTGTATAATAAAGAACTCAAAAAACCTTAGTAGTACATCAACTATTTATTTTTCTCAGTGATCTTTGGGTCATGGGTCTGTGTGTTGACTGGGTGGCTCTCTCTTATTTGGGACTTAAATCTGTTCCCCAAATCTGGCATTGTGAGATCAGCAGCTACCAGAGACATATATTTCTTTAGGTTGGATTCAGAAATTTAAGAGGCCAAACCAAACCACAAAAGTACATTTTTAGCCTCTCCTTGTATCACATGTTCTAACATTTCACTGGTTAAAGTCATAAAGCCTAAAGTTAGCCAGGGAGATTTTAAACACACACACACACACACACGCACACACACACACACACATTTTACATTGTCCTCACGGGTACTCTGGGAGGTACAGCAAACCATATGGCAGAATGTGGACATATAATTCCATTGCAGGGATAGAGTGAAGAGCCAGTAATCCAGTCTGCCATGGATACCTTCAGTAATAATTGTGAACACACATATATCTATACACAGGCACTGTTATAATCATTTTGCATATATGGACACATCAGGTTTAATAATGCCTTTTATATGGGCTTAAGGATGGATGGAGATGTAAAAGTTCAAACTGGTTTTTGTTTAGATTTATAGGGTTGGTTTTTTAAAATATTTATTTATTTATTTTGCAAGAGAGAGAGAGCATGCAAGCAGGAGCAGGGGGGAGGGTTAGACGGAGAAGCAGACTCCCCGCTGAGGAGGGAGCCCAATCCGGGACTCAGTCCCAGCACCCTGGGATCATGACCTGAGCTGACGGCAGATGCTTAACCGACTGAACCACCCAGGCACCCTAGACTTATAGGATTGGTAAAGGATACTGAAAGTTATATACATGATAATGTTGCAAAAGGCACTCAAAATTTTGAATTCTATGTAAAAAAACAAATCCATCATGGAAGGAGTCCAAATGTCTTGTATTGTTATTCAAGGAGTTGTCTGAAAATATCGCAGTCATTTAAAAAATCTGTATATACCCTTCACATTTATATCAACGAATATCAATCAGCAAATATTTATTGATTCCTGTTGTATACAAGCCTTTACATGCTGTACTGTGGGGGTTCCTGTCCTTGGGGAACTTAAGATCTAGCCAGGAGGAAAAAGGTATTTCCATGAGGACAACTAACTGTAACTCAAGGCAGAAAATGCCAAGTGCCAAATGGCAGCTGTGAGGACAATGGAATTTCAAGGAAGGCCTGGTCCATGCCTTTGCCCTACTAAGAGGTCTGCCATTAAAAGGTCTTTAAGACTAGTCATCATAAAGCCCGGATGCTTCCCCATACCTCTCTATTTGGTCATGTCCTGTCTGAAGATTTGTTTCAGACATTCAGAAGAAAGGTGGATTGTCATACATCACTTTCCAGAACTCCGAAATTTCCTAGAGAAGCAGGGCGCAGACTGTGTTACACTTTACTGGTTTGGTGAACATACTTAATGACACTGGCCCTTCCTTCTTCTGTCCTCCACTCTCTGTTTCTAGGTATCAGAGTGCTGACCAACAGAAGTAGATGTTTGTTTAAAGTCTTCACACCAGTGCTCACAAAACCATTTGCCTCCTTATACTTCAGTGTCTTGATTTTTTTTGGTTTGTCCAAGGGTACTAGGTAGTTTTTGTTTACCCATGGAAATTTCTGTTTACGATAGAAAGGGAACTGGAAGTTAATTTCCTTTCAAGGCCCTACCGTTTTTGCCAATCCCAAGTCTGAGACCAGGGTTGGGTGGGGTGGGGGGGTAATGCTGTGATTCCTGAAATGTGAATGCTATAAGAAGTCATGTTTGACCTTGAATTTTTCTCTTTGAATGATATCCTAGAGATAAGGGATTTTTTTTTCCATTCTGATTTTTCTCTCAGCCATTTCATTATTGATTTTAAGTACTTTTATTCAGACACATTATACTTTTCGTGATATATGTGTGTGTGTGTGTGTGTGTGTGTGCGCATACTGGCCCTTAACTCACAGGACACATGATGTAAAATGGAGGTCAGTTTAGGAACTTGAATCCCTGCAGGTTATAAAACACTTGCGGCGTGGCTGTGGTCTTATTTGATCCATGAAATAAGATACCTGTCCAAACACTCCATTACCCTGGAAATCGGGTTATACTGCCCGGGCTTTCAGTTAACATCCTCAGTCAAATTTTTGGATTGAAAGTGATGAAATATGCCTTTCGAAACCAAGTAATAACAAGTTTCTTTGTATTCACTTATTCCCACATTTTATTTAGATTTTGAGGTACAAGAGGAAAAATGGTTGCCCATCTCACTTTTGAGAAGTGGCTATGAAGTGAGTGAGTTTAATAATCCCTTAATCACAAGGCTGCCATTGCATCTTTCTGTTATTCTACCCACGAGGTTTGCTCATCTACCTTTCTTATGTTTTTGATTTATGTCCAAACTCCAGTGTGCAGAGACCCTCAAGAGGAGCTGGGCATTCATTCACCATCATCTTACACTCTGCACATGTCTTAGGCCTTTCTTGGCTGGAGAAGGAAGGAAGGAGGGAAGAAGGAAGGAGAAAGAAGGGAGGGAGAAAGGGAAGAAGGAAAAAGGAGAGGAGGAGGACAGAGAGGGAAGGGAAGAGAGAAAAAACTGGGGTTTTTTTGGTAAATATAAAAGTAAGGACATTCACACAAATCATAAAAATTGGCTAATTTCACTTCATCAAAATTAAATACTTCTTTTCATCAAAAGATATGATGAACAAGGAAAAATAGGGCACAAATTGAGAGAAAATATTTGCAATGCATATGTGATCAGAGATCTGAATAAGAAAGCTCTAGAAGAAAATACAGGAGAAAATTTTTGTGACCTTGGGATAGAAAAGATTTCTTAGATACCATAGAAAGGCACAATTCATAAAGAATTAATAAATTGGGCTTCATCAAAATGGAGAACTGTTGTTTGAAAAATACTGTTACGAGATGTGCCACGAACCAGGGGAAAATATTTACTAATCACATATTGATAAGGGATTTGTGTCTAGAACAAATAAAGGACTCTTGTAACTCAGTAATAAGAAAACAGTCCCTCCAAAAATGAGTGGAAGATTTGAATAAACTTCACCACAGAAGAGATACAGATGCAAATAAGCATATGAAAGGACACCCAATAGCATTAGTCATGAAAGAAATGCAAATTAAAAGCATAAGATACTCTTACAGTCTTATCAGAATGGTTTTTGAAAAATAGTCAAACAAATCTGGCAAAACCAAGTGTTCATGAGGCTGGGGATGGTGCAGCCAGTTTGGAAAACAGTTTGGCTACTTCTTCTAAAGGTAAACATTTCACTTGACCCAGCGATCCCACTTCTAAATATTTATAAAATATGAAAATATACGTCCACACCAAGCCCTCAATAAGCATATCTACAGCAGCTTTATTCACGATAGCCCAAAACTAAAAACAACGCAAATGTGCATCAACTCATGAATGGATGTCCAAACTGTGGTGTATCCATGGTATGAACTATTGATTTATCCAAGAGTATGAATTAATTTTAAAAAGTTTGATGCTAAGTTTAAAGAAGCCAGGCCCAAAAGGGTACACACAATATGATTCCATTTCTGTGAGAGAAATAGGTCAGCAATCAAGGGGGGTGAAGGGACTGATGACAGAGAGACTCAAGGGAACTTATTTGGGGTGATGGGCAACTTCTATCTTGATTGTGTTGTATGTGTTTGTCAAAAGTTATAGGATTATTTACTAAAATGTAATTTTTTTCTATAGATCTAAAATATATCTCTTTGAACCCGCTTAAAAGGAATTATCCACCTTTACCATAACATTAATAGACACAGTTAAGGGGTGCCTGGGTGGCTCAGTTGGTTGAATGTCTGACTCTTGAATTCAGCTCAGGTCGTGATTTCAGGGTCATGAGATCGAGCCCTGTGTAGGGCTCTGCGTTCAGTGGGGAGTCTGCTTGAGATTCTTTCTCTCCCTTTCCCCGTCCCCCGTCCCCACTCATGTATGCTCTCTCTAAAATAAATAAATCTTAAAAAAAAGATGCAGTTAAAATTAAAAGAAAAAGATAGCCAAATCAAAGTGAGTATAGAAAGTTCAGAAAATAAGCAAGAAAAAAGGTTAATCAACTATAATTATAGCTCCTATAGATGGTCCATGTTAACAGCTTGAGGTACACACATTTTTTTATATAAAGTTTTATTTATTATTTATTTTTTAAGATTTTATTTATTTGACAGAGAGAGACACAGCGAGAGAGGGAACACAAGCAGGGGGAATGGGAGAGGGAGAAGCAGGCTTCCCGCGGAGCAGGGAGCCCGATGCGGGGCTCGATCCCAGGACCCTGGGATCATGACCTGAGCCGAAGGCAGATGTTTTAACGACTGAGCCACCCAGGCGCCCCTATATAAAGTTTTATAGCTCATGTTGATTTCTTAATATCTTTACATGACCATTTTCTCCTACACCATCATTTCCCATGGCCACAGGGTATTCCATGTAAACACACCTCAGATGATTTAACAAATTCTCTATTATTGGACATTTAGGTTATTTATAATTTTTCACTTTTATAAGTCGTGCTGCACTAAGTATTCTTATATGCATATTTGTGAATAACCATGATTTATTTCTTAAGGGTAAATTCCTAGGAATGACATTGCTGGTTCAAAGGAAAGGCATATTTTTAGGGATATTTATATAAGTGTTATCAAATTGCCCTGCAGAGAGTTTGCACCAGTTTCCATAAGCCTATTTTTAGACTCTCTTTCTTTTATCTCCATTTCACAACCTTCCTTCTAAATTCATCCTGCCCCCCTCTTAATAGAAAAATTCCAGCCCAGAAACTACGCATCAGAGGACTTTCTGAAGGGCTGCTTATAGAGGAAGGGGATCCTGTGAAAGAATCCTGTCGTATTCCCAGTCCTTTCCCTGTCTCTTTTCCTGCCCTCCTCACATCCCATGGTTTGGAGCTTTTTTTTTTCCCACCAGATAAGCTTAATTTATTAGTTAATAATTCATTTTTCTTTTCTTTTTTTTTTTTTAAGATTTTATTTATTTATTTGAGAGAGAGTAAGAGAGAGCATGAGTGGAGGGAGGGGCAGAGGGAGAAGGAGAAGCAGACTCCCGGCTGAGCAGGGAGCCGACATGGGGCTTGATCCCAGGACCCTGAGATTAGGACCTGAGCCTGAGGCAGATGCTTAACCACCCAGGCGTCCCAATAATTCATTTTTCTCACAGAATAATTTTAGTTACCAAGCTAAGGGGACTGAAGTTCAATGGAAAAAAAATCAACGTCACATTTAATTTAGTATACAAGCCTATGCTAATGTGTGATTTCTGATCAACGTTGTGTGCACTGAAAAACCCCTTGTAGAGCCTGGTACTGGTCTCAAGGACTTTCAGAGGTTTGAGACCCCAGGCTTGGGCCCACGGATCTGGTGGAAACAACCAAGAATAAGGGGCCCCCCATCCTGTCAGTGGTCAGTTCCGAGCTCCACACCTATCCATGCACCATCCAGTAGCCTTGGGTGCTTAGATAATTACCTTAGTGCAGTCTAATAAAGTCCCTCTTACCTGATGTTGTGAGGCCAAAAGGAGACATTGCTTCTGAAAGCATTTGAAAAGCATCAAGTATTATTCGAATGTGCCTATGAATATTTACTATTTTCTGTTGTGATAACACTGGAGAATATTCCTGAAAGGCTCAAGCACCCTCAGTTCCACTCCCAGAGACATGAATGAGTGCGAGCCCCCCTTCCCTTGCTGGGCCTGGGGTCTAACCCGGGGTGTGGAGGGTGGTGTTCTCAGAGAGATCCTCTCGGACCAGCCTCTCTGATATACTCCTGTCATTAGTTTGATTCCTTCAGAGACTGGTTTTTATCCTGGAGGTCTTTATCCAGAGCAGCAAGGAGCTGTCCTGATTACATTTAGGGGAGCTGGGGCAACGAAGTCAGGTCTGCATTTTGGAAAGAACACTGGGGCGGCAGCCCGGGGAGGAATCAGAGGGGTGCCCGCGGGTTGCCTGTCGGCCTCCAGGCCCGCTCCCCACCTTCCTGGCTCTGCACTGTATCCCAGGCAACTACGGTCCTGGGCTCCCTTGCCGCTGGGCTTCCACCTAGATGGGGCCCTTGGAAGGCCCTGGCGGAAGCCTGGGGGGAGCAAGTCGGGGAGAAGCCAGGGTACTCTTACTCCTTCCCTCTCGGGCAGCATGTCCTCTAGAGGCTGCATTTCTCCAACCGTTCCAGCTCGTGCTGAATTTCAGCACCAGTCACACAGCCCCCACCTCTGGGCTCTGGCCACCTCTTCTCCTCCCTGCCCTGGGAGCCCTAGCGACTTCCTGCAGATGCTAATCCTTGAATTGCCTCCAACCTCCTGTGGGCCTCCCAGCTCTTCTATCAATTACAAACCAATTCCCTGTGTTCAATTTCCCTTTTGGAAACCCCTAGAATGGCTTCTGTTATCTTGATTGGATTCTGATGGACAAAGAGGGGAACAAGAGCAGGTAGAAATTCAGTTCAACAGGTGTTCATGAAAAACTTAGGGCACAGGCCAGTCTCCAAGGGGAAGACAGGCACACAGGTGGACAATTTCCATATACTGTCGTACTAAGTGCACCACAGGGGTGTGCACGAGTATGAGGGAGCCCGGTGACGAGGTAGTTGCCCTTGCTAGCGTCCAGACGTCAAGACTCATGTAGTGCTTGAACAAAGGCAGGGGTGGATGATTGGAGAAAAGACTCGATGGGCAATTGGACGTGAAAGATGAGGGAAAAGAGGAGCTGAGAAAGGTCCACAGCAGGCCAATTCTGCTTTCACCCCAACTAGAGAGTGAAATTCTCCCCATCTTTCCAAATGCAGTTCAAAAGCTATCTCAACCATGATTTTCTCTGCTGTGAACATGAATTTTAAAAATCTCATTTAAGGGGTGCCTGGGTGGCTCAGTCGGTTAAGCGTCTGCCTTCGGCTCAGGTCATGATCTCAGGGTCCTGGGCTCCCTGCTCAGCACAGAGTCTGCTTGTCCCTCTCCCTCTGCCCCTCCTCCCTGCTTGTGTTCTCTCTCACTATCTCTCTTTCTCAAATAAATGAATAAAATCTTTAACAAATAAAAATAATAATAATACAAATAAAAATTAAAACCTCATTTTTTTTTTTTTTGCAGCCTCCAAGCCCAGCATGGTGAACTCAAGACACTGAGATCAAGACTGGAGCTGAGATCAAGAGTCACATGCTTAACCCACTGAGCCACCTAGGTGTCCCCTGGCTCTTTTGTTTTTTAAGGTCAACACCATGGATCTCCCCAGTGGAAATTCTTTTTCCCGCCTCTGTGCTTTCATAGTACTTCGTCTTGGCACTATTCAAGCACCTACCCCACTTCTCTTATATCCTAATACATGGTCTGTAAGAAGGGCTACCACTTACAAAGCACTTACTATGTGCCAGAAAAGTATTAGCTTGTCCACCATTTTGTTCCCACAACAACCCTATTGGGGGGGGGGCAGCTATTACTAGTTTCTGTATTACAGATGATGAGGAAACTGAGCTGTGGGGACATTTAAGGATTTGCGCAAGGATGCACAGCTAGTGAACAGCAGAGCCAGGACTTAGTATGTCTTCAGGGCTTATGCCATTAATCACCCCATCACATAACTCCCTCTTTATACTACCTCTACATACTATGTACTGACTGTTTTCCTACAGAGAACATGAAGCTTCTTGGGAAGCTGGTCTTGGATATGAAGAAGCATATACTAACCCATTTCTTGAATACCCCAGGCCTTTGCACATGCTGTTCGCTTGTCAAGAACATGTCCCCTGACCTTTGCACTGTGGCTTTTGCTCATTGTTCAGTTCAGGTTTAGATGCTACATCCTGAGCAAGATCCTTCCTGCCCATCCTAATAAATCAGATCCCTTTCCCCTGTTCATTTCCTTCAGAGCACATTGTTCAAGTTATACATTTGTTTGTTTACTTGCATGGTTTCTGTCTTCCTCAACTAGATTAAAAGTCTGAGAAGGCAGCACACACACCCGTTGTACTCACCACTGGTTGGTTAGGGCCCGTAAGGGCATCTAGCACACAACAGAAGGTGAATTAATAAGGAGGGATGGTATCTTCTCACTGGGGTACATAGAACATGTTCTCATCCTCATGTGACACCATTATTAAGAAATAATTCTGAGTAGGAATGCAATGGATGGAGCAATTAGATAGAAATTAGAAACTGGGAGTTTTTAAAAAGATCCTAAAAGTAAGAAAAGAATGATACTCATAAGGTATTTTCAAGGAGAACAGTTCTAGTGAGCCCATCAATGGAATGTATCATTTCCCTTCAAAAAATGAATGTCTGTTTGGCCTGCATTTGCTTATGTTTTGTTATCACTTTCATATCTGAGATGAACCCAGCCCACATTTTGGTTCACCTGAGTCATGGATACTTTCTCAAAAATTCCCCTCACACCCTGACTCAGGTTCCCAGTGAAATGCTGTGGGAAACTAAGACATCAAGGTACAACTGGTGAATTTCATGGTTAGTCACAAAGCCCCTGAATTTAACATCTGTTTGATTGCAAGTATAAATTTTGCAATTTTGAGATGAATGATATGCCATTTACCCCGAAAGCTAATTATAGCAAGTAGGCTATATGATAGCTAATGCTTATCACTTAGTCATGAAATCAGCATACATAGGCCCTGCCTTTGCTCATGGATTATTACATGATCAGTATATCAGTTAACCTCCAAAATTACAAGATACCAACAGCTTTCAAATTTTTATTTGAAGAACTTTAACATTTTAAATAATTCAGTTTCTTTGTGTAATATATTCTCCCTTAGGAACTGATGTCTGGCTAATAATAGTACAAAACCTGAAATAGGAAAAGGATTTAAAATTTTTTCTTAACTAGGTGAAGAAAATACAAGATGTAAGAAAAAGCAGTTTGGCAAGTCTCCTAGGGATCTTTAAATACATGTGCGCGCGTGCACACACACTATTATTCAATCAGCAAGTATTTGGTTAGCAGTGTGATCACGTCAAAGTATGCTACAAATGGACCCATATTCATGTTCTCCGACCCCTAGAGGCACATTTTATAGACTAGAAAACTAAGGCATAGAGAAGCTGAGTACTTCAAGGTCTTCTAGCACATTGTTACTCAAGAGAGTAATTCTTGGACCAGTAGCATCCCCTGGAAGCTTTTTATAAATACAGAATCTCAGAGCCCCCAAGACCAACAGAATCAGAATCTACATTTAAGTACGATCCCCTGGCAATTCGGATAGTCATCACAGTTTGAGAAGCACCAATGTGATGAATCATGCTGGAGGTGGGATTGTCACCCTCATCTTTCGATTTGGATATATTGCCCCACCTTGGGTCTTGGTTGGGATGTCATCTCCTTCAGGGGAACTTCCCATGACCTTCCTCATTCTATTAGTTGTCCTTACCATGTGATTTCAGGGTACCCTACACTTTCTAAGTCATGGAAACCGTCACATTTTATAGCCAAACAGTGCAGACAGGCAATTCAACGGGCAATTACAATAAGCTCAGTGAGGGCCAGGATCCTATGTGCCTATATCCTGGTGCTCAAGGCTCACTGGATGTACAAATGAGAGACATGCATTCAGGGGTATCTTCTTTCCCAAAATGGTTTCATTGCAGAAACACCAAGTACATGTCTGTATTTAAGGTGGCCTTTTGGACCTGGTCTTCACTTAAAAGCTTCAGGGCAGTCTGTAATACTCCCATTTCCCTTTAGAGCCCTAGCCTGCCATTTATGAGGTCTAGTTAATGAACTTCAGCAGTTGGTAATAAGCACACCTCAAGTATCATCCCAATAAAATCCAGTAATTAGGGCAGCACCTTTCCTATCATTTTCAGGCCAGAGGGCCCCACCCTGTCCCCTAATTACCATGGTCTGCAGGGCACAGCCCCAGGAAACAAACAAGGAAGCCCTTCTCTACCAGCTCTTCCTCAGTCTGTTGCTAATTTACAGAGTGGCCCCTTCTCTTCCTGCTAAATAAACTATGCTGTGGTTTGGGAATGAATTGTTGCCTCTTTTTAAAAGATGTTTGAAGCTCTGGGTATGACAGTATTTGCAGTCATCAGAGGTCACTCGCCAGTTGGCTAATTCACAGGCTATTTTGGGGAGTATGGTCCTTGAGGAAGCAAGCAGTTTGCAAATGTCCTGTACACACACACACACACACACACACTCATGGAAGATGTGTGAATTGGCTTTGGAGGCTTTCCAGCTCTTCTAAATAAAGTGATCAGTTCTCCAGTTGACTTTTAAAGTTTCCCTGGGATTAAGGTACCTCCAGACCTAAGTTGGATTTTTTTCCAAAGTCTCCTTCCTATGTTAGTCTGGCACTTACATAATACTTTCTTGAAGACTAGAAAAAAGAGGTTCAGATGATGGTGTAAAAGGAAATGCAGAACACCATGTATGACGCATGAGTGAATGACGCTGTCTCAGGGGACATAGGATTGGGGTGGGGCAGTGGAGCTAAACTGCAGGTAAGAAAGCTGTGTTGAAAGTAGAAGGGGAAGGGGCTCTGGGTGGCTCAGTCGGTTAAGTGTTTGCCCTCAGCTCAGGTCATGATCTCAGGGTCCCGGGATCGAGTCCGGCATTGGGCTCTTTGCTCAGCAGGGAGCCTGCATCTCCCTCTGCCTGCTGCTCCCCCTGCTTGTGTGTGAGCTCTCTCTTTCTCTCAAATAAATAAATAAATAAAATCTTTAAAAAAAAAGAAAGTAGAGAGAAGTGCTTGAATGTACAAGTTTACAGATAAAATTTGAGTGGCTCTTGAAAATATTACCTAGGTAGATTATGGGACTACTCTTTTGGAAATTACTTTAGAAAAGAGAGTATTCTCTGGATTGGCTTAAGTTTAATTCTCTGCAGTAGCAACAGTATGGATGGCACAACCTTTATGTGGACACTTTTTCCCCCCAATGCTCTGATATCCCCTTCTGACAGTACCTGAAGGGGTCATGATTTCTGTTGGTCCCTGCCTTGTATACTCCAAATCCATTAAGTTTCTCACCTTCTACACAAAATCTTTCTAGACAAACAAGAAATAGACATCAGGGGCTCGGGGGTGGCTCAGTTGGTTAAGCAGGTGATGCTTGATTTCGGCTCAGGTCATGATCTCAGAGTTGTGAGATCGAGCCCCACATCAGGCTCCATGCTGGGCGTGGAGACACTTTAAGATTCTCTCTCTCTCCCTCTTCCTCCCTCTCTCTGCCCCTCCCCACCTCTAAAAAAAAGCGGGAATAGAATTCAAAGTCGATTTTTTTCTGAAGGAAGAGAGGAATTGCTATTTCATGAGGACCTCCAAAGTGCCACCTCAGCCTAGACCCTTTGGTTTATCTGACTTCACTGAATCTTCTTGACATCTGTGACTCTTTACCTACGTATTTGGTATATCTCATTTACTTTCTTTCTTTCTTTTTTTTTAAAGATTTTATTTATTTATTTGAGAGAGAGAGAGTGAGAGAGAGAGCACAAGAGGGGGGGAGCGGGAGAGGGAGAAGCAGACTCCCTGCTGAGCAGGGAGCCCGATGCGGAACTCGATCCCAGGACTCCAGGATCGTGACCTGAGCCAAAGGCAGTCGCTTAACCAACTGAGCCACCCAGGTGCCCTACTTTATTTCTTTCTCAGATGAGGCAGTTGTAAGGGGGTTAAATCATTTATCTATGGTCATGCAAATTAACCCAAATAATTAACTCTAAAACTCATACTCCTTTCCTTATTCCGTCCTGCTTCTAAACTTGCTCATTTTTTTTTTTTGCACACACATAAACATGCAAACAGACACACAAAATCTAGCCTCAACGTTCAATAAAATATATTTTTATTTATACCTACATTAGATATCTAGTGTAATATTTAGATCCCTGAAATGGCTCAGCCTGATGTCACTGGGCCAATAACCATTTCCTAAGCTTTCTATGATTGGGCTCAAATGTTGAGAATATACATGTTCTTTTAATGATACGGCAAATTCCTCAAGGAAAGAGCCCACCATTTTCATTTGTTTTTACTCCTCCTCCCACCTGCCCCCCCCCCCCCCCGCCGGCCCTAGCACAGACAGTGCTGGCCCTCAGTCGATATTAGTACGCATTTGATAACCAACAGAAGACAAGAGGTCTATCTATTGAACTTGCTTTTTCATTAATCTTCAAAAAATCCTGGCAAGGAAGCACATGGGGTATCCCATTTATCAAGGAGAATCCACTGCAAATGCTTTTCATCAGTCTGTCATCAAAACTGCTTTTTAAAAAGTTAAGCTTCCTACCTGATGTTCCACCTTAGAAACCTGACTATCCTAAAAGAAACTAGAAGTCTTTGTCAATAGCTAAGGCTACGGCTGGGCACTGGTGGACCTGCCTTGGCTCTCAAAGCCCTGTCAAGGCTATGAGACTGTAATTCATGATGAGTCAGGACAGGAGCTAATGGCCCAGTGACATCAGGCTGAGCCATTTCAGGGATCTAAATATTACACTGGGAGCCTATGCTCTGTTTTGCATATCTTACAGGATTCTAACAGCAACTGGCTATTAACTAGCTTTTAAAATATTTCTCTTATGTTGCCATGTTAGACTTTTTGTTAGCTGCCCCCCATGGATTTAAAGCAGTGTGTTAGTCAGGGTCCTGGCAGGGAAAGGGGAGTATATGCAAATGAAGTAATTCAGAAAGTGTTTTCGAGGGACAATTTACCAAGGTATGGACAGAGTTGAGGAAAACTGACCAGGGATGGAGCCGGGACCTGGGATTAGTAACGTGGGGGAGCAGGTACCACTCTTGGCCTAAAGGAGCAAGAAGAAGGACTGATTATTAGAATCTGGAGGGAATTACTGTGAACAGAGAGCCACATGACCTTCAAATGGTAACAGGCAGCAGCCTTGAAAGGAATGGACTGGGGAAATCAATACCCTGACCTCTCTCTCTGCCTGCCCTCATGTCTCCTTCCATTGGTTAGGCCCAACTAAAAGTCAATAGGCAAGAGACTCTTGATGCAGTTCAGATAAGTCACCTCTTGAAACACAGGGCAGCAAGAAGAAGGATGAGGATGGACCTGGGGGCACACGGAAATGTCCATTCCTCAAATCATCCTGTTTGGAAACTATCTCTACTGGATGCTAATACGTGTTCTTTAGAAATAAGAGAGTCAAATGAAAGCATAAGTTTGCAAAACCCTGACCTCTTTACTCTAGGACTTCTTTGGAATTCTAAAATGCAAACGCACAGTATGTTTCTTTAACAGAAACAGTCTATTTCCCAAAATTAGTTGGCCAAGACCATGATCCTTTATTTTAAGAAGCATCTCATAGCTCTTGCATCAAGAACTTGCTTTAGTTAAAGACCTATTGATTAAAAGCAAAAACAAAAAGACTGAAACAATAATAAAGGAATTAGGAAATCTTGGAGGTTGGTGTCCCTAAGTTACAGGCAACCCGATAATTTTTAGCTGTCAATGAACAGTAACCCAAAACCCAAAAAGGAACATCACCTTGTATTTTACTAGTCTGGGTTTGGCTTTGACATGAAAGAGCGTAAAGAAGGCCTGGCCAAATCCCATGACCTCAGCCTCCACATGGGTCCAGCTGGTGACACTGTCACCCTCTTCTTTTTCTCTGAAACTGGAAAATGCCAGTAGCCTCTCAAGACCACCCACAGTTGCCCCATGAGCCTGTACATGTGGGAGGTCTGTCTGTACCTCACAGCAGGACAGCCTCACTCGCAAATCAGCATGGGCCGAACTGGCCATTTACTCAGCTCGTTTTGGTTTCTCTTGTCACTCAGCTCTCTGAGGCACAGTGTGGGAAAACCAACCAACCAACTAACCAACCAACTAACTAACCAACCAACCAACCAACCAACTAACCAACCAACCAACCAACTAACCAACCAACCAACCACTTACCTTGTTATTTGATCACCAACTGCATAAATAGTAGTTTCCTTGCTAAAGATCCTAACAATACTCTATTCATTTGTAGTCTTCTGCCACTCTTAAAATTTCCCACATGTTTTCTTATTTAAGCATCATGACCATTCTGCGAGACATACTTGCAGCTCTTTACCAGTGGGGAAACCAAGTCTCAAGGAAGTGAAGTGACTTATTCGAGGTCGCTTGGCAATGATGGGACTGGAAACCAGGTATTTTGGTCCCTAAATTGCTGCTTTCTTTACCTTGTTGTCTAAATAATGTGAGGAGAACTGGTATTTAAAACCTAAAGCACCTATGGGATACTACATACATTCAGACAGAGAATCTACCTCTATACTTTTCCAGTTCTCTCACAGAGACAGAAGGAGGTAGAAAGAAAAATCCCCTTCCAAAGCCTATGTCTAGTTCGTTGCTCCTGGAGTGGCCTGGCCAGGGCTTGGCAGGGCACAGCAACGAACCCTCAGTGATGCAGTGAAGGGGGGGTTAAGAGATGAATTCATCCACATTAAAAAGTGCAGAGAATTGAGTTCAAAGGTGAGAGGAAACCGAAGGGTGGTGGTGGGAGGACAGAGAATAAGGAAGTCTAAAGCAAGACTGAGGGTGCAAAGACACACGGGAATGAGACAGATTGATTTGTAAGGATAGAAAGGTCCATTGTCCAACTTGAAGCTGTTTAGAGTTTTGGTGCCATAATTCTTTTCTGATCCTCAAATTTGAGCCTTGTGTGTTGGGGGGTGCTTTTGGAGAAATCGAGGGAGAGGAGTTGTGTGCCCTGGCGTGGGCAGCCCGTGGGCAACAGGAAAGCACTTGTTCACTGGACTGATTCAGGGGAAATGAGCTCAGAGACGGAAGTGATGGGGAAGAAGAGAAGACCCAGAGAACACTTTTCTAACCCTGAGAATCCCCAGAGGATTTCGAGGCACAAGGGCCACTACTGAATGCGGGATGGAGTTGATCAATGTTATCGGGCCCCAAACAGCCCAATATCTGACACTGGGGCGTTTGCTATATCTCTCCAGGTTATTCCCATCACAGCAGTGTGAGTGTCCCAGAGGGACCCCCGGCTCCCAGGCCCCTACTTTCTAAACTTCAAGCACTCAAGGGGTCTCTCTTCATATTCCCGTCAGCCCCCGGGTGACTGCAAGAGCCCCCAGTTCTGCCTCACACTCCTGACTCCAAGAGCCCTTTATGCTATGATACCTGCAGTTCCAGAAAGCTGTGGGTTTTGGGAGTTGGTATGTTTATTTTTAACTGCTCTGTCCCAGCTGACCTGAGCAGGGCTCCCAAACACCTGATGGGAGTTGGCCTACTCTTGCGCGAATACCAAAACTATCGGCGGCCCCATTCCTGTGGCTTCCCAGGAAGCATGAACTCTGTGCACTGGTTGTGACCCTCAGGATTCTGCACTGCTCCGGGGATGCCCACTGGCCACTCACCTGTCCTCGGGCCGGTTATAGCTCTACTTTTCCCTCTCTTCAGTTCTCCTGTTTGGGTAAGACTTCCTTGGCATCGTGCAGGAGCACTGTACCCTGCCAAATGTGAGCACAGAGCAAATGGTGAAATAATCTACCTGTGGTAGGTGAAAAATGGTATCCCAAAGATGTCCATGCCCTCATCCCTGGAACCTGCGACTATGTTACACTATGCAGCAAGAGGGCCTTTGCAGGTGTGATTAAATTAAGGATCTTGAGATGGAGACATTATCTTGGATTATTCAGGTGGGCTCAATATAATCACGAGGGTCTTTACAGGAGGGAGGCAGGACATCAGAGTCAGAGGAGATGCGCCATTAGATCATAATGTGGGGGCAGGAGCCACGAGCCAAGGAATGTGAGCAGCACTAGAAGCTGGAAAAGGCAAGAAGACAAAATCTCCCCTAGAGCTTTCAGGAGGAATGCAGGTGTGCTGATCCCTTGATTTTAGCCCAGTGAAACGTACTTTGGACTCTGACCTCCAGAACTGTAAGATAATAAAGATGTGTTGTTTTAAAGCCACTACATTGGTGGCGATTTGTCATAGCGACAACGGGAAACTAATATACTACCGCCACAGAAAATGGAATCCTAAAGAAATAAAACCTAGGTCAGAAAACATTTTCTGGATGTTTGCATATTGTAAAGAAATAAACAGTATTGAAGAACAAACTGCAAAGTCAAAATAAAATGTACTCAAATCTTATCACCCTCAGTCAATACGTCTGTCATTTGACCCTGTTCCCTTTCAATATCTGGCCCGATGGATTTTTAAAAATATAGTTAGAATTGGAACGCTTGTAATACTTTGTGACTGCTTAATCATTAACATACTTCCAAGTTGCGACCAAGTCTTTCTAGTTATCATCTTAAAATACTCCACAGTCCTTCCCCGAGAGAATCTGCCATAATATACCAAATGTTTCCACATAATAGATCAAATATTTTGGCTGAAGCCAGTGATTTGCTATCACAGCAAGTGAACTAAATGAGTATGGATCTAGGTGAGCACAAGTTTTGAGGGCTGAGCAGGTGAATGGCCTTCAGAAAAAGTCCTTCATGCCTCCGGGACCTCACTGAAAAATGAGACTGGTAGCTGTTCTCTCTGGAGCTGCGGTGAGATGTAAATGAGCTACCGAAAGTCTGGTGCCTTATGGGATGCTGAGCACACAGTGGATTCCCAGTAAGTAACAACTGCTGTGAGTCCCTTCTTCAGACGGTAATAGTAATTTGATAATAGTTCTTATCATCCCGGGTCCAAATTTCCCTAGCTGCTTCATAATTATTACTGTTATTGAAATCGGTTGATAAATCTTTTTTTTTTTTAAAGATTTTATTTATTTGTCACAGAGAGCGAGCATGCACAAGCAGGGGGAGCGGCAGGCAGAGGGAGAAGCAGGCTCCCCGCCGAGCAAGGAGCCCCATGCGGGACTCGATCCCAGGACCCTGGGATCATGACCTGAGCTGAAGGCAGATGCTTAACTGACTGAGCCACCCAGCTGCCTTCAGTTGATAAATCTTTAAAGCCTCTTTTAATCTACAAAATCCCTCTCCGTCTCCTTTCTCTATTTTTTTCTTTGCAACTTATTTGTTGAAGAAACGGGCTCACCTGTCCTAGAGAAAGTCTCTCGGTCTGTTTTTGCCGATTGCATTTCTACAGTGTCATTCGGCGTGTTCCTGTGTCCCCTCTATTTTCTGTACATTGGCAATTAGAACTAGAGGATCTATCAGATTTCTATTCAATTCTTTCGTAGGAATATGTCCTAGACGGTGTTGTGAACTTCCATAAGGGGGCACGTGAGGTCTGCTTGTTTCCTTTTCATGGCATCAACCTCACACATGCCTACATCCATTCATTTGTTAGGAGTTGCAAAATAATGATATTTTAAATCTTTTTGTTCATATAGTAGCTGGACTAATTCTATAAACTTCTTCTTATCAACTCTTTGGTACCCTGAAGGACATTTTATAAGGAAAGGACAGATAAATACTTGATTCTTTATTCACTAATTATTTTTAAGTAAGTTTCCTAGTATCTGCTAAGAGGAACAATGAATTTTCAAAAATCATTATCATTATGAGCTCATGAATTTAGTCAATGCAGTAAAAGTCCTTCTTGATGCTCAAATTTTCCCATTTTTGACAAGTTGTTGTGTCCATTGTTTTGCTATTATAATTAACACTGAGATGAGCTTTTCCATGTGTACATATTTTGTTGGAATTTCTAACTGTTACTAGGAGGGATTCCTATCAAAAAAAGTTATTGAGTATATCATATAGCTATTGCAAAAACAAATTAGCCCAAAGCTTAGTTACTTAAAACAACCATCATGGGATGCCTGGGTGGCTCAGTCTGTTAAGGTTAAGCGTCTGCCTTCGGCTCGGGTCATGATCCCATCATCCTGGGATCAAGCCCCGTGTCAGGGAGCACTTCTCCCTCTGCCTCTGCCTGCCGCTCCCCCTGCTTGTTCTCTCTCTCTCCCCCCCCCCCCCCCCGTCAAATAAATAAATAAAATCTTAAAAAAAAGAACAACATCATTTTTTGAGCTCATAATTCTGTGGTCAGCAATTTGGCTTGGCTTCATCTAGGTGGTTTTTACTATCTAGACTGACCTCAATCAGACATCTGCAGTTATCTGCTAGATGGGGTGGAGGTCAGCTTATTTTAGACGGAATCAGCTAGGACAGCTCATCTGCTCTTCATGTGGTCTCATCCGCTAGAAGGATGGCCCCAGCTTGTCACGTGATGACTGGACAGAGCAAGCAGAGTGTGCAAGACTGGCAGTCAGCATGCCATGATTTCTGGTACATTCTCTTGGCTAAAGAAAGTCACAAGGCCAGCCCAGATTCAAGGACTGGGGAAATAGACTCCACCCTGAGATGGGAGGAGCTATAAAGTCACATTGCGAAGGACATGGATACAGGGAGGGGCAGAGAACTGGGGCCCCATTTGCAAGCAATCTACAACTTTGGGTCAAAGCATATGGACATTTAAGAGCCTCTAACATATGCTGGAGGGCCCATTCTTTTATTCTATTTTCCCCCATAGGACTGCCGTCATATATTATATTTCCTCCCAGATGACTGCAGTTCCTTCAGTGTAAATAGGCTGGGCGTAAATTTTTTTTTTTTTTTTAATCTGGACATATATCTCTAGGGAGTAATCATGAGTAAAATGATAGGAAATATGTATTTAAAGCCTCATTGACTGCAGTATCTGTGAGATGAATCTACGCAGTCCATATCCCAACAGATTCAACCAACTAACCACACCATTTGGCTTAGGGTCCAACTTGGCAGACTAGATTTATGGGAGGGTGGAATAAGGACTGGGATTTGATTTGGAGCCCCACAATTATTCTGGAGCTACTCCAGGATATAACCCAGCATCCATGCCCCCTCCCACTTCCCTAGAAACTTCGGGATTCTCATGGGCTGCTCCAGGTCAGAGTTGAAGGGACTTCCTAGCTGGTGTGGTGGAGATAGCAGTGGCCCTGAAGACAGGAGAGATGGCTTCTAGTCCTGTCTCTGCTGCTTTCCAGCTTTGGGTCATTGGACACTCATTCTCCCTCTAAGCCTCAGTTTTATCATCTGTAAAACGGGGACAAGAATCCCCTCCTCGTAGAGTCGAGGTGAGGATTCAATGGAATACAGCTTAATATAACGTAGTAAACGTAACTTCTTTACTCGCAGCTTTACTACTTGAGGACTGCTGGCAGAAGAGGTGGGGAAGGTAGAACAGATCCTTCATTAGCCCACAGATACCTCACGCCTCTCAAGGCACCGGGGCCAGGGCGTTCCGTTGTCTAAGCACCTGGCTTGTGGCACAAAGCGTTTTACGGGTGTAAGTAGTTACTTGAAGGGGGGAGGTTGACAATTGCACAGTTCAGGTCAGAGCTTTGAAGCACATGGTGCCCGTGCCAGTGCCAAAGCTGGGGGTGGCTCTGCTACCTCCCTGACTGGGACGAACTCCGCCTGCCTGGGTGTGTGCACGACCCGGTCCACCGGCGCACCGCCTACTTACAAGCCCCGCCCCCCGCCCCGCCCCGCCCCAATCCGGTGCAGGTGTCCCGAAGCACCAGGAGAGCAGACTTGTCTGGTTCCACTTCTGACTCATCATCACTCAGCTTGACAGCCTTCTGAGCTTGTTTCAGACTGAAGGGGGGGGGGAAAAAAAGGTGGAGGGTGTAGTGGAAATAAGATCCTTTTATTAGAGAACACTTTCCTGAGGGGTTATTTTCTCGAATGTTAATCCGGGCCCGGGTTGTGATTCTAAAGGTGCACTGGAGCTCAAACTGCAGTTTCGGGTTTGGCTGTTAACCCGTTCCTGACTCACTTGGCGATGGCCACCCAGGAACCTGAGTAAGGGCTGCGGCGCTGGATTGGCTGCCCACTGGGAGCCTGGGACCCCGATTTTTCCCTGCACCCTGAAGGCCCACTTTTACCATTTGTCCTTCAGGCCAGGAATTCTTGCTTATAGGTGGGAAGGAGATCCTGGATCCCATCCAACATCCCCATGTCTGTCCAGTCTGATACTGGATCTCTTCTGGAATTAAGTTTGAAGCTACATGACTAGCCATTTGCATGGGGTGCCTGTTGGCTGCGTTGGGGAGCCCCATGAAGTCTAAAGCAAAAATGCAGGCCTGGGGAGTGGGGGTGAGCAGATAGGATTAAGTAAGGGTTGGCAAATTATGGCCCACAGGCCAAATCCAGTCTGTTTCCTGGTTTCATTTTGTTTTGTTTTGTTTTAATAAATAAAATTTATTTTTTAGAGTGGTTTTATGTTCACAACAAAATAGAACAGAAAGGACGGAGATATCCCAGAGGCCCCCTGCCCCACGCCTGCACAGCTGCCCCCACTATCTACAGCTGGCACCAAGTGGTACCTTCGTTAGAGTCAACGACACATCATTAGCACCCCAAATCCATAGTTTGTGTTAGAGTTCGCTCTTGGCTGTGACAAATACACAGTAGCGTGTACCGTCCATTGGAGGGCCATACAGAACAGTTCCCCTGCCCTAACAGTCCCCGGTGCTCCACTGGTTCATCCCTCCCCCTCACTCCTTGGCACCCACTAATCTTTTCACTTTCTCCCTAGTTTGACCTTTTCCAGAAGGTCATGTAGTTGAAATCTTACCGTATGTAGCCTTTTCAGATCGGCTTCTTCGACTTAGTGATATATGCATTTAAGATTCCCCCATGCCTTTTCATGGCTTGATAGCTCGTTTCTTTTTCGTGCTGGATAATATTCCATTGTCTGGATGTAGCACAAGGTACATATCCATTTACCTACTGAAGGCCATTTTAGTTCCCAAGCTTTGCCAGTCAGGAATAAAGGAGACCTAAGCATGTGCCCGCGGGTTCTCCCATGGACGTGCATGTCCGGTTCCTGAGGGCCGGGCCTCACAGTTGGTGGCCCCCCAGGCCTGGGTCCCATGGGCCGGCAGCAGCGCTGTCAGGAAAACCAGCACCCCACAGCAGCCGCGCTGGGCCGTCGCACGCTGGGCGTTTTCAGATCCCACAAGGCAGCTCCTCTCTGCCCCGATCCTTCTAGAATTCAATTCTCTAGAGTATTCTGATTAATAAGTAATGAAGACACAAAGAAATGACTTTGAAGGGGGCAGTGTCAATCTCCTAGGGCTGCTGTGACAAAATACCACAAACTGAGTGGCTTCAGTAACAGACATGTACTGTCTCACAGTTCTGGTGACGAGCAGACCAGAGTCAGGTGTTGTCAGGGCCCTGCTCCCACTGAAAGCACTAGGGAAGGACCCGTTCCAGGTCTCCTGTTAGCTCCTGGTGGTTCCTTGGCTTGTAGGTGGTGTGCTTCCTGGGTCTCCACATCGTCTCCTCTCTGTGCACGACTGTGTCCAGATTTCCCCTTTTGATCTGGACACCATTAGACTGGATTAGACACACACTAATGACCTGACCTTAGTTAATGACAAAGGTGATGACTTTATTTCCAGAGCAAGTTACATTCTGAGGTACTAGGGTAGGACTTCAACCTATGAGTTTTGGGGGACACCATTCAACTAATCTCATTACATGGGCTCCTTCTGTCCACTGCATGCCTCTGCCACATGATAACGTGAAGATGACCATAATGAACAGAAAACAATCCAGAACGTGTAGCTCAATAATGTATTACACTTCGCCATACAAACCTCCACGGTGAATTCAGAAACACTTACACCTTCGAAGACACCTTTGCAAATGAGAAAATGGGGTCCCCGAGTGCTTAACTAATTTCTCAAGTGGTAGAGCAGGTTTCAAAACCCCGTTTGGCCTGATTCTGAAGCCCCCACCTCCTTCCCACTGGGCTGGCAGTTTGCAAACTATGCCAGAACCAACAGCAGCAGTCTCGCCTGGTGGCTGGTTAGAAACGCCAACTTGCAGGCCCAGCCCAGACCTACTGAGTCAGAAACTCTGCTGCAGTAGTAGAGGGCACTGTGATACTGCGAAAGTTCTGGAACCTCCGTACTGGGCTGAGCAAGAAAGCAGGCAGGTTGACACTTACTAAGCCCTTCTGCGCCAGGCATGTTGCTGATTGCCTCCATTTAAATTGTTCTATATGATTGTAGTAGGCAGATTAATGCCCCAAATTGTTCATAGCCTCATCCCTGGAACCTGTGACTATACACCGCACAGAGCAAAAGGGACTTTGCAGATGTGATTAAGTTAAGGATCTTGAGATGGAGACAATATCTTGGATTTATCCAGGTGGGCTCAATAGAGTCACAAGGGTCCTTATAAAAGAGAGGCAGGAGGGTCAGAGTCAGAGAAGGAGATACGGCGGTGACACAGTGTTGGCTTTGAAGATGGAGGAGGGCGACACAAGCCAAGGGAGGCAGGCGACCTACAGAAGTTGGAAAAGGCAAGGAAATTCTCCCCTGGAGCCTAAGGTGGAGCACAGTCTGGGGACATCCTGATTTTATCCCAGGGAGATCCCTTTTGGACTTGGGGGCCCTCTGGGGCTAGCAGATCCTAAATACGTGTTGTTTGGGGTCACTGTGTTTGTGGTGATTTGTTACAGCCGCAAGAGGTGACGGATAGAGCGCAGCGTAACAGCCCTACTAGCTCCGTGAGGCGTCTCTTCTGATGCGAGGAAAGTCAGGCTCTGCGAGATTAAGGAAGCCCGAGGTCACAGAGCCGGCTGAGGACTCAACCCCAGCTCTGCGGCCCCGAGCCTCCTAGGGCCTTGCCACTCCAAGTGTGGTCCGTGGCCGGTGGCGGCTGCGGCATTACGGGGCTTGTTCGAGGCGTGGCGTGTGAAGCCCCATCCCACACCTACTGCGTCCGAGTCGGCACTTCACTCATGGGCACAGAAGTGCTCGAGAAGCCTGCACCAGGGCACGCTCCATCCTACAATGTTCTGTTTCAGGATTTCCCCCCTTTGGAGACAGAGACACCTGTTCAAAGTGACTGAAACACTGCCAGGGGCTCAGGACCACCCTTGTTGGGAAAAGTCCTCTTCGGGAGATAGTGCGTATGTTTTGGTCTATGCAAGGGTCCCACCTCAAGCTGCAAAAGCTGACACCCAGAGCGGCCTCGCTCCCCGCAGCCAGGCCTCAGAGCTGCTGAAATCAGCAAGCTGGTTCAAAGACCCGCCGCCACTGAGGCCAACCTGGCCTTCTCCGGCAGGTAAAGCCAACAGAGGGTGGAGGCCTTTTGAATGACGTGCAGTAGAGAGCAGCACTTCTCAAGTTGGGATGCGCATCCACCTCCCCTGGGAAGCTGATGGGAATGCAGATTCTGCTTCAGAAGACCTGGTCTTCTGCGTTTCTAACGAGCTCCCCCCAGGTGATGCTTTTGGTTGTCAGGGCCCTTGAGCAGCAAGCTGTGGGCACCCACTCCTCAGAGACCACCGCCTCCTTCAAGATCTCTTCTGCATTTACACCTCCAGGCACAGGCTTTCAAAATCTCACTTGGGTGCCTCTCAACAAAGGGTGGACTGCACCCCGGGCCCACAGAGTCAGGAACCCACATGTGGATCAGGCGCCTCAGCTCTGGTGTTGGGAAACGACAGCTTGAAACCGCAAAAGCAAACAACTCCTCAACTAATCACCTCCACCTCCTGATTTTGCACGGACGCCGGGCCATGGCTGGGAACATAAGTGCTTTCCTCCTCATCTTGGTCAAGCCCACAGGCACTCCAAAGGCCCGACCAAACGGCCCTGAAGGGTGTCTTAGCTGCGGTGGGACACGCGCCGAGGCAGCAGAGGGCTCTGAAAAACTCAGCAGGGGCCGCAGAGCTCCCCACTGCAGGTCAGGGCCAGGCCAACGTCATCTCCTCCCTGCTCTCTGATCCTGCGCTCTTATCTCCTGACGGCTATTATTAGTGTGGCTCCCACCACCCCTTGCCAGGGAGGGCAGAGTGCCCCGCAGGCACAATTTACTCCCCGCCTGTGGTCCTCAAACTCAGCCAATGAAACTCCAAAGACGCCGGGCAGGCGCCGCCCACGCACCCACCTGCCTCGGGGAGTCCTCGGCAGCGGCCTGCGGTGACCTCAGCTCCCCTCCCGGTCACACCCTCCCGCAGGGCTCCCATTAAGAAAGCTGCTCTGATGACATCAGCGGTGATTAAACTGACCTAATTTCTCCCAGGCGGGCCAAGTCAAGAGCCCCAGTCAATAGAGAAACCTATTCTACAGGGCCTCAGCTAAGCCACCTGAGAAAACAAGACCTGTCTGTGCCTTTTGCTGAGAGAGAGAGAGAGAGAGAGAGAGAGAGAGAAACATGGCACGCAGCTACCGTTAGCCCCGGGGTCTACTGCTCAGGCTCGCGGAGAAATGGAGGAGAGACCCAGCCTTCCCACAGCCAGCCTCTGTCTCTGCTGGGGACTGGGGTTCTGGAAATGCCCTGTCCTCCCCACGGAGGGACGCTCTTAAGTAGGGTTGGTATAGTCAGCAAAATTTCCCTTGGGGACAGCGGCGGGGTCCTGCCCTGGCAGCCTGTTTGCTGTGTTTGCTCAGGGACTCACCAGAACTTCTCTTTTGGACCTGTGCTTTCTCAGACCCAGTGAAGCTATTTCTGGCCTCTTTGTTCGGATCTTCTCCCCCATACCTAGGGGAGCCTTTCTTTTGCCTTGTCTGTCTAATGACATCCCTCAAAACTCTGTTCAGGCTTTGATTCTTCCAAAAAGCCTTCCTCCCCCTGGGTCAGCATGACTTCCACGCATATGATTCAGTTCATTCTGGGGCTCCAAAGTGCGGTCTAGAGACCTGAAGCATCCGTGTCAACCCAGAAGCTTGTTACAGATGCAAATTCTCAAGCCTTACCCCCAAAGTATGAAATCAGAACTCTGGGGGCAGGGCCCAGCAGCCTATGCTTTAACAAGCCCTCCTCAGGATGCTGGCGCACGCTAAAGTGTGGGAAAGAATTCGTTCACGCATCATGCTATATTGTGTTTTCATCTGTATTCTACAGTGGTCTGTGAGCTGCTGGGGGCTGATATGGTATCCTATTCATCTTTGCATCTCTAGTCCTTAGTCCCAAGCTAGGCAGGTAGGCAGGATGATCATTTTGAAGGAAAAATCTGGTCGGCGAGCTCTACCCGTACCCTCTCCTTGAACCCTTCGGTGCCCTCCCATTGCTTCTTACCATAACGTGAATGTCCCGGTGCATCGGGCTTCTGACGCTCTCTCCCCCTGGCTTACTATGCTCCGACCATCCCACCTTTTCACTGTCCTTCAAACATGGCCAACGCCTCCTCAGTTCAAGCCAAGGCCAAGTTGCTCCCAACACTTTGCCTGCTTACTAACCTACTAATTTCTACTCACCTTCAGCTCTCAGCTTGACTATCACTTCCACATGTAAGCCTCCCCTAATCTTCCCCCACAAACACACAGGTGAGGACCCCTGTGAGACCCCCACCCCTATAGCATCCCGTGCTTTTCCCCTGTGGCACTGGTCACGATTGTCATTATCTGATTCTTTGTGTAATATCTGTCTTCCCCATAGGCTGTAGGCTCCACAAGTGCTGGGATCGTATGAGCCTTCCCCCTCCGTGGTGTCAGCCAGTGCCCACAGCCCAGTAGGGGCATTTCCTCCCTGCACCCATCATCCTTTGTTCAAGTGTCTTCGTCCCTGAGCTTGGAAATTTCCAGGTCCTACTCATGGTTCCTTTCCACAGGCAAGGGGGGTCCCTGGCAATAGAGCTTCTGACAGACTGACTTACCAGACAGAGCTTACAACCTGGCCTGGGTGGCTAATAATATAAAAGAGCTGCTGGGTAATTTCCAAGTGGCTATTTGATAAATCAGTCTTCCCGGCCCGATTTCCATTTGACTCCCCCTGGTTTCTTTCAGTTTCCTGGCACATAGTGAGTGCTTTCGTTCTTGACTTTAGGTTTTCCAAAAGTATCTGATCAGAAGAGGGGAATTCCTCCTGATGGCTTGCTGATTCATTCTGCAGAGAAATGCCTGAGTTCCTCCTGTATGCCACACGCCTCCCACATGCCATCCCAGGACAGGGCGGTGAAGGACACGGAGAAGGCCAGCCTCATGAGGCTTACCTTCCAATAAACATCTTTGCATCGGTGTTAACCGAACACAGAGTGACATGTTCCCAGGAAGCAACGTTTTGCTGGAAATTAGAAACTGTGTTTCCTTGAAGGGGAGCTATGGGTTTAGGGTTTTCTGGGAGATGTGGCCCCTGTCTCTGAAGGATGGTCAGTTTTCCCTAAGGGTTCAAGGAATCTGTCTTAGGGTCCTAGAGGCTGTAATTCCCTGAGTCTTGGGTCAGTCTCTAGCTTCTAGGGTGTGGTAGTATAAGAGAATGTTCTATACTTGAGATCTGGGGATAGGAAGGAAGCCAAGAGCAAACTTCCTCATCTTCCAGTGTAATACACCTGGTCCTTACTCTCCTAGCAGTCTGGGCTTTCTCTTCAAAACACTTCATTTTATATGATTATTCTTTTAATCTTGCTCTCTCTTCCCCTGCCTCCTTCCTTCCTTTCCTCCCTCCCTCCCGTCCCTCCCCCATCAGTGAGCTCATCAAGGGCGGGGCTTCCTCCATCTAGCTCACTGCTTATCTCTAGAAGCCTATTCTGTGCCTGACACATGATGGCACCCTTAAATTCAGGGTTGGGTGGTGGTGGTGGGGGGGGGGTGAATCCTGAGCTCTTTCTTAGACCTGCCACACTTGTGCGTTTGATGTTTTTATTTTAGGCAGATGAGTTTTACTTTGGAGATTTATGGCCTAATGTAGCCTTTCCCCATATTTTTAACACTCTTCTTTCAAGTTCTTGAGTCAGTCTATTTCATTAAAACTAGCCACTGCATTTTTAAAGAGTTTTCCCCAGATTTTGTATTCTGCTTCGGGCTCTGCCTCTAATTAATTAAGTAGTCTTAAGTAGGTGCCTTTGCTTCGCTAGCCTCTGACCCATCCTCCTTGTAAAAGGAGCTGGTCTGTAGGATTCTTCCAGTTCTAAAACGTAATCACTCTTTGACCAGACCTAGTACCTCTGCAGGGGTCTCTGCCAGGTGGTGATGGATGGTGGGAGTTTTCCAGGAGTTTCTTTTCTGGAGCTGGGGCGGCGGTGGGGGGGACGGTAGTAATAGACATAAAAGGTCACCTCTCCCTACCTGAGCTGCTCCCCCTGGCCTCCACAGGGATGTCCAGGGAGGTCCGGCCAACCCCAGAAGCCTCGTCACTGCCAGTTCTGTTGATGGACACACTGTCAAGGTAATTTTCCAGGCCTGCTGAGATGTTAGTTCCCTTCACGTACAAGTTGGCCACTCAGCCCTCCTCAGACGCATGACTCTCCTTTGATGCTTCACAAAAGGACGCTCTAAAACCTCCTCTCAAGGGCCATGTGTCTAGATCTCTTCTAGACTCTGCCTCCTCCGGAGGGGTTGCAGGGATTCATGGACGGTTCACACCCACTGTCTGGTTTTAAAGCTGGGCTCATGACATCCTGCAGCTAGTCCCCGCCTGGACCTCACCTGCTTCCTGTAGGTCTGTCAGCAAGCAGATGATTAAGGGGTTAGTCCCTCAGCAATTGCATTGCAACTCGGCTATTCATTTACTTTGAAGGAGATGTTACTTAACCACTCTCCCTGCCAGGGTTTTCTCACCTGGAAAACCAGAATTAAAAACAGACCTTGGCCTTAGGTTTTCTGTGAAATGGTCATTTGCTGCAAAAGTGCTTCATAATGGGGAAGTCACACTGCATGGAGCTTCCCCTTGTCCTTCCTCCTCTTTCCTCCACTCTCTCCCTCCCACTCTTCCCCCTCCTTCCATTTTCTTCCTCCTGTCGAAATTTTTCTAATGTGACATTTAAAAAAACACGCAGAAAAGTGCTCAAAACTCCAGAAAAACTTAATAAGTGTTCGTAAAATGAATAGTCGTGTCATTACCACCCAGGTCAAGAAACAAAATGGTATCAGCTCCAGAAACTTCCCAGGTGTCCTTTCCAACAGCGAGCTCTTCCATCCCCCTAGCGGTAACCACTATTCTGACTTAAAAAAAAAAAAAAAATCATTTTTTTCTTTATTCAAAAGCCAGACATCGATTTCTGTATTGTTTCCATGGAGTTCTTCATGCACGGCTAATACCATCTACCACCTACACAGGGCTTCCTGTGTGGCAGGTGCTGTTTGGAGCACTTGACAAATACCAACTCTTTTCGTTCCTACAATGACCTTAACAGATAGGTATTATGATTGTTATCCCAGTGGTATGGGTGAGGAAACTGAGGCAAGAAGGTTGAGTAACTTGTCCAAGGTCACATGGCTAGGAAAGAGTCTGGATTGGACCCCAAGTAGTCTGGCTCCCAAGACTGAAGGCTTAGCGAGTATACTGTTTCTCATTAAACAGAATCTGAAAGCTGCATTGAACAGTTGTGATATCTGTGAAGTCTCTCTCACAGATGTGTAAAAAGAGGTCTGAATAATTGTAGCAACAATAGAATAGCCTCATGACTGAGACAACACAACCTTGCTTTCATCTTTGTAGTGAAACCAATTTAGGGGTGTGTGTGTGTGTGTGTGTGTGTGTGTGTCCTTTCTGGACATCATACTCATTTCAAAGTTGAGTTGTCTAGTGATCTCCTCCAAAACCAACAAAGCCAAATTTCCGGGTGCCCAAGACAAACTTCTGGTTCTATGCGCCCCACAGAGTGACTCTCATTTCCGGAATGGTATACCTCAGCTCTTCCCAAACCGTTTGCCTTGAAGAACTGCTTGTCATTATTCCTTGGCCTTGACTAAGTAAAAGCCAATGCCCCCCTTCCCTCCCATGTTTTATTACCAAAGACATGTACCTCTGCCAAACATTGCTTCTGATCACCAGGACATAACTAATCATGACCAGTGAACTTCACTTACACTTGTTAGCTGTGTCACCCTAGGCAAGACACCTAACCTCTCTGTGCCTGTTTCCTCATCTGTGAGAGCTGAACAATGTTCTCTCCCTTCCTGGGTTGTTTTGAGTATCAGAAGAGACAATGGGTCCCAACTGCCCAGCACAGAGAAAGTGCTCAGGAAATATTCACTGTTGCTATTGTTCTTATTAAGCTGAAAGTAGTGGTAGTACTTCCTATCGGTTTGTCTTGAATTCTAGCCCAAAGCAAAGATCCGTGGACATTTGTGTTGGCCTGTTCATCTTTCCTTAAGATATGTGAATTAGATGGACTTGTTAAAATACTGAAAATAATTTATGACTGCTCCTTGCCTTACTCCTTTGCAGAAACCCAGTTGTCTTGGGACCCCAGGAAGGAAACAACTAGCCTAAGTGTCAGCCATGGAAGGTTTTGGGTATATACAAATTCTGTACTGATTGAATTTTTACCCCAATTATACAATCAACCCTTGGTTACTTGGGGACTGCAGTTCAAAGGCAGGAAAGTTCTCAGCTTCCTCCTGTTTTCATCGGTTCATTCCACATCTGGTTGGCTCCTCTCACCCAAATTCAAGAGGATTTTGAACAGCAGAGGATAGAAAGAGAAAATCAATCAGTTATATTTATTACTTGTTATTAATTAAGGTTGAAAGAAGGGATGAAAATACTAACCAGGACACATTTGGGGTTTTAGTCACCCATGTTGTCTCCGTCTTCTCTTGCAGGTGACGATTTGGATTTGTCCGTGTGTCAGCTGCTGGGCATTTGGGCAGACAATGTTGCAGGGGGAGAAAAGTACAGGTGTCATGGTCAGTTCCAGGTGTGGAAGGTGGCACCTCTACTCCCTACTACCTTTGTGATCTTGACCAAGTCTCTCTGAGCCTGTTTCCTTATCTGTCAAGTAGAAATAATGCCCATCTCACTGTGAATATTAAATGAAATGATGTATGTAAAATGCCTGTTGCCCAGCAAGCACTCGATAAAAGTTAACTCCTTTCTTCTGTCTCTTCCTCGTTGGTCTATGAAAATAAGGTGATGAGTCAATTTGGTGAAAAATAAGAGTAGAAGTTGGTGACCCGACTCCACTTAGCCAGGTAATTTATTCACTGACTATATTGTCATCATCGTACCAGGATTCCAAAATTGTTTAGAGACAGCTTAAGTGTTATAGAATAGTCACAGAATTTTGAAGGAGAAAAAATGGGAGAAGTTGCTATAAAGGCATAAAGACGAGGCTCCGCCCCTCCACCTCCAACACCCTTCTTGCACTATCTTCAGTGAAAGGCTCAGGTGATGATGGCGGTCACCAACATCATCAGACCATCATTTTTTAGAGTTCCTACGTGTGTGCTGTCTCCTTTCATGCTCAGTCATAGGGACTCCCTGGGATGGCGGATGACATGGTATTTTCTCCATTGTCTGGTGATGACACTGAAACTCATGGAGGTCAAATGACTAGCCCAAATGCACACTTCTAATTGGTGGCTGGAAAAAGATTTGAACACATCTCATGACTCTAGAACCAGAGTCTTTTTACCACTTAATGTTGCCAGACACAAAATAATGATTCTAATTTATTTCTGAATATTTGATGCATATTCAATTCTGCTTTTAACTTTTTACTTCCTTATAGAAGATATACTTCTCTCAAAGAAGTATCTTAAGCCTCAACACAATCATATTCATTTATATTATTACAGATCAAATTCTGTGGTGACAAGGTTACCAGAAATCTGTGTGGATGTATGCATGTGTGTGTGTACATTTTTTTTCTTTAGAAACTATCTAATAGCTCATTGAAAAGAAAGGAAATACATTCAACCTAAAATCCCAAATGAACTTGGACAATATTTTTGAGTTTGTTGTGATGGAATTTAATTTCTATCCTATCTGGGACTCATACTACTTCTTGGATCAGAAAGAGTTTTCTAGTAGAGATAAATGACCTCTTCTAAGAACAATAAAAATGAACAGAGAGGAGGAAAAAAACCCAGACAACTGAAAAAAGAAGAGATATAAACAGGTTGACTTACTTTAAAAAGTTGGGCTAGAGATTCATAAAATTAAAAAAATATTTGAAAGAAAGGAAGGAAGGAAGGAAGGAAGGAAGGAAGGAAGGAAGGAAGGAAGAAAGAAAGAAAGAAAGAAAGAAAGAAAGAAAGAAAGAAAGAAAGAAAGAAAGAAAGAAAAAAAAAGGCAGGCTACCTATTAGAATAGCCTTCAAAGAGTAGCTCTAAATTTAAGTCAAAAAATATATAAATATAGCAGTCACAAAATTTTCTCACCACAACTGAGATGTGCAAAGAAAATGTGCTTCTTTTTTCTTCAACACTGCTCATAGTTCTTCATAAATCTCACCTCTCAGAATACCTAGGAAAATTCAGACTTGCCAATAAACAATATTCCAACTTCTGGTTTAAATAGTCTCCTCTCCATTTAAACCAGTCTATTCCAAGTTCAGTTGGGTATCATCTGGAACGGCATGAAGAGCCTCTTCAGGATACACCTGTCTCTTGGGATAAATCGCCTTTCAGAGTGTGCCCTTTCGTTTCCCTTCCCCAGCATGGGGGACGGTAGGGGCCTATCTCTGTCTCTGGATAGACCAGCTCCCTGGACTGGTGACTGTTGAGTGGGGTTCTGTCTGCCCTCTCTCAGGGGCAGGGGCTCCTCTGTTGTGAGGAACCAGAAACATAGTTTTGGACTCATGGTGATGAACTGCCTTCTGTCACCACCACATCACTGTCCCTGGATCATGTTAAACATGTCTCCACCCTATTGATGAGAGGACATCAGGCCTGGAGAAGTTGTCATCCACCCTTTCCTGCAATATCCCCGAGATGGTCTGAAAGTTTCTAAAGCATCCCACACTTGCTCTTTGATCATCTCTCATTTTTCTCCCCATCTTGGTTCATAAGGGGAAGGAGCATTTCCTCTGCAATGGGTAAAAACTAGAGATTAGAGTCTACCAAGCTTCAACCTGATATGTATTGGGAATTAAAGGATTCCCGATTGGCTTTTAAAGAGTATTGTCTTGGCCATTACATTTCTTTTGAATGTCAAAAGCTGCACTTTCTTTCTTGAATACATTCTTGAGACAAATAGATGCCTATGGCAGAACTAGGAAAAGATCATTTCATTAATAAAATTTCTTTAAAAACTATTATAAGGGGAGGGGAAAGATGGCGGAGGAGTAGGGTACCCTATTTCAACTGGTCCCCGGAATTGAGCTGGATATCTACCAGACCACTCTGAGCACCCACAAAACCAGCCTGAGATGTAAGAAGATCTGGATCTCTAAAAACTATTATAAAAAACTGTTGTATTAAAGAAATATAGGGGCGCCTGGGTGACTCAGTTAAGCATCTGACTTCGGCTCAGGTCGTGATCTCAGGGTCCTGGGATTGAGCCCTGCGTCAGGTTCCCTGCTCAGCTGGGAGTCTGCTTCTCCCTCTCCCTCTGCCCCTGCTCGTGCTTTCTCTCTCTCTCTCAAATAAGTAAATAAAATCTTAAAAAAAAAAATTAAATAAAAAAATAAAATACATTCTTGTTATAAATATTCAATAACACGAAGTATATAGTAAAAAAAAATTCTATCTTGCCTTACGCCCCTTACTACCATCCCACTTTCTTCTCCAGATATGCTCTCATCATTAAGTTTAGGGTATAGCCTTCCATACCATTTTCTATATGTTCATATACATATACATGTGAAGGTACAAACATAAAAGTTTTACTTTCATTTTTGAAAGTGCCTTTATGATATAGTCTTCTTTTACTTAACAATATAGTTGTAAATCATTCCATATTCATAACTATAGGTCAACCTGACTGAAAAATTGATGTGTAGAAATCCATAATATGGACGGACTACTGTTTATTCAATCATTTTTATGATATACGGTTAGATTGTTTTATAACTCTTTGCTTTTATAAATAGTGCCACAGACAACATCCTGCTTTACGTCTCGTGGTACAGCATTTCAAGCATTGCCAACATGTATGCTTTATAAGAACCTACTATGGAAAGTGGTGACATTCCATATCTGCCCTTCGACCAACTGTAGACATGAAAAGCAACACTATCAGGACTCCCCATTTCCAGAGGCTAAGCCTCTGTTTTCATTTGAGTATTTCTTCATTTTTACCAGTCAGCTAGCTCCACTGAAATGGCATAGTCTTCAACTTGTTTTTCTCTCTATTGAAAACGTACTACAGTATCAGCAGAATAAGACAAATCCAACGTATTCATCAACGTGTATAGACGTGGGCATTTTTTAGCACCATTATTTCAGGGAGTAAATTTGAAACTCACAGTGCTTCATCTTAATAACTGTGGGAGAGTGGTGTTTGACTTGGTGGCGCAGTCCTGGCCCTGGGTTCTGTCCGTGGCGGTGGTGTGCCCTGTGGCAGCCTGCTTAGGTTGCTGTCATCGTGATGAAGACTTGAAATGCTGGCTCCCATTCCCTGCACAGTGGGCTTTCATGGAGCACTGGCT
The DNA here is from genome assembly GCF_004348235.1 of Phoca vitulina. Lineage (NCBI taxonomy): Eukaryota > Metazoa > Chordata > Mammalia > Carnivora > Phocidae > Phoca > Phoca vitulina. The sequence goes on from NW_022589706.1 coordinate 26,760,849, forward strand.
TCTAGTTCAGAAACAGTGGCCAGTTCTCTTGTCACGTGTTTGTTGCTTCCCAGTCTAGAGGTTCACCGCTATGGTGACTCCATGCTTTTTTCTCTGTTCCATTGCTTCTACCACTAGCAGCTACATCCTAGTCTCTCTTTCGTCCAAACCACCCTCCCACAGAGCACATCCTCGGCACTTGCACCAGCAAAGCTCCCGGCCAGGCTGTCTCATCAGTCACCGGAATGATGAGCTCCTCTGGGTCAGGCGCTCACTCCCATGAGCTGTGGCCAGGGAAGCATGACCACATGATATAAGGCTTGCAAATTAAGGAATTTCCAGAGGGGGACATGGTGGACATGCAGAGGCATCTCAGAAAGGGACAGAGTAACTGGCAGGCACTCTGCGTGCCTATCTGGTGCATCGGGAGAGGACATCCTGCTAAAACTTTTGTCGGAAAACTCCTTGTCAGTGTTTTCAGCCTGCAAAAGCCACAGAGGGAGCCGCTTAGATTTCATATGATTATACTCTGTTTCTCAGAGAAATAAATAGCCCAAACTGAAGCATACTTCCGGTTGTCAATTTTTTACAAGCACCCTGGAACTCAAAGACAGTTCCTGAGGATCGATAGGGTCCTCTGACAGTGAATTGATTGTTCCAGCAGAGATCTTTAATGAGATTGTTCACACTATTTAGGAACCACCATCTCCCGCATATTACAATGACAATGGCAGGACCTTGTGAATACAGAAAGCAAAGCAACTTTCCTGCTCATTTCTTTTTTGAAAGCACCAACCCTTAGCAGTAAGGCCTTCTTGTTAATTAGTTGTTAATTATGGAGACAGCTCGTGAAATGTTTATTAAAGAGCTGGCCCACTGGTAAAGAAAAGAACTGCGAGCAAGAGACTGAATTGAAGCGTAATGAAAGGAACGAGTAAGCTTTTTACACAGTTGACTGGCACCAAGGAAATTCTAGCAACTTACCCTCTGGTACCAGAGGAGAAGTACTGTAGAAATGCAGAGTGAACAGACTAGAATAGATGAAACTATAATGGATGCATAGAGCTGGAAGGGAATCATCTTCTCTCATTTTACAGATTGGGGAATGCATGTAACAGAGCATCACTGAACTGCCCAAGTTCACATTTCTAGTTGGTGTCCCAAGAATCAGTTCAGCCCAAAGAACTCATCAACTACCAGGCTCTGCTGCAAGGCCAGTGTTGGGGCATTTGGCCTGGACCTCCCATTCACGAGGGGCATCTATTCCAAGTGTTTGTACTTTACCCTCAAGTGAGGTTATAACATACATAGCCAAAGCAGCACACCAACGGCTTTAGAACTGGTCTTCAAATAACTTTAAATCTGTGTTCTGTTACCGTGTAACCAGACCACGGTATTTTTGATGCATTATACATGAATATGTACTTTTGATGCATTATAAATGAATAGTTTTAAAATAAATTCTGATATTCTGATATTGTGTGAATAATTATATTGTCATTTACTTTTTTTTTTTTGCTGTTGAAAGTTAATTTGTCACATGTATATATTTAGAACACCGAACTTTCTATAACCTTGCTTTGGCATTAAATTTTTTTTATTGTTTATTTTTTTAATATTCTGAAATCTCCAAAAATGGGAGTGGCCCAAGTCTCTGAAACCATCTTAGAGGTCTTGTTCACTGTTCCACACCCTTTCTTTGTAGACTATCACTTTCTTTTTTTTTTTTAAATATTTTATTTATTTATTTGACAGAGAGAGACACAGTGAGAGCAGGAACACAAGCAGGGGGAGCGGGAGAGGGAGAAGCAGGCTTCCCACTGAGCAGGGAGCCCGATGCAGGGCTCGATCCCAGGACCCTGCGATCATGACTTGAGCTGAAGGCAGACGCTTGATGACTGTGCCACCCAGGCACCTCTAGACTATCACTTTCATCAAGAATTTAAGTTTACACAGAGGGGTTCTAGTTTTCTGAAAAGCAGCGTGTCTTAGTCCATTTGGGCTACTATAGGAAAAAATGAAGAAAATGAGGGCAGGTCATAGTTTATAAACAACACACATTTTTTCTCACAGCCCCGGAGGCTGGGAAGACCAAGGTGCTGTCAGATTTGGTGTCTGTGAAAGCCCACTTCCTACTTCATAGATGGCTCTTTTTGCTGTAACCTCATAAGGTGCAAGGGGCAAGGTAACTCTGGAGTCTCATATAAAGGCACTAAGGCCATTCATGAGGGCTCCATCCTTATGACCCAATCACTTCTCCAAGGCCACACCCCCAAATACCATCACATTGGGCATGAGTATCTAACATGTAATTTTGGGGGAGTCATAAGCATTAAGTCAACAGCACAGGGCATTCTGTGTCACACATCTATAGGGTTACCATATGGAGCTCAGAACATTGCTATCCTTCTCCTAGTGGACGTAGGCTACCTGGATGCTTTGCTTGATAAACTCTTAGGGAAGTTTATGTTTTCATTCTCTATTATCCACGGTGATCTACTGAGACAGCTCAGTAACATGCCTTCCAGCTCATTCCCGTGTGCCATCATTTTTAAATGTTACATTGTAGGTACAAAAAAAATTAAAGTAGGAGCAAAGAAAGGGTAGTGTTAAATACACTTTTGTCCTCCCCTGAGAAGTTGCTGTAAAATGTCTTTTTGTTCCTGTCTTCTGCTTTCAGAAGCTATGTAGAAAGCAACGCTGGATCGTGGGACCCTTAAAATGAAACCCGCAGGCTCTATGCAGCATCTGAGAACTAAAAGGAAAGATGCATATTATTCTTAAGGAAACTCCCAAGTCTCCACACGGAGCCTGTTCCGGGGACCAAGTGGCCAGCTCCACCCAACTCAGCCAGTGGCTCTCCCCTTGTGTTGTTTCTCTTCCAAGTTGTATGGCATGGACTCAATGGTTCTCAAACTTCAGCCCGCATAAAGATTGCATGGATAACAGGTATAAAACTCAGAATCCGGTCTTGCTCTTAGAGATTCTGATTCATGCGGTCTGGGGTGGGGCCCAGGAATCTGCATTTTAAAGACACACTGCAGTAATTTCTGTTGCAAGCATCCTAAAAATGCTCTTAAGAAACTGTGATCTGCCCTCATTTTCCTCACTAGGTCCCTTGGAGGGATGCATGTCCTGTCTCTCTGAATTATGGGCTTTATCTCTCCTTTTGGGTGATTCACTTATAGGGGAACATCTTGATTGATGACCCTCTCCACTCAAGCTGACTTCCAAGATTTGCCTCCCCTCTCCTTGCCTCTGGGGGGGAGAAAGAAGGCAGCCCGGGAAATAGCAGACCTCCCCACCCCTCATCAGAATCTGCACACCCGTGGAACCTCTCTTCTAGGCTCACTTGCTTTGCCTGTGAACATTCTTTCGAAGGGATTTGGAAAGATCCCAGACCATTTGGGGCCAGTTCTGATGAACTGAGTTTATGATCACCTGGGGAATTACTGCTCAGAATCAAAAGTTATACCTAACTAGAACACATATCACGACTGACATTCTGGCTTGAGTCATAAAGGCATCTAAGCACAAGATGGAGAGTTTCCAAAACATTCTCCAAGTGACGGTGGATATCACAGCCAAGCTGCCCCCAGATGGATGCACAGGTTGCTTACAACCTTCTGATGTTCTGATTGGTTGGGCAGCCATTTTTATTGATCGAGTGTCTCTTTTGATTGGTTGGTACCTTTGCCATGCCAGGTGTTCAATATTTGCACCAGTGGAATCAATATATAATTTTTCTTTTGAAGGACAAAACTGAGACTATCTCCATTCTGAGTGTTTTTTAAAAACCCAGTCTTGTGAATTAATAGCCACACGTTGTAAGTCATATAAGTCATTTGGCACACATTCTAAGTGAAGGGCTGCACTAAGCCAGCTTAATATTTGTTTTATCACATTTATTCCAGCCATTAACTCATGATGGGCTGGATGCATGAAAACGTCCAGTCTGTTGTACCTATTATACGGACATCACCTTCCAAACCATGCATAAGTTTGGTGATTTAACACCCCAAATGCTCCAGCAAAAAGATACCTTTAACTTTCTTGGCCACGTCCTTTGCTTAGTTTCCTACAGATGGTATTCTGCTGATTCATTTCCTGATGGTGCACTCAGGTTGATTGTTTTATTCTTTCGAAGAATGTTATAAGCTGCACAGTTTGCTTAGGGTTAGGTGCTGAGGGCATGGGCTGGGGTTTACAGTTGAGAAAGACCACTTTAGCTTATAGGAAGAAAGCATATGATGTAGGTTCACTGACCATGCTGAGGAAATATTTATAAATAATTATACGCCTGGGTATGTGTGTATGTATATAGTTACACCTATTTTTAACCATCATAGAATTTAAATTGAATATGAAAATCTTCATACACATGGTAATGCAAAACTTTACACCATTTAAAAAATTGTCTATTTACACTCCAATTTGGGGGGTAAAAAGAGGGGTCAATTCTCAGTCCTCATCTTATGTGGCTTATCAGTGTAGCCCTTGGCAAAACAGGCTCCTTTTGTCCATTTTGCTTCCAGAGCATCACACTAGATTGGTTTTCCCCCTACCTCCCCAGCTGCATCTGTGAGTTGTTTTTGTTTATTCCTTTTCCGCCCAACCTCGTAGCATAATTAGTGATTAGGATTTAATCTTGGGACCTTATCTTTAACTACACTTGTCCCCTGCAGTTCCAAACTTGTATAGCCTAGTCAACTTTTCCACTTGGATGTCTAATAGATATCTCAAATTGAATTTGTCTAAACCGAACTCATTCTTTACAACCCCCTCTTCCAATCTAGTCCTATTTTTTTTCCCATCACGCAACCCCATTATTCTTCTTGCTCAGGCCAACACCTCAAGCTTATAACTGACTGCTCTTCTTTTCTCATGCTCCATATGGAATCCATCAGCAAGTGTCATTGGCAAAGACGTGGAAATACAATCTGCCAACCTCACAACCTCCATCACCTTCCTGGTCCAAGCCTTCATAATCTTTGTAGTTTATTATTGTCACGGCCTAATTACCAAACTCCCTGTCTCTTGTCCCTCCTTAGTCTCTTCTCAGCACAGCAACCAGTGGGATCCTGTTAATGCTTGATTCCAGTCATGTCACTTTTTTGCTCAAAATTCTCCAACGGCTTCTCAGATCACTCAGCATAAAAGCCAAAGTCCCTTCAATTGCCTATAAAGCCTTATCCTTCTCCACCATCTCTAAGCTCATCACTACTACTCTCACACTTGCTCACTCTGCTCCAAGCCCACAGCTCCTCTGCTGTTCCTCTAACAACCCAAAGGTGCTGCCACCCCAGTGTCTTTGCATGTTCTATCTCCTTGTCCTGGGCAACTCTTCCCCCAGATACCACTCCCTTGCTGCCTTCACATTTTTGATGAAATGTCATCTTCTCAATGAAACTTCCCTGACCATCCTATTTAAAGTGCAGTCCTCCATTCCACCCCTTATAGTCTCAATCCTCTTGCCCTACTTTGATTTCCCTTCAGAGTGCTCATCATCAACTGACATACAGCTTATTTATTCGATGGTTGTTTACCTCCTCACATTAAGACTTAAGATTCATGAGAGTAGGGATTTTTGCAGGCTTTGGAAATTAGTACTTTTTTAGCACCAAGAACAGCATAACAGATACTCAATAACTCTTTGTTGAAACATGAAGCAGAATGTCATAATTAAAATACATAAGCACATGAATTAAACATACATACTGTGGTAGCCAGTCTCCAAGATGTGTCCCAGTGATCCTTATCTCCTCCTAGTCATGCCCTTGTAGAGTCTCCCTCCCACACGTATCAGGGTTAGTCTGGGTGATCAATAGAACATGCGATGATGTGTGGCCTCTGGGACTAGATTATAAAAGCTAGTACAGTTTCCACCTTGCTATCTTGGATCATTGACCCTGTGGGAAACCAGGGGCAACGTCAACTGCCCTATGAAGTGGGTTGAATGGCAGATAACTGAGACCTCCAACCAACCACCAACACCATTTTGCTAGCCATGCAGTGAGTCATGTTGGAAGTGGATTTTCCAGCCCCAGTCAAGCCTTCACATGCCTGTAGCTCTGGCCAACCTCTTGACTACAACTTCATAGAGCTTCTAAGCCAGAAGTACTCAGCTAAGCTCTTTCCAAATTCCTGACCCACAGGCTATGTGAGATTTTTAAATTTTGTACTTTTTATTCATTTTTTATGTGATATTTAAAAAAAATTAATATTTATTATTGCTTTAAGCCATTCATCTCAGGGTAATTTGTTATGAAGAAGTAGTAACCAATACAGGTTTTTGTACCTGGAAGTAAGTAAGTAAGGTGTTGCTATAACAAAAATCTAAAATGTGGGAAAAGCTTTGGAACTGAATGGAGGGTAGAAGTCAGAAGGATTCTAAGGAGAGTGGTAAGTGAAGATCTAAAGGATTTGGAAGACACTGTTAGCAGAAGCCCAATGACCTTTGAGGAGGCTGCTGGTGTGAACTTAAGGGAACATGTTATTGGATATCAGAGAAAAGTGAGTCCTTAAGTAGTGATATATTTGTGACAAATGTACCACCTTTTTCAGGCTTTGGCTTAAAGCAACTCACATATTTGGGATTCTGTTGGATTCTTGCTTGCCTCTAGATTCCAAAGAAACCAATGATATTCCATGCTCATAACTTTAGACTGCCTTTAATTAGATTTGTTTGCAGAAATTCACACACACACACACACTCACTATGATTACATGTGTAGAGTATGATAATAACAATAATTTACTTTCAAAGAGTATCTGATTGCATAATCAGATACTATTTTTCCTTAACTTCAGAAATAGCACCCCCATAATAATCTTTCTTTTCCAAGCCTAGCTTTCATGCATCTTGCTTTAATTATTGGTGATCTTTCAATAATTGTGATGTGAATAAATGAATCTAATATTAGGTAAATATTTGTGGGTCGGAGTTATTTTGAATAATGCCAGCAGGTTTTCAGTTTATGAAATAGTGACCTGCTAGCAATCAAGAGAATAATAGAATGAGGTGGGGGCGGTAATAGGATTAGGGAAATGTTGGGTTGAGGAAGACTCTTCAGGGGAGCTGCTGTGTATTTTATTTTGTTTGACCTTGCTGTCATCCATGACTTTGACACAACTAGGAAACACATTCCCTGATTAAATGTGAATGTGATTGTCCTTGATTGTATTATCTGTGAGTGACATCATGACATTTAAGGAGTCTGGGGATAAGATTCTTTCAGTTTGGTCTGCACAATTAGTAAGTGGTGGGACTCTTCTGAAAGGACTCAAGGCCCAGACTTCTAGAAGCATGTGAGAAGTGCCAAGGGTCAGGCACAGAAGGAGGGTCCTAGCTACAACTTTGTGCCTGTACTCGAAGTTGGCACTGTAATGAGATGAGCTTATTCCAGACCGTTTTCTTGTAAAGACACCCCACGGAGTGCCCCTACCATCAGTTCTCCAAGTCAGAGAGATGTGGAATGCCCCAGTGTGATAAAAACACCTCTGGCTTGTAACTCTGGCTTCCCCATCTGTCAAGTGATGAAAATGAATGCAGTACCTACACACCTCTCTCACTTCCTCTCTCCTGTTACGGGGAGGACTGTGAGAATTCACAGTTGATCAGAAAGCAGAGTGACAATGGGATGTCACCGAAGAGCAAACTAGCAGTGACATCCCTGAAATCTGGTGATACCCAGCCAGTGTCCCATCCAGCTAGATTGGATGGGGGTGAAGTTAGTTCCCATCTGCAGAGCTTGAGGTTGTCCAGGATCCTTTTTGTTAAGGAATGCCAATGACAAGGGGAATCCCTGCCTCACTGTTTGCATATAGATTGAGAAGGAAATGCAGATTTGATCATTTGGTTTCTGTGTAACTTCAGAGTCAAAGTGAAACTAGGATGTGAATATTAGCATGTGAACCTTCTTAGCATGAAGCCTGGCTGCCAGGGCATTTAGGAAACGCACCGTGTAATAGAAGCACTCAATAGAGTGAGGAAGACGATCGCTTATGCTCAGCCCCTCATGTTCTACAGAACCCAGCACCCCACTGTTTGCACACAAGGGTGTGTGAATTAACAGTAATCATGGCACATTTTCTTTGGGTTTGCATTCTAGTCCTCTGCGAATGGATTTACTTAAAAAGGTGGCTTCAAAGACATGAAGTGTTGGTTTTTCTTCTTTGGTGGACAAGAGTTACAATATAGGCTCATCGTTAGAACAAAGTGCTAGGCAAAAGGCAATCCCGGTTGACCCGAATACACCAGGTTTCCCTAACTAGTCTCCATTTAAGGCCCCCACTAGATTAACTGACGCAGCCTCCACCGTACCTGGCAAGCATCTGCCTGCCGCCTTCAGGGAGCCGAACACACCTGCATTCTCAGCATGCATCTGGGCCCTTCTTCCACCACTTGTGATGTCTGCTTGCCAAGAGCCAGTTTGTTTGCTCAGACATATTTAAAAAGGTTGCAATTGAAAATTTAGAGTGTAATTAGGAATTATGTAAGTGATGAAAAAAGAATGCAGAAAGAACATTCTTAAGAAAATCAGGTTGCTTTGGAAAGAGCTGATAAAGGTGAGACACACCAAAAAAAACCCCAAAAAACAAAAAACAAAAAAACAAACAAACCAAAAACCAAAAAGGAAAGAACTCTCAGATTAGGTGTGGACAAGCAACTATAAAAGACTGAAAGTTAATCACTAACATCTAGCAAGCTTGCTCTCTGATTGCTTTGCAAATGTCTTTAAGTTTTTGCTCCACTTGAAAGAAACTGGAATATTGCAGCTGATGCATGAAGGGTGAGAGACAGAGTAGGTGGGTATTGTGATGTTGTCATTTAGAATAAGAAATATATATTTAGTCTTTGTCTATTTCTGGAACAGCACTCCTAGAACCCTTAGAATTTTCTAAGACAGGAGAGCGTTAACGGTGTCTTTTGTTATGTTAATGAGGTGACTTTGGGAAAGCCCCTATAGATGGGGGCTGGCTGAGAGAACCAACCATGTGATTAATCCCACAGCCTCCTGGGAAGGGAGAGAAGCCTGAGGTTGAGTTCAGTCACCAATGGCCAATGATTAAATCAATCCTCCCTAAGTAATGAAGCCTCCATAAAAACCCAAAAGGAGAGGGTTCGAGAGCTTATGGGTTGGTGAAAACATGGATGTTCAGAGAAAGTGGTGCTTCCAGGGAGCATGAAATCTCCATGCCCTTCCCCCATACCTTGCCCTATGCATCTCTTCCATCTGGCTGTTCCTAGATCATATCCTTGTATAATAAGCCAATAATCTAGTAAGTAAACTGGTTTCTCGAGTTCTGTGAGACGCTCTAGCAAATTACCCAGACCCAGGGAGGGGGTCATGAGAACCTCTGATCTATAGCCAGGGGGTCAGCAGCACAAGTGACAACCTGGCTTTGTGACGGGCATTCAGGAGGTGGGGGTGGGGGGCAGTCTTGTAGAAATCTGACACCACCTCCAGGGAGATAGTGTCAGGACTGAGTTGAATTGCAGGACACCCAGCTGGTGTCGGAGAATTGCTTGGATGTGTGGGGAAGAGCCCACGTGTCAGAATCAGGACCAGAATTGTTAGTTGGTGTTAGGACTAGAGCTGGTGATCTGAAGTGGGGTGAAAGTTGAGATTGTGAGTATAAAACGCAAAATGAGTGGAGACACTCTTACCCGGAAACTTATGCCCAAAGACCAAAAAAAAAAAGAAAGAAGGAAACCCAGTAAAAATAGTAAATCTGGGGGTGCCTAGGTGGCTCAGTTGGTTGGGCAGCCGACTCTTCGTTTTGGCTCAGGTCATGATCTCGGGGTTATGGGACTGAGCCCCATGTCGGGTTCCAAGCTCATCTTGGAATCTCCTTGTCCCTCTCCCTCCCCTTCTGTCCCTCCCTTCTCTCTCTCAAATAAATACATAAATAAAATCTCTAAAAAACATAGTAAATCCATAAAATGCTTAATATGTGCCATGGATTGTTTAGACACTGGAAACATTTTACTCATTTCATTGTCATAATAACTCAGTGAAGGAGTAAGGGGTGGTATTGTTATCCCCATTTTACTGAGATAGGGTGACACGAAGTTCCTTACTCTAGATAACCCAACCGGTAAGAGAATCGCTGGCCTTCAAATGCAGGCAGTCTGGCCCTTAGTCCAGGCCAGCAGCCATGGTCTTCCACTAGTCCTCAATTCTACAGCAAAAGATTTCAGTGTTTTATTTATTTATTTTTAAAGATTTTATTTTTTATTTATATACCTGACAGAGGGAGACAGCACAAGCAGGGGGAGCAGCAGAGGGAGAGGGAGAAGCAGGCTCCCTGCTAAGCAGAGAACCCGATGCGGGACTCGATCCCAGGACCCCGGGATCATGACCTGAGCCAAAAGCAGATGCTTAACTGACTGAGCCACCCAGGAGCCCCAGATTTCAATGTTTTAAATAAGAACAAAATTAAGATATGTTTGAACCATTAGTTTTTTTTTTATTATGGAAATATGAGAGCCTGTATAAAAGTAGACAGAAGAGTATGCTGAGTCCCATGTACCCATCACTCAGTTTCAACATCGATCAATTCATGGCCTGTCTGTAGTGCATCTACCCCGCCCCCCAGCTCACTTCCCCCCTGCTCTTGGAATATATTAAGTAAATCCTAGAAATCATACTTTTACCTGTTAACTATTTCAGAGTGCATCCCTAAGAGACAAGGCCTTCTTTTTAAAAGCATAGCTAGAATCCCATCATCACACCTGAAAAATGAACAATAATCCCTTAACTCAATCGAATATCCCAGCAGGATTGGAATTTCCCTGATTGTCTCAAAAATGTTTTGAGGGACTTTTTTCCCCCCAAATCCAATCCAAAGAAGATCATTGCAATTAGTCTCTCTTTAATTGTAAGCTCCCCCTTGTCTCCTTGCAGTTTATGTGCTGAAGAAACCAAATCCTAGGTCCTGTAGTTTCCCATAGTCTGGATTTTGCTGATTCCCCCACTCCCCCAAAGGTGTCGTTGAAGACATTTCCCTGTTTTCCATATTTCTTATAAATTGGGAGTCATATCTAGAAGCATGATCTGATTCGGGTTTTACATTTTTGGTACGCAGCCTTCGTCGATGGCGATGGGCTAATTCTGGCAGGAAGCCCATCCTCTCGGCTGTGTCTATTTCTCTAATGCCGGCATCCATTGCCTGGTGCATTAACTTATCGGGGGTTAAAAACAGCACTATTCTGTTATTCCTACCTTCGCTATTATCTGGAATATTTCCGCAGGAACACATTTGACTTCAGCGACAATTTAGTTACCCTGAGTGTGTACAGGAGAAGCAGGATAAATGCTTGACTCTCTCCGTCTTCCTGTGCAGTTTTCCAAGTAATGACTTACTTTCTAGCTCCTCGAAAGGTAACCAGGGAGGTTCTTTTTTCTGAGTCATTTTAAACCTCGAGGTTGACGATACTGATGTGTTTCTGTCCAGCGCAGTTACTGATTCTCAGATTTTTCTGTAGCCCAGGGAAAACTCTTCCATCTGGCTCTGGGTCCTTCCAGTCTTTGCTAGCTTCCTGGCTCTCCATGATGACAGAATGTTCCAGGCTCATATCTCTCCCTATTAGTCTTTTTCAATGAGCCAGAGCTTCCAGCTTTTATCTCGTTGCTATGAGACTTGGGCAACTTACTTAATTTTTGCTTTGCCTCAGGGGGTCATAATAATTGTACTTAGCTCACGTGTTGCTACAAGGCGAAACTGAGTCAATATACGTCATTCCCTTAGACCAGTAGCTGGCGCATAGTAAAAACTCAACAAATGTTAGTAATTATCATTAGGTCTAATAAGATTGCTTTTGGTATATCATCCTCTGAATTTTTTTAAGTATGTCTGATATAACTTGTGATCATACTTCATATTGATTTGTTTCCTTTTATTTTTCCCATAACAACATAGGCATTTCATATCATTTAACAAACCCAAGTTCTAAAAACCCTGTAAAACTCTCATGTGGTATGTACCATAATTTACCAACTTACATGCTCTCCGATAAAGAGCAGGTGATTTCCATTTTTTCCCTATTATAAATAATAGAGCAGTAAAAATCTTTGTAAACAGAAGTTTCTGTCTTCCTTTGCATTTAGCACTTCCTTACTACACATTTCCAAAAGTGGAATGACTGATCTAAGTTATGACCAAACTTATTTCCCAGTGGTCTGTACTGATTCCTATTTACCTTGAGATTTGAGCACAGGTTAAACGATGCTTATAGACTGCCAATTATTTTTCCTGTTCTCTTACGAAATCCAGCGACAAAACTAAGCCATTTCTATTGATCAGTGCTATTGCTGAGAGACAGAAGACTATGGTCGCCGTCTCTGGGCTGCCCATGTACGGTAGGGTCAGTCTTGCCCCGTGAGTCAAACCAGTGAGGTTTGGGGGAAATCTGACTGCCACCGCCTTGAATGCGGTGGGAAAAAAAAGAAGAAGAAGAAATTAAAAAAAAACCCCACCCAGCACTTTGAGTGATTTAGTAATTGGGTTCTGCCCTCTTCTGAGCTGACTTGAGCCCACAGTCACGTGACACAACCACGAAAAGATGGTTACCAGCTCAGCAAGTGTGACTTGGGCTTGACAGGTGTGAAGCGTGCTGGGCGGGGAAACGACGCGTTTAACCCTTGCAGGGCCCCACTGCCCGCTCTCCAGCTCCTGCAGCAGTCGGACCCACTGCTGGCCCAAGCGGGGAGCCCCTCTGCAGACGTCACCCTCACAGGGGGGGCCTCCCAGAGGGGCATGCTTATGCAATGTCCCCACCCACAGGAGGTGTCACTTTCGGATTCACACGAAGGCTTTGTATGTGCCAGTTGTGACCCTGATAATCCTTCCCACTCAGGAGCCTTAAACTTGGCAAGAGAGGAAGCAGGAGAGCGCTTAACCATTGCTTCTCCAATCAGCTCCCGGTGGAAACTTTCCATCCCTCCCTCTGTGAAATTTGCTTAATGGAGTTTGGATGCCTGCGTTAAAATGGAAGATGACTGGTCCCCAAAGACTGGGGACCCCAGTGTGCATTACCTGAGCCACTCCTAAACCCTACTCAAGCTCCCTTCTAAATTGCTACCCCCTCCCAAATGGCTATCTTAATGTAGCCGACCCTGTAGCCTAACGGTTAAGCCCCAGAAGCGAAGTCAGAAAAATGTGGAGTAGAGTTCTGCCTCCACTAATAACATCTGTGTGATCTCATGTTCCTCCTCATCTCATATTCGGGCAATAAAAGCTCCGACCTTCTGCCTTGCAAGGGTGGGTGTGGGGATGAAATGGGATGCTGCCTACAAATTGCCTGGCATGTTCTAAGTGCTCAGTAAATGTGAACTCACCCTGCCACTGTGCATTTGAGTCCCTTTTCTCCCGCTCCCTGCCTGCTCTGGTCCAGTTTTTGGTATGGGGTGGGTTTCTTCCCTTGTGATGGGAATACTTTTGTTTTTCTGTGTTAACAATCTTGGTTCTGGGCATTTGCATGCCAGTGGAGTGGGAAATGGGGGGGGGGGATCCTCGCTCACTTTTGAAATGCACAAACAGTGGCCACCTTCACGAGCTATTCCTTTCCTAGTGCCCCTGAGCGGAATCCCAGCCCCCCCCCCCCCCGCTCCCTCGGGCATCCACGGCTGCTAGAGGGCACACACCTCTTTCCCTCTAATTCACACAAGTAAGTCAACTGGGTGAACCGTTCCTGTCAGCACCCACTCAGGTAGATTGGTTCTCAGTATTTGAAAGAAGAGAGAGAGACTAAGAAAAATGTGCCATGCCAGAGTCCTGGCTGAAGTGCTTCTAGTCCTCTGGCAAAAGCAGAAGGTGCCGAACCCCCCACCCCCAGCCTTGGGGAGACCCCTCCCTCCCGCCATCTGTTTAAAATTAAAATATTGCTGTACACCAAAGAAAGGTTTGAACTTCCCCTCTGCTCCTCCTGACTTCTGTCACAGACAGAGGTAGAAGAGGAGGAAGATGATGTGACAGCCAAGCCATCCTTCCATTCCAAGGAGAAAAGTCCAGATTCAAGTCCCAGAGTAGAGTTACTGGGCAGAGGCCTAGAGTCAGAAGACCAAGTTCCTGTCCTAGTGCTGTCCTTAGCTTTGCGAGCTGGGCTTGAGTCTTTGTCTTCCGGAAAAAAAGTAGATTTAAGCAGAGGGGCCTCGGCTCTGAACCGCCTGCAAGTATCATTGCCAAACAATTAAATGTGAATTGAGCCAAACAACTAGATCTAACTACCAGCTCACAGGAAATACAGGGAATGGAGGAACATATTAAATGACACTCCAGTGAAAGTCAACATGTGAGAAGTTTTACAGGGCAAATGACTTTATTTCTTCAACAAAAGAATGACAGGGCGAGTAGGGACCTTAAATATTAGTGATTTAAGAGATTTATTAACCAAATGCGATGTGTGGACTATGTTTGGTTCCAATGCAAATAAACCAGCTGTAAGAATACAATTATGAGACAACCGGAGATACATTTGACCAGTGTTTGGATATTTGATATGAAGAAATTATTGTTATTTTCTGTAAATATAACACTGTCGCTATAATTATGTTAAGAAAGTCCTTTTTTCCTAGAGGTACATATTAAAGTATGCACAGATGATGGAAGGATGGTATGATACAGAAACAATACGTATGGGATTTACTTCAAAGTAATCTAGTGGAGGAAGAGTGGATGGGGGATGGATGATGAAACAAGATCTATATTGTGTTGGTAAGTATTGCAACTGTCAATGGATTTATGGCGATTTGTGATAATATTCTAATTTTGTGTATATTTGGAATGGTTCACCATGCAAAGTTAAAGAGTACGAGAGAATGTGGATTCTGGAGAGGGACGGTTGCCTGGATCTACCTCTTACTGGGCCAATGAACCTTTGACTCAGTTTCTCTATGAAGACAAAAATAGCACCTGTGTCATAGGATGGCTGTGGGCACAAGGAAAGCACTCAGTAAGTGCCCGGCACATAAGTGGCCTTTCCATGTTAGCTCTCGTTATTAAAAAAATAAAGGGTTGGCACTAATTCATCTCTATGGTTCTTTCCCGTTGAAAGAATATCTGATTCCAGCCTGTTGCTATCATACCTTAGCCCACGTTCACCTCTCTGGAAACTCTAACTTCCTCGTGTGTGCCCTTCCCTTTGCCCGGGGCATCCGGACACTTGACCTGGGTGGCCAGGTGTCAGTTCCATAAGGTGTGTTGGACGGATTCCTGGATTGGCAGATGCAGGTTTCTAATTTCCTCACCTGCTCACTCACTATATGGCTCTTTTCCGAGTAGCTTTCTGCCACCTGAAAAGAGAGCTTGAAGCTTCAGGGGGAAGGTAAAAACGTGCGATGGAGAAGGGTGAGTGAGGTTGCAGTTACACCCTCACCCCCCGACTCCTTCTCAAGCTCCGGGCCCCTGGTGGGGGACGGGGAAGTGAGGGGTCTGAAAGGGAGGTGCCCGGCTCCTCTGGGCTCTGTGCTCCCTGGCGGTGTGGGCAAGTCGCTTGTCTACCCTGCACCCCAGTCTCCTCATTTGTAATATGAGGACAATAGTACTCATGTGTTTGTGAATACAGAGTGGTAATCAAGAGTGCTAACTCCAGAGCTGACTTGTGGGGTCGGAGTCCCGGCTGGCTCTGCTTTGGATTAACTGTCTGATCTTGGACCTCTCTGTGGCCCGGTTTCCTCGCTCGTAAAATGGGAACGGTAATGGTACCTATGTCATAGGACTGTTGTCAGGACTAAATTGACACGACACGTGGCCCGTTGGCGGCGCTCAGCCCGTGTGGTTGCTGTCCTCATCATTGCCATCGCTTTGCACAAGGCACTTGGAGAGCTCACTCATGCGCCTGACACCTCACCTCGGGCCTGTTTGCAGACCTGCTGAATTCCCGCCCCAGCCCTGGGGTCCTCCCTCAGGTGTTCAGGCCAGCCTTGTGTCCAGTGGGTGTGCCACAGACCAGGGTCCCATGAGACGGGAAACACTGTGTTATGCCCTTCCTGATTTCAGATCTTTCCTTCACTCCAAGGCAATCCGGGGCTAAAACACTTCCAAAGGTGGAACATGGGACATGATGGGACAAGGGGGGAAGAAAGGAAACATTAGAGGGTCCTATTTTGTGTGTGCAGTAAGAGAACTTGCCCAGAAAGACCAGTGATGGAGGTTCAGCTAGGAATATCCTAACTTCTGTCTCGTCCTGCCAAAGAAAACAAATTGCTCCCCCCTGGCTATGCCCAACCCCTCATTAGAGGCACCTTGAGCCAGGAGCCTGTGGGTCAGGTAGGGGCCCATCGTTTGGTGCCTGGAGCTCTTAGTTACTCTCCTCTTTGGAGTGGCAGCTTAACACCTCAAAGCTTCTGGCTCTGAATCATTACTCAGCATTGGATGGAGCCCATAAACATGCGAAACGAGGATGGAACCCAAGAAATGTGGAAAATAAGAATGATGAGAAGAAGCAACAAGAGAGCAGAATCACGAATGCAATAGACCTGTGGAAAATAGGCTCTTGGTCTGAGCTTGGTGGAGGGGTTTGGTGTAGGTACCCAGGGGCTGGGGGTCACCCAGTTCTAAATATCATCTATCAGAGTTACAAGAGTTACAGAGCATGGCATTTGGTCACTGGGCTCCTCTAAACATCAGATCTTCCTGACTTGAGACCCCACGCTAATAAATTTGCATTCCTGCCCACCCCTTTCCTCACCCGCCCCCACCCCCGTACCCCACTCCAAACTCCCCAACTCTGGAACTGCAGGCTGGGAAACTTGTAAAGACAAATAGCCCTTGTGCTCCCTCCTCTGGGTGTTGAGAAAGATCTGGAATAGAATTAGCTTTGTGGGGATTTCCAGGTGCTGAATCCCTGGAGCATGTTTGAACTGAGCTTGGCTGTTTTCACCTGCCTGACAAGGGGTGGGCCAAGCCACACCCAGTCGTGCCAAGTCCTGGGTCCAAAGTGTTTGTCACAGTGTCTCAGCAAATATGTTAGGCCAGATTTAACTGAAACAAAGTTGAAATGATTAACAACCACAACACCAAAAGCCCAGTGATAGTGATCCGCCTTTTACTTCAGTGAATCTTCCAAAGTGTAGGTAAAGAAAGATCTTACTTCTGAGTAAAAAGAGCATGTGATTTTGTGGAATTTGGGTGTCAGACTCTCAATGTCAGTGGTCACGTGTGTGTATGAGTGGGGAGAGGGTCGCGAGGGAGTTTGGTCTATAGCATAGTAGTTGGAGGAATCTTTTTTCCTGCCTTGGACTTTATAATGACAAAGAAAGGATTTGTTGAAAATGACAGGGCCCCCTCTCCATAGTGAGAGCCATGTTAGGCTTAGTATACATCAAGTATATATGCAACAAATTATGAAGCAGGGGGTTTCAAACTGCCTCCCACTTTCCATAATTTGCCCAAGCAATACAACACCTCCTCTGTATGGCTTTGTTCTCAACAGTGGAATGGGAATGTGAGGCCCCAGCACTTCTGCAAATGGAGAGGACACTTGTGCATCTGAAAAGCAATGCTCTGCACTGAATTGTGTCCCTGCAAAAAATTTAAGTTACAATCCGACAAGGGATTTATATCCCGAATATAGAGCAAACTCCTAAAACCCAACAACAACAACAAAAACAAACAACCCAATTCAAAAATGGACAATTTCTCCAGAGAAGATACACAATTGGACAGTAAGCTTATGAAAAGATGCTCATCACTAATCATCAGGAAATTCAAATCAAAACTCAATGTGATACCACCTCACACCCATCAAGATGGCTACTATCAAAAACCAGAAAATACCTAGTGTTGGTGTGGATGTGGAGAAAATTGGAGCTCTTATGCCCTGTTGGTGGGGATGCAAACTGGTACAGCTGCTGTGAAAATAGTATGGTGAGTCTTCAAAAATTAAAAATAGAATTACCATATGATCCAGCAATCTCACTACTGGGTATTTACCCAAAAGAATTGAAAGCATGGTCTTGAAGAGATATTTGTACACCTGTGTTCATTGCCACTTTATTTACAATGTTTAAAACATGGAAGCAACCCAAGAGTCTATCTGCAGAAAAAAGGATAAGCAAAACAGTGTACACACACACACACACACACAGTAGAATATTATTCAGCCTTAAAAAATAGTATTCAACATATTCAGCAACCTGCTACAATATGGATGAAATTTTAGGACATTATGCTAAGTGAAACAATCCAGTCACAAAAAGATAAATACTGTATGATTCCACTTATGTGAGGTACTTAGAGTAGTAGCAGAATGGTGGTGCCAGGGCTGGGGGAAGGGTGGAATGGGGGTTTAATGGGTGTAGAGTTTCAGTTTTACAAAATGGAAAGAGTTCTGGAAATGAAAGGTGGTGATGGTTGTACAAACAGATGAATGTATTTAATACCACTGAACTGATACTTAAAAATGGTTAAGATGGTAACTTTTATAGTATGTGTATTTTACTACGATCAAAATAATTGGGGAAAAAAAGAGAAAAATCTCTAAAATTTTATGGTCCCAGGTAAATATCATGAGAGTAAAAAATGTAGACTAGGCCTTTTCAAGTTGTTCATATTCAACATCAGAAAGCTTTAGTAATAAACAGTAAGTGGTACTATGCAAAATACATAAATAAATAAAATCTTGGCTTTCGAAATTTTCATTTTTAAAAGGGTAAAAGAAACTAATTGTGTGTTACTGTTAACACTGACTAAAGGGGGTAAGTTTTAATTTAAATAAATTCTTAAAAAAAATTTTTTTTAAAAGATTTTATTTATTTATTTGAGAGAGAGAGAAAGAACAGAGGGAGCGGGAGAGAGAGAAGCAGGCTCCCTGCTCAGCAGGGAGCCTGATATGGGGCTCAATCATGACCTGAGCTGAAGGCAGCCACTTAACTGACTGAGCCACCTAGGCGCCCCTAAATTTTTTTTTAAGATTTTATTTATTTATTTGACAGAGAGAGACACAGCGAGAGAGGGAACACAAGCAGGGGGAGTGGGAGAGGGAGAAACAGGCTTCCTGCGGAGCAGGGAGCCCAATGTGGGGCTCGATCCCAGGACCCCGGGACCATGACCTGAGCCAAAGGCAGACGCTTAACCACTGAGCCACCCAGGCGCCCTAAATAAATTCTTTAAACATTAAAAAAAGACAAGTTGGGGTCCTCCTATTCCCCAATTGCTCAGAATGTGACCTTATTTGCAGATGGGGTCTTTACAAAGGTAATCAAGTTTCAGTGAGGTTGTTAGGGTGGGCCCTAATCCAGTATGACTGGTGTCCTCACAGAAAGTGAAATTTGGACACAGATGGACATAGAGGAAAGACAACGTGAAGAGACACAGGGAGAAGATGGCCACCCACAAGCCAAGAAGAGAGGGGCCTAGAACAGATTCTTCCCTCACAGCCTGCGGAAGGAACCAACACTGCAGACGCCTTGGTCCCAGACTTCTTGCCTCTAAGACTATGAGACAATAAATTTCTGTTGTTTAAACCACCTAGTCTGTGGTACTTTGTTATGGCAGCCCTAACAAACCAATACAAAGGACAATAGGTGATTCTGTGATGTGCCCCTCCGCTGTCTCCTCTGGGCCTGCCTGATCAATAGTGTGGAGAATTCTGGGAGGCCCCACTCGGTCTCTAGTCCCTCCTCATGAAGAACCATTGTAAACCCATGAATTAGGGACCTGGGGAGATAGTCTGCATTTGTTGGTCTGACTTGAGTCCCTCCCTCAGTCTAGAGCAGCTGTGGCCCAGGTGGTCTGACCTACACAGGACCTTCCATCACCTGGTGTTTCTACTCACAGATAGCCCCTGGTCCTCCTCTCCTTGGAGTGACCTGGGTTTGATCTCCTTTGATCTTCTCTGTTCTTTCAGGGCATGGTGACCATGGAAAAGATGTGAAAGCTCCTTTGGTGGAAGAGTCTCACTTGGAGGTTGCATTGAAGATGACCCATCTGTCTGTAACACTATGACCCTTCCCCGGGAATGGTCACTAACCATCCTTTGAGCAACAGTAACAGACAATTACTGCTTAAACATTTATCCTACCATATCATTTGGTTTTACTGGAAATCTAGATGGAGCAGCTAGTTGCCCCCATCTGTGATTGGAGTAGAATCCCAGGCTTGACTTGCAGCCACCATGGCTGGTTCTGTTTTCATGAGGGACCCAGGTTAAGGAGCAAGCCTATCCAACTGAAGCCTCTATTGCTTTAACTCTTTTCGGTTCTCAGTCACACTCTCACCACTCGCAGATCAATACCTATGATCTCAGAGGATCCCAGGCAAGAGGGAGTTGGTTTCGCAAGGTCTACCACCACTTTTAGAAAACCAATTCAAAATGCACTATAAACCTACAAATATATAACGTGAACACACATTTGTATTTATTTGTATTTTCATAAGGAAACAGAGGTAAGAAGACAAAATAAGAATGATTACCAACAAAGGAGAAAAGGAACTGGAGAACTGGGATGAAGGGGCAGGAGGTGGCAAAGAGACTTCTCAGGTATACTGTGCTTTAGAGTTCTGACTTTTGTTCTTTTTTAAAAAAAAAGTGTTTTTTAATTGAAATATAATTAACATACAGTGTTATATTAGTTTCAGGCATACAATATAATGATTCAAGGAGAATTCTGACTTTTGAGTCCTATACATGAATTACCCATTAAAAATCAATTTTTTAAAGATTTCATTTATTTATTTATTTATTTATTTATAAAGATTTTATTTATTTATTTATTTGAGAGAGAGAGAATGAGAGAGAGAGAGAGCACATGAGAGGGGGGAGGGTGAGAGGGAGAAGCAGACAGGGAGCCCGATGCGGGACTCGATCCAGGGACTCCAGGATCATGACCTGAGCTGAAGGCAGTCGCTTAACCAACTGAGCCACCCAGGCACCCCAAGATTTTATTTATTTATTTGACAGAAAGAGACAAAGCGAGAGAGGGAACACAAGCAGGGGGAGTGGGGGGGGTAGGAAGCAGGCTTCCCGAGGAGCAGGGAGCCCGATGCGGGGCTCAATCCCAGGATCCTGGGATCACGACCTGAGCCGAAGGCAGACGCTTAACGACTGAGCCACCCAGGTGCCCCTAAAAATCAGTTTTTAATTTAAAAAAATGCACCATCTATTGAAAAGGGCCCCAGAGTCCCATTTTTTGTTTATGAAACACCCTATGTGATCTGTTAAAAACGATCTTCCTTTAAATGCTTGCAATACCGTATGTTTAAAAATGGCGACAAGTCTGTTTGCTTGGCATAAATGAGAACCAGTAGAACGTGTTCATGATAATGCCCGAATGGGCATTAAATGCTAGAGTAGGATTTTGGAAGACTCTGACCTCATAGTTTGGGCTTCACAGGAAAGCAGCTGAGCGGCCGTGGACTCATCACTTAACCTTTCTGTTCCTCACCTCTCCATCTGTAAGTCCAGCTCAATTCCACCCCTTTGCTGTGCTCTAGGTTTGTTGCATGGCTCCCATATGAAAATACTTGGAAAGCACCATCCCCATCATCTTGACAGTACGGTTTCCAATTGAATGTGTATAACTCAAGGCCATTGCAAAACATACAAAGCCTAAAATGAGACCCAGTCCGACCTTTAGAATATTTGTGTGTCTCTGTGGCACTGTCCAGAGACTGGAGTCACTCAAAGGATGGACGTGGCTTTTTTTTTCCAACTCTCATTCACACCGAACAATTTGCTAAGAGTTGGAGGGGTTGTTTAATTAAAAAAAAAAAGGGTGGAGGCAAAGGGGAGCATAAAATCGTCTCTTCCATCTGGGCCAGGAAAGGAACTCTGGTCCTGCAAACAACTGACAAGTAGTAAGAATGCTTGGTGGTGGCTTAAAATGTTTAGGCTTCTAATCCTCTCGCTTCCCTATCCTAAAAACACACAAAAGTAAGGAAAAGGCAAGAAAGGTGGTTTCCTGGAAGAAGTCTCCAGAACGAGACAGGAAAAACACACAAAACTAAGGAAGAGGCGAGAAAGGAGGTAAGATTCCTGGAAGAAGTTTCCAGAACAAGACAGGAAAAACAAGAAGAAGAAAAAAAAAAAAAGAAGGAGCACACTGTGTCCTGACACGTTGATGTGTTTCCCTTTAGATTTTTCCTCCCCCTAGAAAGACATCCAGGATTTTGTCTTCTCTTAACAAAACTTTGGAAGGAAAGTTTGACATAATCCCCAGAACTGTAAAACCTCTTTGTGCGGCCGTCACCGGAATGCTTTTCTTACATTCCCTCAAGAAGCCAACCTACAATGTGGCAAGTTCTGGAAGCCAGGAAGGGAGGCGGTAATCTGAGCAGAGCAGCAGGGCGGCTCCCCTAGGCGGGCGCAGGCGAAGGCGGAGCCCCAGCTCCTCCCGGCCTCAAGCGGCGCCCCTCCTATCGCCACAGGGGCAAAGGAAGAAAGCCCTACATTTAAAAAGGCAGGAACCTACCAACTGCAGAAATCCTAAAATGCCAAGCGGATTCCAACACTTGTGAGGTCAAATCGAGGTCAAAAGGATTACCTAATCATCTCTGAAAACCCCCTATTTGAAGGGGTTGAGGCAGGCTGGCAACACCCCAAGCCATTAACTACATCTAACTTGATCTTTAAAACTTAACCTACGACTGTTTTGTTTTGTTTCTTTTGCCTGAGCCAATTTTTCTGGTGGCATTTCTGTTACTTCCTGTTTGTGACTGAGCCTTCCTTGCCCTACTTCCTTTTTTGGGGGTCTGTTGCCTGTATTACCATTTCCACTTAGATGTATGGAAAAGGGGTGTGTGTGTGTGTGCACGTGTGCATGCGTGTGTGCGTGTTAGATTGGAACGGAAAGAAATAATGAGTCGCATTTCTATGTTATAAAACACTGTTTCTAATAAGTTCACATTCTTTCATTTCCCTTCCACGGCGGCATGAGGGGATAAGCAATAACCTTATGCCCAAACTGGAGATAAAGAAACTGAAGGTTAAAAAGTTTAGTGTTCAAGGTCACTCATCAAAAAAAGGAGCAAAACCTGAATCTGACTCCAAATCAGAAAGGTCCTTTCGTTTCACTCCTAAGGGGGGGGGGGGGGGGGGGGGGAGCCGAAATTTAATTTATTTGGCCAAATTCTGTTCAGAAGGATTTATTTGTTCAATTTTAACTACAGAGTTTTTATTTCTGAAATGTAAAGGAAAGACTTAGCTTGGGCCCTGCCCCAGAGCAAGGGAACCATTCTTAAGGCTCGGCTATTTCCATGTTTTGGCTGCTCCTCGGCTAGTTCCAGGGCCAGGCTGGGGTGTTCCTGCCCCCCTGTACGTGGGGGTGCGTTCTCAGTGGCAGGCATTAGGGGGAGCATGTGTGCAAGAGCAGGGAAGCCACTCAGGCAGGAAATGTCTGAGATCATGTGTCCTTAACCTGCCGCGTTGGAAAAGTTGTTGCTTTTTTTTTTTTAGTTTCCCTGACTGAATGCTTAGAACTCCAGCCTTCTCCACAAAGATTTGTGCTTCCTGATGTGTAGGGTGGGAAAAATCAGCCTTGCGGGGGCGGGGGGTTGGAGAAAGAAGTCACCTCTAGGCCTACTGGGTCAAAGAGCTCAGTGTCCACATTGCCACTGAGGAAGGCTCACCGCCCCCACCCCCTCCCCCTGCCGGGCTCTGGGCCTCTGCAAGTCAGAGAAGGCCATGGAAACTTTGTGTTTCCGGGGAGAAGAGGCAGAGGCCCAGACAATGGGTTGTCCCGGGTCCTGAGAGGACGGGAATGTGTACAGCTGGTAGCAGGAGAATTAGAATGTACACTGTAGGAGAGGAGAGCTGTGTGGCTTTTTTTTTTTACTCTATTTCTGCTTTCCAGAACAGAGCAGGTGACTGGCCTTGCTCTCAGGGGCCTTTCCCAGGCACTCACTTTGATGGAGCCTGTTAACTTAGGCTGCATTTTGACAAGGGCCTTGAAGTCAGATGGAAAAGAAACAAATCCGTCTGGCATGGCATGACCCTAAGCCCGGAGTGAGGTTGGGGAGAAGCTTCTGAGGCATGCGCTAGTTCTGGAATAGCTTGGAGTGCTGACAGGCCACTTGGAATCTGGGGTATAGCATTCTCTCTTTATTTCCTTTCTGAACCCAAAAGGGTAATTTCTTAACCCAGGAAAAAAAGTTGCAGGGGGGAAATATCCTCAGGCTGGCTGGCAACAACTTCCTTTCCAGCAAAAGAGAAGAAGCAAAAGTTGATGTTGGTCTGCACTTTGGATTTGTATCTAGAAGATAACTGATCTGTTGTGAATGGGGGTTATTTTCAGAAAACATTGTTTTGGTCTTGGTTCCAAATACCCATGAAATTTGCACTCTAATGCACTTTCTCCTATATTTTTTCTTTTTTCTTTTTTTTTTTTTTGTTTCAAATGTTGACTTCCTAGGGCATTTTTCTAGAGCAGTAGAAAAGATGTTAACCAAAATGTCGTAAAACTCCCATGTAGGCCTCTCTGCCTTCATGCCATGCTGAGGATCAAAACCCCCCTCACTGTGAATAAGTTAAAAAAGACGTAATTAGGGTGACCAAAATGAAAATGGACAAAATGGTGAACCACTAAGAATAGATGGTACTAATGGGCTTTGGATCTCCATTCTCATCCCGGTTTCCCCTAATATAAAGTGATACCCACGCCTCACGTATACTTCTCATCATAGCGATACCTATGTAGCCCCCGATATGAAATGATACCTATGTGTTGAGTTGGTATATTATAAGGAATTTAAGTAATCTTCTGGAATGTTTCTCCCTTCTCATGGCCATTCAGGAAATTTACATTTGCAAACACCCTAGTTCAAGTAATTCATCTATTTAATCACTCTTGACTGAGAACCCACTGTGGTAGGCACAGGAAACAAAGGTGAAGATCCTTCCTTGAATCATTCACAGTCCGTTGCAAGGCCTCACGTTCCCCTGTACGTGTGTTCACACCTGTAAGTGACCAGAAGAGTATCTTGAGAGGATGCAGCAAAGACGGTGTAAGTCCACCTGCATGCATCAGTACTTGCAGGGGTCAGGACTCAGGCTGTGAGGCCTGGAATCCTGGCTCTGCCATTTGCTAGCTGTGTGACTGGGTTAAATTTTTGAACCTATCTGAGCCTCAGTTTCAATATCTTTAATATGGGAAGAAGAATGGCACCCATGTCATGGGTTTGTTGTCGTTTTTTTTTTTTTTTTTTTTTAAAGATTTTATTTATTTATTTGAGAGAGAGAATGAGAGAGCGAGAGAGAGCACATGAGAGGGGGGAGGGTCAGAGGGAGAAGCAGACTCCCTGCTGAGCAGGGAGCCCGATGCGGGACTCGATCCGGAGACTCCAGGATCATGACCTGAGCCGAAGGCAGTCGCTTAACCAACTGAGCCACCCAGGCGCCCCTGTTGTCGTTTTTCTGTGAGCATTCAATGAGTTGCACCATAGTAAGCGCTCAGTGTATGTGGCTGATGGTAAGGAGGACGTGGTGTGGAGGTGGGGTCAGGATGAGGCAGGGGAGATGGAGGAGGCTTCTGTGAGAACTGTAAGGTCAGGAATTTCAGTGGGGAAGGGAGCGGACTGTGGAGGGTGAAGAGCATTCTAGAAGAGGCCCCTCATGATGCTCTCACAAGTCCTCCAGGTGGTTCTGATGTGCACTGGAATCTAAGAACCACTGAGCTGTGTGGTAAGTTGTGGAATTTTTTTAAGATTTTATTTATTTGAGAGAGAGAGTAAGCAAGAGAGAGAAGAACAATGGGGGGGGGGAGAGGCAGAGGGAGAAGCAGACTCCCCTGCTGAGCAGAGAGCCCAACACAGGGCTGGATCCCAGGATCCCAACCACGGGGCTCAATCCCAGAACCCGGGGATCATGACTTGAGCCAAAGGCAGGTGCTTAACCGACTGAGCCACCCAGGTGCCACCCAGCTGTGGATTTTAAGTTAAGGGGATGATATGCTTGGATTTCTGTTTTTGGAGAGAACACAATGGTGGCTGTCTGTGGGATGTATCCGAGATAGGGGACAGGAGGCAGGACCAGGGGTCCGAGGGAGAAGGGGTGAGGAGCTAGAGCTCGGGTCAATATGTAGAGCTCGGCGGGAATATGTAGAAAGGGTATGTGACGGTGGGACAACAAAGGTAGCGGAAGAGGGGCTAGCTAGAGGACATACAATGGGAAGCAGACCAGATTTAGTCATTGGATTTGGGGGCGAGGCAAAGCGGGAGGCAAGGGTGAGTCCAGGGACAGTGAACACAGGGCTTTTAATACCAGTGACTAAATAGTACCTCTGTGGTCTTGCTGAGACCGTTCATGCGCCCCTCCCTCTCCCTCCTTGGTCGCTGCCAAGGTGACTGACAGCGCGGATTGGCATCTGTGCAGGAGGTCTGGTTCCCCTCTGGAATGCACTGCGCTCTCCAACCCCAGATATCACCTCCCCCTCAGCCCCCCACAGCCCAGGGAGTCATTCCGCCAGCCGTGGTTCCTGCCACATCGGCGGGTGACTCACTTGCCCAGAACAGCTGGTGACCACTATACTTCTCTCTTCCACAGTTTAGGAGCACTTCCAGGACCTTCCCCTACGCCCCAGAAAAGCACTTCGACCTACCCTTTAGCGAGAGCTCTCTTCGAAGAGCCGGCCACCCACATCTCTGGGATCGGAGGAGCTCTGCTCCAAAATTGTACTCACATTATTGCTCCGTCTCCATCTTAACTCAGATTGTTAACCCTTACGGCTTTATTATTGCCACATCTCTAGTAGAAAGATTGCAAGAGGGAAGGTAATAGTGGATCCTTTAAGAATGAATGACACGTCTTTCCCTTAAAGCCGTATTTCTTAAGTGTGGTCAGTGTATCACTGTCTACATCAAAATCATGTGAGGTTTTGGTAAAAATTTAGATTCCTGGATCTTGCCATACACCTACTGAATTGCTAGGAGTGGGGAGTGGGGTTGGAAACCAGGGAATTTATATTTTTAATAAGCATCCCCAAGTGAGTCTCAAATTACCTACTGAAAAGCAACAGAGATGGCTCTAAAATGTTCTTTTCTGGTATTTCTGATGCGCGCTGCAGCTAGAACGACCTCAGTCCTGTGGGCTTTTCTAGCTCGCTTGGATGAAGGCAGGGCATCCTCCCCTGGGGAGAACACCCACTCCAGAGGCTATCAAATTGGTGTTACTGCTCTTCTGTTCATTTCCTTGAGGCACTGGGGGGCAGCTTGCAAATTCAGCACAAGCACATAAAACAAGTCGAACATATCTGTTCAAAAAGACAAATGCCGGGGCGCCTGGGTGGCTCAGTCATTAAGCATCTGCCTTCGGCTCAAGTCATGATCCCAGGGTCCTGGGATCAAGTCCCACATTGGGCTCCCTGCTCAGTGGGAAACCTGCTTCTCCCTCTCCCACTCCCCCTGCTTGTGTTCCCTCTCTCACTGTCTCTCTCTCTCTCTCTCTGTCAAAATAAATAAATAAAATCTTTTTTAAAAAAATTAAAAAAGACAAATGCGGGGCACTTGGCTGGTTGGTAGAGCAGGTCACTCTTGATCTCAGGGTCATGAGTTCGAGGCCCACGTTGGGCATAGAGTTTACTTTAAAATAAGGAGCAAAGAGAGCTTCTTCATTCTTTAAAAAAGAGAGAGAGAGAGACAAATACATTCTCATATTCAAAATAATAGTGTTGGATTACCTTACAATATTCCTCTTTCAAAAGACAAATGCACTCCCAAATTCCAAATAGTGGTATTGACTCACCACCCATAAAACATTTTTGACTGTTTCTGTTGGTTGGAGTCATGGATTTCTCCTGAATGGAATCCTCTCTCACCTCTTCCCTTTATGCCCCATGACCGACCAAGGTCAGCAAAGCAATCTGTGGGATTGGACCTAAGTTCGATGCTGTGCAGAGCTAACTGAGCCCCTGATAACACAGGAAGGCGCTACCGTCAAAGTGCCTTGAACTCCGAGGAACATAGCAAAGCAATGGGCACATAGGTTCAAAAACTATTCTGAAAAACAAATTAGTTAGAAGGTTCTGGATAATTGGATTTGGTTTTCCTCGTTCAGCAAGGATTCACTGAGGTCTGAACATTGCATTGACCTAAGGGCTGAGGGGATATGAAGGTGGAAAAGGCACAAACCACACCCTTGGAGAGCCCGCGGTCAGGCTAGCAAGATGAGACAAGCCCTTCGAGATTAAATACCAATACGAGGCTGTAAATGTTAGTGAGCGGTTGGACATCAAGTTAGGAGGGGAGGCAGAGTGATCACCCAGCGCTGGAAGTCGCCGAGGGCCTAGAGCTGCCCTGAGAAGTTGCAAAAGATAAGGAGAGACAGATGGAAGTGGTGGGTCTCTACCTAGAGACCCAGTGAGTAAAGGCATGGCACTGGGGAAAGACAGTCTCTGCTGGGGACACTCAGTAAATGGGTCTGGAGGAAGCTGGGGGCTAGGGTTGGAAAGGGTAAAAGATGAAATGCAGGTGTCATTTCTAAGCATTTACCAAATATTTACAGTGTGTCAAGCACTGCGTTCAGACCTTGACTGACATTTTCTTGTTTGCGTCTTACAACTGCAAGGCGGGGCCAGGGTTATCTCAGGTTCCATTTTAACAAGAGGACACTAGGGCTCAGAGTCCTAGCCCATAACTAGGCCAAAGTCACAGAGCGAGCAGAGGAGAAGCCCGGAGACAAACCCAGGTCTACTAACTTTCAAAGTTTGTGTTTCTTGGGGGCTCTTTTGTCCCTTTTTCCTCTTCTTCAGATCCCATTGCAGCTCACAGGAGAAGCTTAGCAGAGAGAATAAATTGAGGCCAGGAGGCTAGGTGATCTCTCTTGCCCTGGTGGCCCATAGCTTCTGCCTGGAGAAGGCTGTATTTCTTGTCCCACTCACAGAGGCCCAGAGTGGCCCCAAGGCCAGGAAGGGGTGGGCCAATATTCCTTCTTTGGTCTTCTTGGTCCTTCTGCTTTATGTCTGTGCTTTTGAGATCTTTGGTATGTATTTCCTTAAAAGCAGAAAAATGAGAAGATGTTACCTACACTGTGCTAAACACTCTCTGTGTTGTACAGACTTAGTTAGATTTAAATTCAATAATGAGTAACTAAAAACTCCCTCAAAATGGATTTTGTTCAAAAGTCAGTTCAGTCCTCTCTCTTGTAACAAATCCAGAAGTAGGCAGTTTAAGAACCATACAGTGGTTCCCTCAAATTTCATAGGAGTCCAGGTCTTTCTTCTTGCTTTTCCACCATCTTTAGTGCACTGCCTCCTGGTGCCAATGGGGCTGCTTGAGCTCTAGCCATCACTTCCACATTCTAACCAGCAAGAAAAAGAAGAGGGCAAGAAGGCATTTCTTTTCCAATTTAAGGACCTTCCCTAGAAGCCAACCACCACATTTCCATGTGTAACTCATTGGCCAGAACTCAGTCAAATGGAGCAACTAGCTCCAGCGATACTCAGAGTTGTAGTCTTTATTTCAGGCTGCCATGTGCTCCGGTAAAAATCCGTTACTAGAGAAGAAAGAGGAAATAGATATTTAGGTAGATATGGAGCAGTGTCTGCTACAATCCTCTTCACTTACTGGATCCTTATTATCATACAGCCCTTGAGTTGGATGTAATTGATGAGGAGGGAATTGAGGCTCAGAGAGGTTCACTTGTCTAAGGTCACACAGCTATTAAGGAACACAGAAGTTGGAACCGAACAGCTAGCTGGCTCCTAAGACAGAGAATAAATAAATTGGATTATACATTCATCATGCCTAGATCATAAGTGCTTTCTTCCTTTTTCTTTTTCCTGACTAAGATGTAGGCATACCCTTCATACCTTAATTCAGATGAGAAAGGCTTAACATTTTCTCAAAATAAGTGTGGCTAAGAAACCAAGGAGAAAAACCACAAGGTAACGAAATGGCTGGGCCTAGAAGCACAGATTGAGTGCCCTGAGATAGCTAACGGCCAGCCAAGGGGCTGCCTGCACGGGGACAGCCCAGAGGCCGACGTGTGGGCTCAGAGTAAGGGCGCACGGGAACCTGCACCTTGCCCAGCCTTCCACCAGTTGTCCTTGAACTTGCCTGAGGCATATTCAGCCGTTAGATGTTCCCTCTGGCTCCCTCTCGCTTGCAGATACGGGGCTTGGATCTAGGCTGGTATCTGGCCTCCCCTCACTGCCACCTCACCCCCCGGCCCTGGCTCTCTGAAGGAGGCCGCCTCCACCTGGGCTCCTAGTGAATCACCACGGGCCCTGAGCCAGCCCGGGGAGAAACCTCTAGCAGGCACCTAATTAGCATAGCAAAGGGGACCGCCACACCCAGCCTAAGGACCGTTCCAGACATTCAAAGCCCTTTCTCCTTGCAGTTGACCAAGACTTCTTCCCCCAGGTGCTTTCTGCAGATAATGCAGGTACTTCACCTTCCATCTGGGGGATGATTAACCAGAGAAAAGATAATCTTAGTCTATGTGGTGGCATTGATTCAACAAAAGGCTGGCTCTCACATCGCCTTGGAGCACTTTTGTTTCGGAATGATTTAGGCGCCCCCCCCCTTTTTCTCCCCTCCCTTTCCACCCTCCTTCTCTTTTTCCTTCCCTCTGTCTTCTCCTCTTCCTGTCTGCCCCTCGCCCCCGCCTCACGTGATATGTGTGTCCATAGGAGAGCGGACATAGTGCCCGCACCCAGCCCAGAATGGGATTCGGTGTTCATTGTGATGCACAGCAGAAGCCCTTCCCTCCTCGAGAAGAAGGAAGCATGTTCAGAAAAAGGTTCCAGGGAGGACATGGCCCGGGAGCCCCAAAACAAGCAGGTATGGAGACCAGAAAAGTCTTCTGAAAACCGAGTGATTCGTTCTCTGGTTCCACCTGTGAAGGGCTTGCCTCTTTTCCTGCGTCTAGAAGTCACCGCCCTTCCACAAAGAAACAAACAGCTCCTTCGAGGCCAGGAAAGCCATCTCAAGACGACAGTGGGCTCCGGCTCTCTCAAAGCTGTCTCCCTGGTTAGCTGGAAGATGCACGGTTTGTTTAAGAAATGAATGGCTTAGGATCTCATGGGGCCGTTTTTCTCTTTGTAGAAGTTTTAGGCTTCTGTGGGGAGGAAATGTTCTGGAATGAACTGAGTTCTTCCACGTCGCCATTCAGGTCTTTTGGACTGGGAAAGTTTCGGGCTGGACTATACACCTTCCAGACTCAGACACAAATACCTTTATCAGGCCCAGCCCTCCATAACCCTAAATATGAAACAAGAGAACAGTGCTGATGTCATCCTCCTCCTGTGTACACAGCCGTTACCCAGACTGGATGCCGGTCTCCCTATTGTGCTCAAAAGAACAGATGCTTTGTTCTCCCCTCTGTGTTGAACGACTTTTATCCGCATGGACTTGGGAAGGCCCAGGACACCTGGGACCTCGCTCATTTTCAGAGTTTACATTAGAGTCCTGAATTCAACACTCAGAAGAGATGTCACTCAGTGGGTAAGAGCAGTGGAAATCTTTTCTCTTTATGAAGTGTGCCACGAAACAAAATATAAAACTCGTGTCTGTTGGATAGCTGGAAAGAGCCACCAACGTGTCACGCACCTACCAAATTTGGCTTCTTTCTGAAGACACGGTGCCACATACTATCAACCAGTCTCTAAGAACCTTTGCCAGGCTGGTAGAAGAACGAATGCCATGGATTTTCTTATTGCATCCTCCAGGTAAACTCACTGCTGCTCATTTTAAAATAATAGCTTAAAAAATGTTTTAACCATAGCTTCAAGACCCAATCTGACCACCACAACAGGTTTCCTGTTGGAAAAGGTAAAAGTTAATGACTCCACTGAACCATAATTATCTTCAGCACATCCCCCCCCCCCCCCCCCGCCCCGCCGTGCAACAGGTTCTTATTAAGCGCATGTCATAGAAATAGATTTATGATACACCCTGCTGGGAATGACAAGATATGCAAGACTCAGGCCTCAGCCCCAGAAGCGAACAATCTTGTCATCGTACTGGTTGCTAAGCACGGAGCAGGGCACTTGTGCCAAGCACTGAAGTTACCCTCACAACAGCTAGAAACCCCATCTTTCTTACCAGCAAACAAGATTGGAAGAAATTAGGCAGCTGCTCCAGGTCAAAAAGCTCCCGATCACAAGAGCCGGATTTCAGATCCAGGGCTGGCTGACTCCAAAGCTCCCGCCATTTTCCGCTAGTCTATAGTATCTCTCCGTTTAGCCAGGGAGCCTTCTCCGTTCAGGGTCTTATCAGGAGACAGACACCAGACCCCTTCTTAGAAGCCGTTCACTAACCAGGAGGGTAAAAAGGGAACTCTTAAGGTAGGTGGAGGTAGCACCTATAGGAAGCAGCTCCTACCCCGGGGCGAGGAAACAAAGAGGTTGCAATGATTTGCAAATCTGAAGACATGGAGAGAATGGGCCTCTTGGAACTGAGACCTGGGCCTCAGAAGGAGGGAAGCAGCTTGCCGGTGCTGGCGACCCGAGCTCCAACAGCCTGGGGCCCAGCCTCGGAGAAACCCGGTGGTGGCGGTGTCTCTGAGGATGATACCAGAAAGTGGGATCTAAGCGTTTGGAAAGTGCAAACTGGAGTCAGCTTCTGTGATAGGAAGGACCTGCCTCTGCTGGGGTGACACGCCCAGGACCAGGGAGCAGACGGGAAAGAGCAACTCTCCTCCTCCTCCCACCTGCGGCGCCCCCCACCCCAGCCCTCCTGTCGGCAGGACCTGCCGCGGGGCCGGCTAGCTGAGCAGAAACGCGGTGTGCACGCCCCGGCTGCGGCACCACAGCACAGAGAAGAGAAGGGTGGGCTTCGAGTTGAAAGGCAATTAGCAGCAGGCGAGATATGGACCTAAGAAAACTTCATTGTAGGTGCTATACGATCATGTGTCTGATGACTCTACACGTTGTGAATTTTATAGAATTGAGAAGCCAGTTGATGGTTATGTGTAAGGCTCTTGCTGCTGGGTGTGGATATCCTCAGGGGCAGGGACTTTGGCTTCTTCATGCTTCCATCCTCAACAGCTTCCCGGCACTAGAAGGATGCCCAGCAAGGGCTGGTTAAGCAAAGGAATAATTCTATTGTGAGAACCCTTGTAAGGCTACATGGATTTTGTCCCTGGAGTTTCCAGGGCCAGTCCTGAACCCCGAAGGCTGGTCTTATCCTGAGCCAGCTTCAGAGTTGTGGAGGATAAAAGGGATTGGTTGCTTTAAGTGACAGCAGATTACAGTGGTGCTTGCTCAGGGATGACAGAGTTGGGGGCAGGCTCTTCTAGCTCTGGCCATGCTCAGGAATGCTTCCTCAGGGCTGTGTTTCTCTTCCAGGACGCTTGGCCCTTCCTCCAACACCAGCACCATCTTCTCTCTGGTTCCTGTCCCTTCCTTGTGTCTCGCTATTCTTAGCCCTGGGAACATGTGCGTTTGCCCAAAGTCATGGAAACACACACTTCCGTAATCACAGGACATGCTTAGAAGCCTGGAATGGAGGCGGACTGGAGTCTGGGTCCCAGAGAGGGATAAGGCCAGATTCCCGGGAGCTCAGCACATCAGCTCTGGGTCAGGTTGCTGGAAGGGGACTCTGAGGGCTCCTCATTCAATGCCCTCATCTTACAGATACAGAAACTGAGACTCAGAGGTGGAGAGTAACCGTCTTCCTCAAACTGTGCAGTGCGTTAGCCAGTCCAGAGTTTTGCACAGTGCCCCATGGCTCCCTGCCCCTCTTTCCAGCGCATTTTCAACTGAATGCAAACATGTCAGTAGAACTTCCTTGATGCAAGGCACAGAGCTTTGTACATCGTCAGGGTCCTGAGTTGAATTAAATTAAATTAAATATTTTCTTTTGGAAAATACTTGGACATTCTGAATTAATTTCACCTTAAAGGTTTTTTTTTTAGTATAACATAACAAAACATAATGCAACATGATATAGTATAGTATTTTTTTCTAAATATAATTGTTATGTAATGCACATACACATATATAAACATGTATTAATAATAAAAGGAATAAACATATATAATCTAAATCCTTCCGAACCAGGCTTTCCCAGCAATATTTCCAACTAAATGGCAATATTAAACATACAGCGGCTTACAGAGGGTTTTTTTTTTAAGGATATAGCATGGATCGGTCACAGATTGATACTTGGTGGTGAGCCAAGATTTGTTGCACTCTTTCAGTCTATTAGTTGAGTGATCCTAACAGCCACATGGCCACTGGCATCAGGACAAGCAGAAGCCACTGGAGGAGAGGACGGTCAGGTCATCGGAAGTCTCTCAAGGCCCTGAGAACAGCTGGTCAGCATCACCATCCCCTCACTGCTTATTTCCCGCCCCCCCACCCCCACCCCCAGCACTCTCCTGGCTCAGCCAAACTTAACTCTTGAGCTGACCTTGCCTTTGGGAGCACTGAGCCTTCTGTGCAGATAAGCAGCTCCTGGAAAAGTTGGGGCAAGATGTGGCTGAAGGAGGACATTTCCTCCTACGCTTCCAGCAAGTTTTCTTGAGTCCTTTGCCAGAGTTCATTCCCACCCTCTCTGGATGGGTATGGTTCCGAGATCATGTGGGATCACGGACCCAGGAAGCTTACTGAATAAGAGAATGATTCTAGTTGCCCAAAGACACTTGCATTTGAGACCCCAAATATATAACAAATGTGGGCTCTAATCTAGTCTCTAAGGCACAAGGATGAAATTTTAATCTAACTTTAATTTTTAAATTCTCTTTTGGAAAACCTGTGGTATGTAAGTCCAGGACAAAGAAGATAAAAGGAGCTATTCAGGGTTAAATATAAAACAAGTTGACAATTGAGAAAAATAAAACAGTCCCTCATCCGTCCTTGGTATTCTTCCCCTCCCATGGGCATTTTCGGACAAATATATCTGTAGCCAACACATTATTTGGGGGGCAGGAGAGCTGAAGTTTTCTTCTGATTATAAAACTAATAAAACCTTGCTGTAGAAATCTAGAAAGTACCAAAACATGTAACAGGAGAAAAGTAAACCATCCATAATTTTGTTATCATTTTGGTATTTCTCTTTCTAGGTCACACTAAATATAACACTTTATATAGTCTTTTTCTCCTGCGCACACTATTTGTAAATACTGCATTGGCAAGCCTGTGTTTTATAGCATTGTGTATATTTTTCTTCATTGTTTTCCTTGTTACACTTCCCTTTAAAAAAAAAAAACACCAAAACTGTTATAAAGAACTCTGAAATGAACATCTTTGTGCATGGAAAGATTTCCAGAAGTGAGACTTTTGAATCAAAAAGTATAATTTCAAAGGCTGTCTATATATTGCAAAAGGTCTTTCCCAGAAAGGGATTCTAATATCATGGTTCCTCTTATAGGAACTTGTATGACAGCGTCAGTTCCATACAAACTCGCAGGTCTCGAGCCTTTTCTTTCTTTCTTTTTTTTTTTAAAGATTTTATTTATTTGACAGAGAGAGACACAGCGAGAGAGGGAACACAAGCAGGGTGAGTGGGAGAGGGAGAAGCAGGCTTCCCGCCGAGCAGGGAGCCCGATGCGGGGCTCGATCCCAGGACCCTAGGATCATGACCTGAGCCGAAGGCAGACGCTTAAAGACTGAGCCACCCAGGCGCCCCTCGAGCCTTTTCTCTTTTAGTTTTAAAGAACTGATTCGATACAAGAGTAATAAAAACTACACAATTACTGCTTTTCTTTATGTAGACTTTTGCATGTTAATAAGGTTGAATATGTTAGTTCAATATATATTGGCCATAAGAGCAGGGACTGTGTCTATTTTCCTCACTGCTCAATCCTTAGCCCTGAGAAGAGTGCCTGACATATAAAAGTCATCCCATAAATGCTTTTTAAAATGAATTTTTAAATGATATCCTTTGCCCATTTGTCTGTTAGGAAATAATGTGTCTAGTGATCTGATATTTGAAAATGGTTGGATCCTATACTCCGAAGACTAAGAGTTTGTAATCCAGTTATAAAAAGTAGCATGCAAGTTACATTCCTACATATATGAATTGGCTTACCTTTTTTAATTTTGGAAGATTTGCATAGTCTTGAGGGCAGAGTCAGGGAAAAGAAAAAGAAGTCACCAAAATGTATCCATGCTTGATCAAGAATTAACTGTGTGACCTTGGATCAGTTCTGTAAGTTTTCCGGATCTCATCTGTAATATAAAGCAAAATAAGACGAGAGACAGTGAATGTGTCCTCTTTCACCTCATGGGACCACTAGTACAATATAATGGGATAATTATAGGTAATAATTAAAGGTACAACTTTTGAAAGTCATATTCAAATACAAGACGAAAGTACCAGTATTTCAATCCCAGAGTTTCTGGTCTCAACTTTCCTCATTTATAAAGGGGAGGGGCTTATATTAGCGTAATACCTAGTGTATAAGAAGCACACAATAAATATTTGTTGAATAAGCTTTTTCCAAAGTTCTTGTTTTGACTGTATGATTCTAAAATGCCTCATAGGTAGGAAAAAATATGGAATGTGGTCATAAAAAGTACAGTTGTTCGAATATTTGGTGTAAAATTTGATTAGTAGGAATTAACTCAGAATAAAGCTTTCCTTCTGATCATCCCCCCCAAAGAAAGCTTTAATATGATATACAGAACTGTTCATAATATACATAGAAATGACCCCCAAAAGGAGGGAGGACAGTGAAATCCTTAGTGCCCAGTATTTATTTAGAGGAGCTAGCAAGTTAGAAATAATCCAAATTCTCAATCACAGAACAGCTAAGCACACTAAATTATCTTAACATGATAGAGTGACCCCCTCGGTCAATGATGGCAAATATACCATCTGCATCATTACATGGAAATGCACATATAAAGTAGTGGCAAGTGAAAAACAGAACACAAAACAATATACACACCCAGGTTACTGTCGCATGAAAATGTACAAATATACATATTTAAAAATGGAAAGAGGACCTGCAATGAGGAAAGCATGTCGATGTACCCACTCATCGAGTTCTCTTTTTCCTCCAAATAAAATTGCCCATCTGTGTCACTTTTGTAAAGCCAAAAAATTGCCATGAGTTCAAAGGATAGCTCAACAGTCTTATCCTAAAACACGATGGCTATAAAATATAGGTAGTTATATAATGAGCCAAAAGAGTCTCTCTACAAAAGATGCATCTTCTGTTCAGGCTTGCCCATTGCTTCACGTTTCCCTTGACTAAGTAGTGATTAATAAGCTATAAAAACAGCATGCCAGGTACTTGTATTTGGTTGTGGACAGGGAAATTATTTACAGTTGCCTGAAGCCAGTGTGGCTGTCTGGTATTTCTATGAGGTTGTCTTCATCTCAGAAGGAAAAGAAAAAAACCAAAAAGCTTTGTTTTGTAAGAAGAAGGAAAAAGCACTAAAAAGAAAAAGAAAATCTGCACAGGTTTCTCTGTAGTCAGCTTCTGTAAGGTAAAACGAGTGGTATCTCTGCAGGTAGCCTAGAAAAAGAGGAAAAGAAGAGACTGAAAATGTAAGATGAATTTCTGAACTTTGTGGGAGGAACCTTCACATAAACCACAAAAAGTTGGCTTTTGACTAAGTTCCCAAAAGAAAAAGTCAGTTTCCTGTTTGCTTGGGGTTATATTTTAATGTCTTTTTTGGACTTAGATAATTTTCAAGAACACATGGAAAAAGTCTTGGCCAGTACTTTTTTATCCCCCAAAGAACGATGCAAATGAAAATGGTACAGAAATCAATCAATCAAGGACAACACTCCATCTGATGTCAAAACTTTCTCTGGAGATAACTTATCACCACAATACTGGTAAAATAATGCTAAGCAGCATTTTACAAAGTTTAGGACAGGAAGTAAAAATCTTGAGACAATGCAACAGGAGAAAAACACACACGCACTAATAAACTTTGTTATCTAAGATTAAATCTGACCAGTTTAGTAATAGCAGTAGTAATGATAGAAATGACAGCTAAAAATTTTTTGAACACACCGATTCAATAAGTGCATGTAATACTTTGCACGTATTATCTTATTTAATCCTAACAACATTAGATGCTTGGAAAAATAAGTTCCCAGCTAGCAGGCGCTAAAGCCAGAATATGGACACAAGTCTGTCTGGTTTCCAGAGGCTATGCTCTTAACCACTGGGATACACTGCCTAACTTTGATGCTATAATGATATTTTTTGGTTAAACTTTTTCCCCCCACATATCTTGTGTGCTCTTGCATTATTATCTATGGATTGGTAAATGAAAAAGTGCCATGAAATAGTGAAATAGTTGTATGATTTTACATACAATAAATGTTTCATTATATGACACTCTAGTTAAAATGTTTTGGGAAGCAATCCATGTCAGTTCTCAGCCCACCAGTAAGCCTAAGCATTCTGAATTATGCATCATCTCTATTTTCTCAGCCTCCTGTAATTGGTAAAGTCACTGACAAATTGATCAGGAGTAAAACAGAAGGAACATAAATTATGAGTATTAGGAACTAAAGAAGGAATAACCAGTACAGAGCCTACAAACATAAAAAGAATAAAAGGAATATTTCAAAGAAAAATTTGCAATAAATTTGACAATTTAAAAAAACTTAAGAGAAACAGCTTTCCCAAACTGACTTAAGATAAAATAGAAAATCTGAATAGCCCTATGTCTATTAGAGAAGCTGAAATTTTATCTAAAATCTTTTTACAAAGAAAACTCTAGAACCACATAATTTTGCTTATGAGTTCTATCAAATAGTTAAAGAATCTTAACATAGGATTGAGTAACATCGATCTTAGATAAGCTCTTTCCAAAAACTTGTTTAATGAGACCAGCATACCATGATACCAAAACCCGATAAAAACATTAGAAATAAAATTACTGACCAATATCCTTCATGAACTTCCTTAGCAGAAGGTTGACAAAGTTAACTCAGCAATATATATTATATTAAATATAATATTACATTATGACCATGTTTATGAGTCAAGCTTTTCCAGAGGAACAGAACTGATAGGATATATATATATATAGCTATATACAAGAGGATATTTATTACAGGAATTAGCTCATGTGGTTATGGAGGCTGAGAAGTCCCACGCTCTGCCCTCGGCAAACTGGAGAAGGAGGAGAGCTGTGATATAATCTGAGTGTGAAGGCCTGAGAATTGGGGAAGCTGATGGTGTAAGTCCCGATCTGAGTCCAAAAGCTTGAGAACCAGGAGCACTGATGTCTTCCTTTTTGTTCTGTTCAGGGGCTCAATGGATTGGATGATGTGCACTCAGTCATATTGGGAAGGGCTATCTGCTTTACTCAGTTTATCGATTCAAATGCTAATCCCTTCCAGAAACACCCTCATAGAGACACACAAAAATAATGTTTTACCAGGTCTCCGGGCATCCCTTAGTCCAGTCAAGTTGATACATAAAATTAACCATCGAAAATCAAGTTGAGTTTATCACAAGAATGCCAGATTTGTTTAAATCAATGTAATTCACCATATTAACAGAATAAAGGAGAAAAAAATAAATAGATGTAGAAAAGCCATTTGACAAAAGTCACACTGATTCATGATAAAAAGTCTCAGAAAATTAGGGATAGAAGGATACTTCCTCAATCAGATAAAGGGTATCTACAAAAGAACCTATAAGTAGTTTTGTACCTGCTGTTTAAGTATAGAAAATTTCCCCTAAGATCAGCGAGAAGGCAAGAATTTTTGGTCTTACAATTTTGAATCAACTGGAGGTTGAATCCAGTGCAGTACGCAATTAAAAAAAAAAAAAAGATGCATAAGGATCAGAAAGGAAGCAGTAAAGCTGGTTATATTTGCAGATAACTGAATGTTCACAATAAAATCTTTAAGAATGTATAAAATAACTACCAAAACTAACGGTTGAGATTAGCGAAGTTACAGGGATTTGTACCAATATGTAAAAACCAATATGATTTTATATATATATTTATATATTCAAAAGCATAAAAAATTTAAAATTCCATTTCTAATATTTTCAAAAAGTATTCTTAAGGATAAATTTGGCAAAATAGGTGTAAGATCCGCACTGAAAAACTAAAAAACACTGTTACGGATAATTCAAGAAGGTCTAAATAGACAGAAAGATATACCATGTTCATGGACTAGAAAATTGAATATTGTTAACCCACTAATTTTCCCCAAATTGATCAATAGATACAACTCAATCCCAATCATAAACCCACCTGGAGTTTTGCAAAAATGACAAACTATTTCTAAAATTTACATAGAAACGCAAGACCTAAAGTATTCAAAGCAATTTTGAAAAAGAAGAGCAAAGTTAGAGAGTTTAGTTACCTGATGTTAAGATAATCTTTAAAGCTATAGTAATCAAGACAGAGTGATACTGGGACAAATAAATTAATGGAGAATAACTGAGGTCTCAGAAATTGAGGTCCCAGAAAAGGGCCAACACATATGGTCATTTGATTTTTGAAAACAATGCCAAAACAACTCAATGAGGAAAGAAAAATATTTTTAATAAACTATATTAAGAATATCCATATGGGAAAAATTTTAAATTTCTGCTCACCAAAGACGTCATTCAAAAATCAATAGAAATGGCAGAGACCCCAAGAAAATATTCATAACATATGTATCTGAAAAGGGGCTTGCATCTAAAATATATAAGGAACTCCTTCAACTCAAAAATAAGATGAACAATCTAATTAAAAGTGGATAAAAAATTGACCAGAACTTTAGCAAAGGAAAATAAATAAATACATGAGAAAGTGCTCATTATGATTTGTCACCAGAAAAATTCAAATGAAAAGCATAATGAGATACTACTACAAATGACCAGAATGGCTTAAATTGAAAGGATTGATATTGCAGGGTGGTGGCAGGGATGTATAGCAACTTATACATTGTTTGTGGGAGTGTAAAACTCTACAACCGCTTTGGGAAAAGTGTGGCATTTTCTTATGAAGACAGACAAATTCCTACTCTATGAACAATTCCATTCATAAATATTTGCCCAAGTGTATTAGTTTTCTATCAAAAATATTTCCAGCCTCTGTCTATTGCCCAATTCCAAAGCCACTTCCATATTTTCAGGTATTTATTACAGCAACACCCCCACGTCGTAGTACCAAGATCTGCCTTAGTGTTTTATTGCTGCTGTAACAGGTCACCTCAAACTTAGTGGCTTAAAGCAATACAGATTTATTATTTTACAGTTCTCTAGGTCTCACTGGGTAAAGTTAAGGATGCTAAAAATCAAAGATATATTCCTTTCTGGAAATTCTAGCGGTCCAAGAGAAATGAAAGCACGTGTCTACAACAACAATACAAAAACCATGCACAAGCAGCTTTATTCATGATAACCCCAAACTGGAAACAACCTGAACATCCATCAACAGGGGAACAGTTAAATAAAGTTGTTAAATTCATACAAAGAAATACCACAACATAATAAAAAGAAAACAAACCACTCAATAGGCAGTGATATGGATACATCTCAAAAACATTATGTGAGTGAAAGAAGCCTTACACAGAAAAGTATGTACTAGATGATTCTATTTATATAAAGTTCTAGAAAAGAGAAAACGATTCTATGGTGAAAAAAATACAAACGGTGATTGCCTGGGAGTGGGGGAGTAGGTGTGGGAATTGACTGGAAAGGGACAAGAAGGAACTTTCTGGAGTGATGATAATGTTCTATGTTATGATAACTATCCAGGTATAGGCACTTGCCAAAACTTGTCACATGAGGCACTTAAGATTTATGTGTTTCAAAATACATAGATTTTTACCAAAATAAAAACCTCATAAAGAACTGTAAATAAATATAGAACTCTTGCTAATTATATGCATGCTGAAGTATTGAGAAGGAAGTGTACTGATATTTGCAACTTACTTTGATTTTTATAACGAAGTAAATTGGATTGATGAATAAACACTAACTGTTGCCTCAAGGGGTGGGTATACAGGTATTTACAATAAAAACCTTTTCAATTTTATCTGTCTATTTGAAAATTTTCATAGTAAAGTGTTAGAGGGGGAAAGGCCACCATCCGCCTTCCTTCCATCTGGATCACTGTAGTAGTGAACTTCCAATCAAAGCTTGCAAAAGCTTTCTATATATTATTGCTCCAGCACATAAACTGTCCTGTCTTCTGACTCCTACATAGCACCCATCTCTTAAAAACAGATGTCAAAGATTTCTACAAGCTAGTTGGAGGTTAGGGAAAAAATCACTAAGCTTTCCAGAAAATGACATTTGTCCCTTGTAAGACAGATAATAAACATTTAGTGCAATTAATGTGAAGTTATTAGTATTCGCAGTCTTTTTAGAAATTTTTTACAGTTGGAACTCAATAATTGAATGCTGGTTCTAATTAGAGCAGCGTGTTACTTAAAACAATAAATCATGAAAAATCAAGTCACAACTAAAGACACGACTTTCAAAAATAGTGCTAACATTTGAGATCTTTAAACACTGTAGCAGTTTTAATACTGTGTATGTATGTATATATATATATGTTTTTGTCCTTCAAGTTTAATTTTCTACTGATCGGAACTAAGTAAAAAGTTAGCTACTATGGTGATATTAGATTTTTAAACTACCGTAGCAAATTAACTCTTCACGAGACTGCTATAATTTGTAGAACTTCTGCTAAATAGCTCTTAGTACTAAGTGGCTCCAGGTTGATTAAAAGCCATATTTAATTCTCATTCTCACAAATGAAATCCTATTCTACTCACAAAATGAATATAGTACTTTAAACTAAAAGGTGATTACATTTGCAAAGCACTTTACCGAATGGGAGACATAAATGGTTATTAATTAGAGTAAGTTATTGTTTGACACTTTCTTTATTCTGTTCCTTTTAGATCTTTAAATTTACTGCTTTCCAATTATACAATTTATAGGAGGGGGTGAGGTTCAGCTCTTTTTCTGCTAAAACACCCAATGTAGTTTGAAAGGCAGAGGAGAGACACAATGAACTAACAGGCTACCTTGCCCTTTAGCAAATGCAAGAACAGATAAATACCCTGTGAAACTGATTACATTTGAAAGGACCATCCATTGCAGAATGTTAAGTAGGGTTTTTGTGGGTTTTTTTTTTTTTTTTTTTTTTAACGTTTGCTCCCTTCTTCAAGATGGGCGAGACCATCAAAGAGACATCATAGCATCATAATGTCTTCTCATGGGTCTGATTCTCTTAAGAAAAATGCCAGCCATATCAACACCGGTGACGAAGAGCCTCTTCCAGAATTTCATCCATATAATTTTGCACTGATTCTAACTAGGACAAATGCTGGGCTGGCTCATGGAATATGAGTGGAGTGAAAGGAAAAGGATCTGGGAAAATCGGTGAAGAGTTTAAAAATCAGTGTTCTGGGGCGCCTGGGTGGCTCAGTTGGTTAAGCGGCTGCCTTCGGCCCAGGTCATGATTCCAGGGTCCTGGGATCGAGCCCCACGTCGGGCTCCCTGCTGAGCGGGGAGACTGCTTCTCCCTCGCCCTCTACCTGCTGCTCCCCCTGCTTGTACTCTCTCTCTCTAATAAAAAATAAAAAATCTTTAAAAAAAAAAATCAGTGTTCCAAGGGATATGGTAGGAGGTTGGGTGGGGAGATGGTAAGAAATGCAGCTTTACTTGTCACCTCTGGAGTGTTGAACACGCTTCCATTTATCAGTGGCCTCAAGTGGGGCCCCTCCTGCTTCCATACCCGGGAGGAACCCACTTCCTAGTCAGTCTCCTTTGTCTATTGACAATTTATGAGGACATAAACTGCTCAGAACATTAAATTTTATTTATATATCCTCAAATAATCCGCCAACATTTCCTAGGCACCTTGTGTATGCAGGGCATTGTGGGAGATGGACAGACATGAAGAAGAATAAGATAGAGCCTCTTTCCTAAGCAGTTTATAATTTTGAGTGCTTAAATGGAGCATATATGTGATCTACAGCCTGACAATTTGGGAACCCGAACATCTGACTGCCTGAGAAACCAAGATACAGACGAATGATTCATCATGGTGTTCAACCTGCTGAAGGATCCCAGCCAGCTGCCTGAGGCTAGAAGGATTAATAGCTCACAGCACAGGATGCAGTATCAGACTCCATCCTCGTCTTCCATAATCTTGACTTGGGTTGTCTTGTGTTTGCGGCCAAAAGCATCTTAGCTGATATAGCATTACACCAATTGTGTTCAGATTACAATACCTTAATTATATGTCACTTGTAAAAGAAAGATATAATAGGCCATTCCTAATCTATAGGGCAGTAAACTTTCAGGTGACAAGCACAGGGAAGATCACATCCATGATAAAAAGAAGGAATTCCAATATGGCAGATGCTCCTGGCGCCCGAGCCACCTTCCCTTGGCCCACCTCTGATTGAAGCCACTGCTGCGGTGGACAGTTACATGTGAGTGATGTCCCATCACATACTGCTGGCCCCTGTTATCAGCACATTCTGTCCCAGCACCTTCTCCCAAGGAGGTACCG
Organism: Phoca vitulina; assembly: GCF_004348235.1. NCBI lineage: Eukaryota > Metazoa > Chordata > Mammalia > Carnivora > Phocidae > Phoca > Phoca vitulina. The sequence goes on from NW_022589706.1 coordinate 26,805,164, forward strand.
AGAAGTGTGAAAGAGCTAATGCCCAGCGGCAATCTTCATTTGATGGTGAGAAAGGTGGAGGAGGTTCCAGCCTGGTCTTTCAAGAGGATGATTCCGGCAGGTGTTCTCCGCAATTCTCCAAAGCCCTTGAGGACCAAAGCTCCAATGCACACAGCAGCAGTGACCTCAACTGTGCATTTTATTTTGGCTTTTCCTTCTGTCTCCTTCCCTGTCTTTGCTCCCTCGTGCCTACTTTCCAGGATCACCTCTCAAACAAACTACCTCCACCCAAGACCTTGTCCTTGGCTCTGATTTTAGAAGAACCCATACCAAGAAATCTAAGATTTAAATTCCTTGCATGTTTGTTAGAATCTTGTCTGATAATGGACTATATTTTATTTGAGCCTGCCCCAAATAAAATGTCTATATTTGATAATGATACTCATTTCTTAAAAAATCAAATAGGCATCATTCTTTGCAGGGATTACACTAAACCTGGACTCCTACAGGGGCTCTGATGACAGTCCAAAACCCTGCCTCGTTTTCCCCAACAGGCTTTCCCCAACATTAAGCTGGCGGCATTCCTAAAAATAGTTTGTAAATTGATTGTTTGCAACTTGAAATGTATTTTCTAAGAGAAAAGCCTGCATTTTCCAATAAGAAGTGTTCCAAATGGCAAAGCATAGGCCCAAGGCAAAGAATTACCCACTCATGTTCTGTTTTGCCAGGGAATTGGTAAAACAATGAAGGAGCGGATGAGTGAAGCTTTCTTTTGTAGAGGTGAATATGCTTCAATGTGCAGTTAAGAGTGAGAGGGACAGAGAGAGTGCCAATGTCAGAGGAATAGTACATAAAAGATAGTGATGACCTGAAGCTGCAATTGGGAAACTGTGACTATAAATAGCTATACTGGGTTAGACCGTATCTCCTAAAATTCCTGTCCACCCGGAACCTCGGCATGTGACCCTATCTGGACGCAGGGGCTTTGCATATGTCATTTATTAAGCTAAAATGAGGTCATAGTGGATTAGTATGGGCCCTAAATCCAGTGGCTGGTGTTCTCAGAAGAAGGTCACTGGAAGACAGGGATGCACGCACAGGGAAGAAGGCCACATGACCATTAAGGCAGAGACTGGAGAGATGCAGCCAAGGGAGATCACAGATCGCTGGGAGCCACCAGACTCTGGAAGAATCAGGAAGGATCCTCCCCAGAAGTCTTCAGAGGAAGTAGGCCCTAGCCAACACCTTGGTTTTATACTTCTAGCCTCTTGAACTGCAGGATAACAAATTTCTATTTTATGCCACCCAGTTTGTGGTCATTTTTATGGCAGCCATAAGAAACTAATATGATAACTAACAAACGCTGGGAGCTGGGTCTTGGTGAGATAGTGAGATATAATGTAAAATAATGTAGTATATTACATACATATATATAATGTCACGTTTAAAGTCAGGATTAAATCCATCTAAATGGTTCTAGTAATGGGAATGATGACCATTTACTGATTGCTTACTCTGTGACAGGTACTCTATAATTCATTAACCTTCACAATAACCTTATTATAGGGTTGGTCCGTTTATATCCCCATTTGACAGACGAGGAGACTGAGCCTTGCCTCCAAATGCACATGGTGGCTGATAGGTGGCCAGGCTTTGACCCAGAAGCTGACTCTAGAGTCCGGACTTCTAACCACTCTGCTATATGCCTCATGAACGCAGGGGTGGCACACAAAATGACTCCTTTAAGCAAATAACGAGTCTCAGCTACTCCTCTTACTCCTGACCCTTCTGTTCACAGTGGCCTGGAGCCTGTCTCTACTGAGTCTGCTGGACCACTTATTCTTGATTAGAATCTTGGAACATCCAAAATGCATCCTGCTTGGGAAGTCAATGGTTCAATATTTCATTACCTAAAGCGGATCGGTACACAGGTAACTCTTAAGACTCTTGGATGTCCTCTGCCATGAAATTGTTTTCCCTGAGGTGTATGGGTTCAGTGGCACATCAAATCATCTTTCCCTTTAAGGAACTGAGACTAGGATTTGTGAAATAAACTTGCCATGGGCACCCTGCAGTTCTCTTAACTTTTAAAAACCTTTCACCGTTTCCCTTTAAACTACAGGATAAAATTCGAACTCCTTTGTAGGTTCTGCATCAGAGGTTGGCAGACTTTTTCTGTAAAGGGCCAGACAGTAAATATTTTAGGTTGGCCGTGTGGTCTCTCTCCACTACTCAACCTTGCCGTAGTACTGAATGAGAAAGCAGCCTGCTACATGGCCATGTTCCAATAAAACTTTACTTACAAAAACAGTCCAGGAGACAGACTTGGCCCGAGGGCCACAGCTTGCCTATGCTGCTGTCATTCAAAAGCTGGGTGCTGCACCCTGAGCCATGTGCTTCCAGTCACACTGGAGTGCTTATGCTTTTCAAACTCACATGTATTTATTCCTTTTATTCCTTTGCATCTCTGCAGAGTCGAATATGCGATTCCCCTCTTTTGTACACCCTTCTCTGTTTCTTCTCACTCCCACCGTAGTCAGGTTAGCACACACCCATGGATAGCAGGCTGCTCTGTATGAACCACCAGCAACATTTAGCCCATTGTATTGTAATTATTTGTTAAATAACACATAATTATCCTTAGCTATGGTCACAAATGATGACTCCTAGGACCTCAAGGAACATACTGGCTTCCTGACTTCTTCCCGCCAGTGCTCCTTCTGCCTTTGTCACTTTACATTACATTAGTCATCGGCCGGTATACTGCATTCGCTTTGCGTTCGCTTCCTCTTGCCTATTAGCTTTGGCCACTAGGAAGCTCAGCACCAAAGAAAGGCTTAACGTTAGCAATCACAGAAGACTTTACAGCAGGACGCCTGGGTGGCTCAGTCGGTTAAGCGTCTGCCTTTGACTCAGGTCATGATCCCGGGGTCTTGGGATCGAGCCCCATGCTGGGCTCCCTGCTCAGTGAGGAGTCTGCTTCTCCCTCTCCCACTCCCCCTGCTTGTGTTCCCTCTCTCACTGTGTCTGTCTCTGCCAAATAAATAAATAAAATCTTTAAATAAAAAAAGAAAACTTTACAGCATGAGCGTATGTTCTCCTCTACTTTACCCTGGTCTGCCTCTTTACTCTTAGATTTCCTGTAACTCTGGTGTTTTGTTTGCATTTTGCTCTTTTATCGTAGGCATTTTTTTTTTTTTTAAAGCTACATCAAATCTTTGAACAATGGAAGTGGGATTTTTTTCATTCACATTTATTCATCTGCAAATAAATCATTATTTCCCCTTGATCACTTTTTGTACTTTCTCAGGGTAGAAACAACTCTGTGAATGTTCGCCTAGAATGCAGTGTTGTACCCTCCATATTTGATACCTGGAATGGGTCATCTTGTAACACTCCTTCCCCCCCATATGATAAAATAATTTTTAGGGAAAATCATGAAATGAAATGAATAACAATAACAGCCAGATGAGAAACACAAACTGTGAAATTTTTCTTTTAACAAACTTTGTATCATAAGGACTGAAGAAAGAACTACATCCAATGTGAGCTACAGTGACATGGAACCACTAGAAACTTACTTTAAAAAAAAAAAAAGATTTTATTTATTTGAGAGAGAGAGAGCCCATGAGCAGAGGAGAGGGGCAGTGGGGAGGGACAGAGGAAGAGGGAGAAGCAGACTCCCTGCTGAGCAGGACCCTGAGATCATGACCTGAGCCAAAGGCAGATGCTTAACTGACTGAGCCAGCCTGGAACTTAATTTCAAAGTTCACAGTGTATGTAGCTGCATCACTGTGAGTTCTACAAATTAACTTCTATTTACAGTGTTTATTAAAGGATACATAACAAAATGTGCTAATCGAGGCTTCCTATTGATGATTAAACCTAACGGTGGCAGCCGTGCTGGTCTTGAATTTAGACCAGTAAAATATTTTTTTGGGGAAAGGAATTGTATCTCTCAGATTGTTGAGAGTTATCTGCCACATAGTGACAATAAGAAGTGGCCCACCTCTTAGTTGGCTTTCCTATTTTAACTTCTCTACAAAACATGTCGACTTCCCCCAACCCATTCAGACACAGGAACACGGGTTTTAGAACTCCAGCTGGTGGACTGGAACGTCAGATTTGGAAGTTTCATGTTGAAGGTAGGGTGAAGTGGTGGCCACACTGCTTTGCTGGAGTGCATTTTCCTTTGGATTTTGCTAAATACATTTCTACTCATGCAACAGCTAACCATCTCCAGGTGTCCTATCTCCAAATTTGGGGTCTTCCAATAAGCTTAGATCTTACTTTATTGGCGGGGTGCCTGGGTGGCTCAGTCAGTTAAGCGTCTGCCTTCGGTTCAGGTCATGATTCCGGGGTCCTGGGATCCAGCCCCGCATCGGATCCAGCCCCTGCTTCTCCCTCTCCCTCTGCCTGCTTGCTGCTCCCCCTGCTTGTGCTCTCTCTCTCTGTCAAATAAATAAAATCTTTTTAAAAAAAGATCTTACTTCATTATAAAAATATGGGATAGAATACATATACAAAATATGTATTAATTGACTGTTTATGTTATTGGTAAGGCTCCAAGTTTTGGGGGAGTCAGAATTATATGTGGATTTCTGACTGTGCAGGGAGTCAGCACCCCTAACCCCCTGTTGCTCCAGGCACACTATATAAAGGTCCTATGGCACAGTGTTCAAGAACTGCATAGACCTCTAGCATTAATGCTAACACTTATGGAATCCTATAAATGTAGAGCGGATGCAGATTGAGTTCAAAGGAATTCACTCTGTTTTCCAAGGATCTATCATGATTAGGCTACATGTGTCAGTGTGATCTACCCTAGGACAGATTCTGGTGGTTGCTGAGCTATTCTGCTTTTGCACTATTTAAAGAAAAAAAAAATGGATCTTGCTCTCCTGGTTATCATTTGCTTCTTTCTTTCTCCTATAACTGAGAAATGAACAGGAGTCCAGATAACAAAGTGTCTAGGTAGCCTGGTTCTATTTAATTGAACCAGATAGGGGAAGCAATTGCAGTCACTTCCTACAACGTTTGCATGTTAGGAAGCCGTGTTTGAAACATGCATGCATGAATCCTGTTGATTATCCCCGTTCTGTGAAAATTGACCCTTCTTGAGATTCTCATACTCTCAAGCTATAATGGATATAGTAGAAGATCCCAAACTCTTTACATTTCCAGAGGGATATTTGAAATCGGGCTGTAACAAACATCTCTCATTGGTATTAGGGGTACCCTTACTCTGACCCCATGAGCACTCCCTATTGTCCTCTCTTCAGCAGATAACAAGATGTGGCATGTACAATATGGGCTTCCTTTCCTCTTGGCAGATCCTGAATGAAGCCAAGGGGAACAGTTACAAAACAGAAAATTGACTATGATGGAACACTCTTTAGTGCTACATCTGATATGATGAACAATTTATTTTGGCAACACCCAGGATGGGTTTCATATGGTTTTCCTGAATTCAACAGGACTCCTGCCAGCAGAATCAGGAACACTAAGAAGTAATCCAGGCTGAGGGAGGAAAAAAAAAAAATGCCATCTTGCAAAGTGTTTCATAGCGTTGACTCTGTGATCTGGAAACCAGCCATTGTTCAATCCCTCCATCTCCAACTGCTCTTCAACTATTGCCTTACTAGACTTGGGTTGATGGATGATTTTATAATTAGCAGGGTAGATAGCCTAGAGGAGAATGCACTGTAAGAAGGCAGATGAAACATGTGGCAGCCAAATATTTTGCAACATATAAGTATTCTTAAAATATGGATGTTTCTGCCACGTCATCATCTTCAAGAAGCACAATTACGCGATATTGTGGATTTCAGAGTTAATTCTTCTCAGAGAAATTTACTTTCGGGCTGAAAGAGTGGTTGCTCTGTTATAGAGGAATGCTTCTTTTCGAGAGTTGATATTTCTGTCCGTGTGGGGGGACTTCCACTGGCTTAACATTCTTGGGTTTTCTCTGCTCCCCATTCCTTGTTCTTCCTCAGGCTGAGTTTGAAAGGAGGTACTGGAATTCGTTCCTGAACTCCTTCCTTTTGTCTTTCTCTTGGGAGGGAGCCCACTTGCCGAGAGCCTAAGTCACCGCTGTTCTCAGACAAGCAGTAAGCCTGCAGGGGAGGAAGCCCATTCGCTTATAGATATAAGGCATGCTCTTAAATATTAGGAAGTATTAGGAAGTTCACTTATTTATAGTTCTTAACCACATTCTTAATATTCACATTGTCAGTAATAAAGGTGATGTTTTTGTTCTCTACCTGCCCTAACCTCTTGTTTTATTTCTCAGTTGGTTCAGAATAAAGGCAAGAAAAAATTGGGGTTAATTACTGGTTCCCTATAAACCCCAACAGATACTTAGCCAGTGGTAGGTTTTATCTGATAGAAAATATGTTTTCACATAGTTTCCTACCTACCTTTCTGGATTTATCAATAGATTAACATTTCCTTCACTCTCCACTGGATTAAAAGAAATAGCTTGGTATTCAATTTTAGACTTACATAGACAAACACACCCTCAGAGTCAGTAAGACTGTGAAATGGAAAATCATTTGGCCTTTACATTTTGCTCTAGCCCCAGCACCCTCCATTCATTCAGAGTGCTAAGACTGTTCCACATTTCCCTTTCCTCTTCCTGTGACTTAGATCCTCAGAATCATTTTGGAGGATATAAAATCCTGTGTCTCTAGATAGTAGAGACTCTTGGACTTGAAATTGGCAATGAGACTCTGTGCTTTGATCGTGAATTGAGAGGTTAACCAAGAAGGGCATGGCCATAATTAAATAAAATATTAAAACTAGAGAGGAGGAGAGGGAAGCCAAGAAGGAAAGGATCGCTCCCAACCTTGATGTGCAGCTAAGAAGTGTACAAATCAGTGTTTGAGGTGAAAATATATTTGAGATTTTCCGTTATCAATGAGATACCAATAAATGAGAATATTTGTCCATGATCATAACATATAACCAGCCGACATAAATTTTTTCTCAAAGCTCGTTTATCCATATTATCTCATCTGATCCTTGCCCTGTGAAGTTGATTTTAAGAACTTGGTAAACTGAGGCCCAGAGGGATAGAGTAACTTGCTCAAACTTGCCCAGCTATTAAATGCTAGAATCCGATTCAAACCTATGCTTTCTGACTCCACGCCCAGTGATCTTTCTCCTCTAGTCCCACTGCCTCCACATCTACATGCTTGAAGATACATGGAAACTTTGATCTGTTTAAAAGAAGTCGATAAAACAGCTGGGCTTGGAAGAATTAAATTTTCTCATTGAATATATCATGGACAACACAATGGACTTCACTCTGTGGTTTGAAAGGTGGCTAATACTCCTTTGGTTCTGTGATGCACGTGGTGAAGACAATGATGCAGGCTGATGCCGGAGTACTGACAATGTAGGATGATTCAAAAGGCGAGTAGGGCCTACTTTATACTTTTTTGTCTTTCACATTTGAAAATTACCCTGTGGAGGATATATCTGTTGGGGCATAGGTAGCTGAAACCTAATGTCAGTCGAGTTCCATTTTATCCACATTTAAAGGCAGATTAGGACATCTGATCCCAATAAATGGAATCCTCGTGCTCTAGGGTATGGAGAGGATTTTTCCAAAACATTCATTTGCTTAAATCAAGAGTTGTTTGAACTCTGATGTGAGTAAGACTATCTGGGGTGAGGCTGGGTGCGTGGGGCCTGGAAAACAACACGGCATACTGGAGAGCACAGACTTAGGTATCAGACTGTCAGTGGGTACTCATAGCTAACACCGAATTAACCCCACATCTGTCCTCTGTCCCTCCTTCCCCAAATGCCCCAGGCTCTCAGCTCTGCTTATCCTCCAACATCTTTTCCAAACAACCCAAGGTCTTCCTGCTCTCCAGGGCCTGCATGTCCTGAGAGTCGGAGTGCACCCTAATGCCTCTAAATCTCAAGCACTAGCACCGTCTCCACATGCAATGTGAGGTCAGGAGCTGCCATCGGAAGGATAATAGTGCTCGAGATGCTCGTAACTCTGGGTGCATTATAAAGCCCTTTTATGTATAATATTTTATTTGGTGTTCACAATCATTTCATGAGGTAGGCAAGAAAGATATTGATCCCATTTTATAGATAAAAACTTTGAGGTTCACAGAAGTGAATACGTGGTCAAACCACCACCCTCTACTACATTCTTTAGGATCTTTCCTTCTCAAGAGAGATTTATAAGCCTCTGTAGCAATGGCGCTTAAATACCCATGGGAATAACTCCATACTGATGATAAAATAAATTCCCTTCATTGTAAAGCAATTTTTTAAAAAAACCTCATAAAATTATATTGTCTATTGAGGCTAACACTATATCCAAAGGCAATAAAGTCACTATATAAATGCTTTGCCTTAAAGGACAGCACCCTAATTAAGAAGATTGTTAAAAGGACGGAGCATATGAATACATCTATTACACAGGATTTACTAGAACTCACTGTACCCACAGCAGTAAAGTGGGACCAGCTGTTGCCCAAAACATGGAAATAGCCTTATGAAGTAGAAACTGGATATTTTAGTGATTCTTGTTAAAAATTGAAGGTACCTGCACGTTATCGTAACCCCCGCTTCCACTACGATTTTACAGCATCTTCTGTGCCCCAGGCTCTGCACTTACGGGCGCGCTGCCTTTGCATATCTGTCCCACGCTTGCATTTGTGGGGCCCAAGACTTGGCAGCCTCGGCTCTGTCCTCCTCGGAAAATGGCATTTTGTTTGAAAAGAGTCTCTGCTTTTAAAGTCTACAAATCCACGGGACTCTTAATATCCAAAAAGTCTGCTGCTCCTCTCTATTCCTAGCGGGGTGGGGGTGGGGGTTGGGAATCTTGGGGCCCATAAGGTGCTCCTTTTTTGTTGTCGCCGTTCATTCTGCCTTTGGGGCCTTCGACTAGGGCTGCCCCTTGGCTAACGGCCCGCCGTCATGGGCTCCTGCATATCTGCTGCTTCAGGGAAGCGTTTGTCAGCACGGTGCACCAGGACGTGGCCTGCCCACCTGGCGGGATTTCATGCCTCACTTCCCCTCGAGGCCCGAGACTTCTGTGCTGGCACTCAGCGTCCCGGTGGTAAAGGTAAAGTATTGCAACCCATTCAGCAAGACACGGCTCCAAGCCCATCTGCTCCAAGAAGCACCTTCCAATTGGCCCCTGGTTTCCCTGGTTTCCCGGGAGCAGTCATCTCCCACTGCGGGATTTGGTTCCTTCTCTGTTACTTTCTGTGTTGCTCTCCAGGTAAAGAACATTCTTCTCCAGTTGCGTCATGGGTATGGGCGTGGAGAGCAGAGTCAGCGCGTCTGGCCTCACTCTTGGGGTGCTGTAGCGGGCTCTGCACGGGAAAAAGAAAACCAGTGTAAGCATTTCAAGCAGAAAGAGATTGGCTGCATACTTAATTGGAAATTAAGTGCTTACAAAATTTTTGGAAGGGACGGAGGAGTAGAAACCAGGAGACCTTTTGGTCTTAAGACCAACCGCTGTGGCTCCAGGGAGGAAGTCCGGTGCCACCTTTGTTTCTGCCGCCGGTGACCTGCCAGGGCCGTGGAGCCTGGCGACCTCTATTTACTCTTGCTAGTGTTGGCTTGTCCACCTTCCCGCTGTAAGAAAACAGTCTCCATCTCTCTTCTGCCTTCCAGATATCATGAAAGTGCATTTCACTGGCAGAACATGATCTCACCCAGAACCCCAGCTGCCTCTCAGATCCCAGGAGGGGACATAAGCCCAGGGAAGAATAGATGCCCCCTGTCAACAAGTAATACCCAGCAGGGTGCTCTGATTGCCGTTTCGTGGCTTTTTGCACAGGGGCCTAGGGTAAGCCTCCTTCAAAAATAGTGGTTTCAACTGGACTCTGCTGTCTCAAATCCTCGCTGAATCTTAGAGTACCCGAGGAAAGTTCCAGAAGCAATGTGCCTCAAAATCTGAAACTGCCCAGGCTCTCCTCTGGCTCTGGAACAGTTTGCCTATTCCCGAGGGGGTGTCTGTTCTCCGTGATGTCCCCATGGTGCGGGCGAAGAAACGAGATCTGGAATTGTCAGACTGTCACCTCCAGCACTTGCTAACCGTTCTTTTGGTATTTCTGAGCCTTGTTTTCTCATTCAAACTATGAGGAAAATAAGCAGATGATTATGAGATTTCAGGGCAAGAAGAGATTTGCAAACTGTAACGTTGGTTGCGGAGACTGGGAGTAAGGGAGGCTGACGGGTTTTGCTGCATCACTAGCCAGGAGTGGCTGTCAGTCTGAGGGTCACCTTGCCCAAGATCATAACCCTCCCTGGGGCAGCCTGTGTCTAACGACTGGGCAATGGGGGGGGGAGGGTAAAAAAAAAATTCCTGCCCCTTTGGCTCAATTCAGGACAACCCAGAAGGACTTCCCAGCTCAAGAGGTCCCTCAGGATCAGAAGAGGGTTCTCCTGTGACAGCAGCATGCTTCCTGTTCTTCCACTGCCCAATCCTGCAGCCCTCACCCTTCACAGATGTTGATTCTGAGGCCACCCCACCCAAAAACCTCCTGCACACAAATATCTCAGTTTCCCAGGAAACCCAAACATCAACACTGGCTTAGCAAAAAAGGAATGTATTAAAGAATATGAGGTAGCTCAGAGAATCTCCAGGAAGGCCAGCAAGCCGGGCACAAAGAATGTGTTCGGAGAAAGAATGTTCCATGACTCCATAGACAGCTCCAGTGGAAACACTCCTGCTCCCTGCTGTGGGAAGACACTCCAGTTTACACCACTGACACCGCTAGGACCCTGGGCACAACCGTTAGGACCTCTGCTGCTCCTGACTCTGCCGTGAATGTGGCGGCAATGACCTTCTCCAGAATGGGTTGGGTGCGGCATCTGCCACTTGCCTCTAGCTTCCTGCTTGAAGTCTGGAGTGGGCATATCTGATTGGCAGGAACGACATCACCTGCCTGCACTGGGGTATCTATAGAGGAAGAGTGCGACCCATAAAGTGGGAATTCTTCCAGTGTAGGAAGGAGATTCAAAGCTGCTAGACTCCAAAAGAGAATGGTGAGCGCCCACGGAAGCATCCTTGTGAGGTTATAGAAATATGTGGTCAGGGGTCCTTGCAAACAGGGTACTTGTAATTGTATTTTATCAGAGGCCTTGATGAGGTCATCATTTTAACCTATAGGCAATTTACCAGATCAGCAGAAGAGCTATTTTGGTTGGAGGGACTTTATTGCCTTTGGAAGTATAAACTAGCCTTAAAGTAGAGGCCAAAAAAAGGGTGCACAATAAATAATAATAATAATAAAACCCCACGAATCCTAAGTACTTGATTTCCCTAGGCCCTTTCTTTTCTGTACAAACCCTGTTGTTGATCTCAATCCCGTGGCTTAAGTACCATCTTTCTCATGGTGAATCCAACATTTATAGCACAAATCTTGACTTCTCCACTGAGCTGCAGATTCATATATCCATACTTGTGTACTTCAATACCTAAAAGGCATTAATAAAAGTAAAATATAAGTCTTGATCCTGCCTCAAATCCTCCTCCCTACCACTCTTCCATCTCATTAAAACTCCTGCTTCCATTTCCCCATTTAATCCATTCTTTACCAAGAGGGTCCTATAACCCACCTTTTATGCTAAGTGGACTTAGAATAAAATCTAAATTCCCTGCCATATATGACGATAACTCACCAAGTCCAGCACTGACTTGGGCCCTCCCCACCTCTCTGATCTCATTTCTCTGGTGCTCTCTCTTGCTGATTATGCTCTTCCACACCAACCCCTTCTGGCTCTGGGGCCTTTATATTTATTATTCCCAAGCTCAGAAGGTGCTGTCTCCAGATTTTGCCTGGCTGCATCCTTTCCTTCAAGCCTCAACTCAAATGTCACTTTCTCGAGAGACCATGCTAATAATCTAAAATAGCCTCCATCCCTCCGAGTCACTTTCTGTCAGATCATTCTGCTATATTTTCTTCATAGTATTTACTATCATCTGAAATGATCTGATTAGCAATTCATTGCCTTTCTCCTCCACTGAAATTCAAACTTGTTGAAAACTCCAACTTCGTCTCATTCACAACTGCAACCCGAGTGTCTAGAACAGCGCCTGGCACATACTAGGTGGCCCAGAAATATTTCTTGACTGCATTAACCTTATCAACCTGCCTTGTTTACAAAAGTCTCCAGGAGGGAATTTTGGCCTTGGTCCATGTCTCTCCAACAGGTCTCTGAAGAAAATTTAGGGGATTTGTGAACTTGGGTGGGAAGAAGTTTACATGGTTATTTTCACTAGCTCCTAAGTGAACCCAAGCCAAAGCAGGTATTAGCGGCGCAGGTGAGCTTATCACACATGTAAGTCATAGATATTTTCATATCACATTGCATTGTATTAGATATCTCAAATTATTATTTATGCTCATGACTACTTCAAAATTATGATTATACTTATTGCTAGATTGGTATTTAATGCATTAATAAAGAAGTACATAGAATACTGTATCACCAAATTTTTAAAAAATCACGTAATTTTAAATTTTTAAATAAAATTAAGCAACAGTATAAATATGAAATTAATTAGTTTTTCTTATAATCCTACATAGTTTATACATTAGTCTGCGAAGGAGTCCAGGGGCTTCCCCAGAGTAGTAAAGGGGTTCAGGACACATAAAGTTTAAGGTATGGCGCTGGACTGTCCAATATGGTAGTCACCTGCCACATATGACTATTAAATTAAATTAAATACTCAGATCCTTAGCAGCCTTAGCCACATTTCAAGTGCTCAGTAGGCACATGCTGCTAGTGGCTACCATAGTGGACAGTACAGAATATGGCCATCATTGCAGAAAGTTCTATTGGATAGCTCTGGTCTAGAGCTCAGTGCTTCACTCCAGATTTGTCTCTGCACTGCCAGATTTGTCGTCACCCCACCTCCAATATTGTGGACAAAATTTTCAAACAGGAACATTGGGATCGGGTTGATTTTTTCTGTTTTCCTGTTTATATTTAAGCCTTTCCTCCATCATCAATGTCTACCCTCCCTCACGGTTCAGAGAGTTGAGCCAGCCAGGGCAGAGAGGCGATGCATTGTTCACGGGGGGCTACCTTCCAAGACTCCCAGCGGATGCCTGAAACTGCTGATAGTACTGAGCCCTAAATACACTGTATTTTTTTTCCTATACATACATCCCTATGATAAAGTTTAATTTAGAAATTAGGCCCAGTAAGAGACTAACAGCAATGACTAATAATAAAATGGAACAATAATTATAACAATTTACTGCAATTAAAGTCATGTGATTCTTTCTCTAAATATCTCATCGTACTGTACTCACCCTCCTTTTTGTGGTGATATGAGATAAAATGCCTTCTTGAGGAGATGAAGGGAGGTGAATGGTGTAGCATTAGGCTTCTATTGACCTCTTGATAGTTCTCAGAAGGAGGATCATCTGCTCCCAGACCATGGTGGAAGGTGGGTAACTGAAACCTCAGAAATCAAAACAGTGGATAAGAGGGGGTGACTGTACCTCCTTCATGTCATTCTCAGGCTCCTGCCCTGATCCTGAACAGACGATATAACTAAGAATAATTATTTTTTTTAAGATTTTATTTATTTATTTGAGAGCGAGCGAGCATGAGAACAAGTGGGGGCAGGCAGAGGGAGAAGCAGACTCCTTGCTGAACAGGGAGCCCAACGTGGAGGCTCCATCCCAGGACCCTGGGATCATGACCTGAGCCGAAGGCAGATGCTTAACCGACTGAGCCACCCAGGTGCCCCACTAAGAATAATTAAAGACAGGAGGAATTGCTCAGAATGGGACAAGCGTAAACAGAAGGCCGTGTTTTCCTGAGGGCCCCCCAGTACCTGTGTCCTGCCTCCAGAGGGGATAGTGGCCATGCTGGGACATGGGTGGAGCCTGAGAGGAAGTCCCAGCTAGAGGGCCAGGGAGGGCTGCGGGGGGGCTAAGTTAGCAGCAAGGACCTTGAGCCCTGACCAAGCCAGGAGAGCAAGACTACAAGGGCCCCAGCTGCACACTTCAGCAGCGAACTTCCTCCGAACAGTCTGGACTCTTGGACCAGGCACTCCTGCAGACCCCAGCTAGCTTGTAGCTATGGAGTCGCACAACTCCAGGGGCCTCCCTCTCCACCGGTGGCCCAAAGTCTTTGAGCTTCCCACATGCCCAGATACCATCTTGAAGAGAAACAGTGAAAGTGATGTAAATTGGAAAAACTGACTCACTCAAAAGAGATTGCTTCCTGGAATAGCCCGAGTCTAGCAGATTGGACGAAAATTTGGTTCTATCCACACCCCTCATTAGTCAGTGGTGTGGGGATCAGGGGGACACTTAAGGACAATTGGGTCAGTTATAGAAAGTGAAGAAGCTATGTTCCCTCTGCACATCTAAGCCTGGTGTGAGTGTCTGAGATTGGACTCTACTTGTCCTGAACCACACAGACCCCTGCTTGGGCAAACTTTGGCCTAAGACATCTTCTGGCCGTGAGCGAATGTCCTTGTAAGACCTCCTGATCTAAGGCGATGAGGACTCATCTACTGGAGCAGCATTCCAATGTCACTGTACCTTTTCCACCTTTCTGTGCCCCCACAGCAATATAGCCCAGTGGCCCCTGGTCTTCCAGTTCTCCCAGCTCCTACCAACCCTGAGATAAGTACATTTCAGGGACCCTACCTCTGTGTGCTGCTGAACATCCACAGGGTGAGCATCATGCTTCTCCAAAACAGGAAGCAAAGTGCTTTGTCTGCAGGTGGTGAAGGTGGTAAGTTTGGACAGACAACCATCCAGATCCCCCTTCTCCTGCTAGCAGTGGGGTATGTGAGCATGCGGGTGTGTGTGTGTGTGTGTGTGTATGTGCGTGTGTGTGCAGGATGTATAGGAAAGGGGTGATTTGTGAACAGGGTCAGCAGGATGGTACAGCATGCTGCTTGAGGTGAGGTCTGCTGGTTAAGAAAGGACTAGAGAAGTTGAAGTTTTCAGATCAGTTCCCTTCTCAAAGAGAATTTCATTGGCTTTCTTTCTAAGTCTGACTTAATAGAGCATAAAGACCAAATTTAATTGGCTGTTATTTTCAATTGTATGGGTGTGTATTTCTCTATGTTCTGTTTTGTCCTGAGTTGAATAGTGGCCCTCCAAAATTCACATTCACCCAGAACCTCAGAATGTGCTGTGATTTGGCAATAGGATCTTTGCAGATGTAATTAGGTAACATGACGTTATACTGGGTTAATACTCCCTAAACTAATATGACTGGTGTTTTTATAAAAGGAGATGACACACAGAACACCAGACACACACACACACACACGCACAAAGAACACATGTGATGACAGAAGCTGAGAGTAGAATGATGTGTCTGTAAGCCAAGGAATGCCAAGGATTTCTGGCAACCACTGGAAGCTAGGAAAAGGCAAGGAAGTATTCTCTTATGGGTTTCAGAGGGATCATGGCCCTGCTGATATTTTGCTTTTGGACTTCTGGCCTCCAGAACTGGGAGAGAAGACATTTCTGTTGTTTCAAGCCACCCAGTTTGTGGTACTTTTTTATGGCAGCCCTACGAAATACGTGCTTGGATGGATCACAATGATACATGCTTACATGTAATAACACATATTTATGAGCGGGGGTGGGGGTGGGCAGGGATCAGAATGATGTCACACGTAGCCCAGCCTAAATAGCAACTCTAGTCTGTATGAACAATTCCCTCTAACATTTAAGGGGGGGCCAACATAAGGTCTAGAGCAACTTTACTAAAACCTCCTGCCTTGTTCTATTCTCTAGCTTCCCCCCACCCAATTCCTAGCCCCCCGAGCCCCTTTATCCAAGGGCACTCTGTTTTCCTCCTTAGTTCTTTTCTCATCTTGCCAATCAATGAAGAGATCAATTCCCAAAACACAGTTCAGGCGGGAGCCATGGAGCCATTCTCCCGCCCCCAGCCCCCTGGGAATGTACTTCTACTTTCTTATGATCTTTTCTTTGGCATATCTGACTGCAACTTTTTTCCCTTCCTTAGAGGATAGGGGCAGGGCAAGAAGCTAAGCAGCGAAGGGGAGGACAGGCTTGGAGCTCTACATATTGAACTGGGTTCTTCCATCATCACCGTCTTCACTGAGCACATGATGTTTCACCTTTGATCCCTTTGAAGGAATAATTTGATTAATGAAGCCTTATAGAAATCCCTCTGGTATGCACTGAATGACTGAAGCTCCCACTCCTCTCCAGTCATTTATGGTTCTCACCCATGGACCATCAGGCTTTGTTTTTCTCTAAAGGGTCTAGGGAAGGAACGAGTCTCAAGAAGACAAGGGGCCTAAGAATTAAGGACTTCAAGAGGAATCTTCTTCCTTTCCTTCCCTCCCATCCCAGGTTTTGATGCAATCACAAATGTTAATTCTGAGTAGTGATAAGAAGATACATTAATTGCACAATGTTGTCCAACAAAAATGTTGTATTACGGCTGCTTTTCAAGTGAGGCAATAATTAATTAGAGTAAAAAGAAGGTATGAAACATAGAACCTAAACTCTCTTTGGAGTTTAAAAAGGAAGATAAAAATATAGACATAAATAGGGAACTCCTTTCATGCTCATTTTTAATAACATAATTCATATTACTATTTCAAAGAATATGTTGAATAGCCTACATCCTTTTGTATTTAAAAAATTTTTTAAAGTGTTGTGGAGACTCAGGCTAGGTCTTGGGGGAGACATAGTAATTATAGACATAAGAATAGCTAGCATGAATTTCACATGGAAAATGTCTCAACTGTGGTCATCATGACATGGGTTTGGGAATAAGCCACCTCATTCCACAAGACAAAAGTGAAGGAAAATAACTTAGTCATAGGGAAGTAGAACTGAATTCCCAGGAAAACGTAAAACACATGTTCCAGAGTACACCTCTGAAGATGCCACATTATCTCGGGCCAACCATTGTTTACACAATACTGTGTTATTCACCTCCAGCTGAAATGAGAGGAATATTTTTAGGTCAATGAGTTTCACATATTACATTTTCCCAAGTCTTTGGCTCCCTTGATTATTCATGTGAAAAGCAGTGTAAGGAGAGAGATTTCAGAGCTGTTTATTGTCATGAACAGACTCTAAGGTGGTCCCCATGATCCCTGGCTCTTGGTGTTCAGGCCCTTGTATAATCTCCTCCCCTGGAAGGAGGAACTTCAAGGTCTTCAAGTAGGAGGTGGTAAGGACCTGCGACTTGCTTCTAACTGATAGAATATGACAAAAGTGGTGGGATGCCACTCTAATAATACATTATGTTATATGGCAAAGTTGATGGAATATCACTCCCACGATTACATTACATTATGAAAGACCTGTCTTGTTAGTGGATACACTCCGGCGCCTTGCCCTTCTTGCTGGCTCTGAAGAATCAAGCTTCTGTGAGGCTGACAGCTACAGGAAAAGAAATAATGCCAACAGTGGAATGAGTGTGGAAGCACCTCTCTTTAGTTGAGCCTCTAGATAGGAAACCAACCCTGGCCGACATCTTGATTGCAGCTTTTTAGAAGACCCAGCTAAGCTGTGCCCAGACTCATGACCTACATAGACCTTGAGATAGCAAATAGGTGTTTGAATTCACTAAGTTCATGGTAATTTGTTACGCAACAATAAAAAATGAATACACTCCTACAAGAAAAAAAAAATGAATACACTTACTTTTGATGACTTATTTTTCTGGCTTTGTACTGTGTTTATCTCTTGAAGAGTTTGAAAACCATTGAGTTTTGGCTTTTTTCATCAATATATATTATGTCCACATAGTTGTACAAGGATACTCTTTTTCTTTATGGTAGAATTGACCTAGGTCACAGCATCAAAGGTCCTTGTATGAACAGGAGTATTTTCAACTTTGCGTATATATCAAGCCACCTTGTGATTTTTAGCAGCAAGTGATTTTCAAACTTCTTCTTAGACTTGAGCTTGGTCTGAAAACTGTTCAAAAATCCAATCTGGGGTACCTGGCTGGCTGAGTCAGTAGAGCATGTGACTCTTGGTCTCAGGGGTGAATTTGAGCCCCACACTGCACATAGAGATTACTTAAAAATAAAACAAACAAGCTAATTAATTAATTAACTAAATTTGATTTTAAAAATCCAATCTGACTGCTGGTTGACTATAAATTGATCGAAACTTTCTAGAGGCTATGGTTGAATATGTGTCTAAGCACTAAATATATGCATGCTGCTTGACCTAGAAATTTCCTTTTTAGAAAGTTATCTCAAATCAGACAAAAGTCCAGAGACATATGTATAAGGATGTTTATTAAGCATTATTTATAATAGTGAAAAATTGAAAACAACCTTACTGATAAAATAGGTAGTAGGTTAGGGGTGCCTGGGTGGCTCAGTCGTTAAGCGTCTGCCTTCGGCTCAGGTCGTGATCCCAGGGTCCTGGGATCAAGCCCCGCATCGGGCTCCCTGCTCCGTGGGAAGCCTGTTTCTCCCTCTCCCACTCCCCCTGTTTGTGTTCCCTCTCTCGCTGTGTCTCTCTCTGTCAAATAAATAAAAAAAAATCTTTTAACAACAACAACAACAAAAAATAGGTAGAACGTTAGTTAATGGAATATAGCCATTTAAAATTTTGTCATGGGTATATAATTTTTGTTTATAGGACAGTGTAAGCAAAAATTCAAAAGCATATACTGGAGAATTTGTAATATGTTCCAATTTGTGTGTGGATGTATTTGTGTGTGTTAAATATGCATACACATTGAAAATAAAACTAGATATACATCAATATGTTAACGGTGACTAGATCTGGGCAGTGAAATCATGAATAATTTTTTTATTTATTAATTTCCTAACTATATTTTCTAATGTTTCTAGAATGTTCACACATAATATGTGCAATTTAAAAAGAATTATACTGTGGCTTTTGGTTTATTTTTTGTTTCTTAAATGATGCTACCTCTTTCTAATTCCTGATCTCTCCATGGGCTGGGTCTTGTTGATGGTCCAGATACCCAGACCTTGCTGCTGGACATTGAGAACATGGTCTTTACAGGCTAGGTCTGCATCCGTCCCCCAGAGAATATGCCACATGCATGGGTATCCAGCTGTCACCCAGTATCTGCCCAAACTCACTCAACTGACTCATACTTTGACAATACTACCTGAAAAAGAAATATTTTCTATAGCAATGTGTCAATATCAGTTGCCCAAATGCTATACATCAGATCCAAACGTCATCACCCAAAACTAATTCTGTGCTGAGTGTTGGTGGTAGAGATTGCTTTGTAGGAGTTTGAATGTTCACTGTGTAGAAGGCTGTGGAATACAATTACTTGTCCCACAAACACTTATTAGATTATCGTTGTCATCCGTAACACCATTTACAAAAAAGCACACATTATGTAGTTTCATTGTTTGTATAGAAAATAAAATTATGCCGTATTAAATGGATTTTAGTTTTTGCTTTTATTGTCTTCTTCTAGATTCTTCTTACATGCACTTTAAAAGTGAAAAGGGATGCAGAGAGTACAGGACAGAAGGGTTAGGATTATATCAAAAGAGAAGGGTAGAGTGAAAGAGTCTGGGAACGTATAATTATTGAGTGTCAGTTGCTGAATCAGGTCCTGAGATGTTCTCTCCATTAATGAAGGGGGCATGGGAGGCTTAGAGAGGACCTGACAATACAGGGAAGGATTAGGGCACAAAGATAAAAGAACAAAGACAGTAAATGGGGACATTATCAGCCCATATCCACCATGCTGGGGTGGGGGGCCGAGCAGAAGGACAGGGAGAGAGAAGAGAATCTTAAGCCGGCTCCATGCCCAGCACAGAGCCCAATGCAGGGCTCAATCCCACAACCTTAAGATCATGACCTGAGCCGAAATGGAGTTGGACACTTAACCGACTGAACCACCCATGCACCCCTCCACAATTTCTTCAAGATTTCCCTGTCTTATTTACTGCTCGAGTCAGGCCTTGTCCTTCCCACCTTTCCTTCCTTTCAAAGTTTACCTGCTCTGAGTCGTAATCTCTTTTGACTCCATCAGGATCTCTCAGCAGTGTTTTTATTTATATATTGAACACACAAATCCATGCTGCATTATAAATATTTTACTAATATTACCTCATATAATCCTTACCCCAGTCATATAAGGTAGGTGTTACTATTATCCCCATTCTCCAGATGAAGAATGTGTGCTATGACAGTTATTCTAATAAAATACATGAATTTTTGCAGAAATAGGCAGTGACAGCCACAGCTTTAAATGATTCTAGAAATGTTTAAAGGACTTGAAGGAAAACAGGAAGCAACTAGAGCTACTCTAGGAATTTCAGGATCCACTGGAGAAAGGGATCCATTAGCATTCTTTCAATCATTCTCCTAGAATTCTCGTAGGCGGTCAAGGTGCAGGGAGGTTCCAGAACTACCTGGTTCTACCCATCTTTAACTGTAGTTCAGACTCACTTTGACTAATTGGCTGGTTATTTTTCCGTGCCAGGACCCTGCCTCGTTGACTGCTGTAACCTCAGTGTCTAGCCAGGGCCCAGCACGTTGAATGACCGGCTGAATGGATGAATGAACGAATGAGAACAAAGAAGCTTTGATATTCACTTAAGCAAAAAAGTGTCCCTGGACTAGAAACAGATGGAATTGCATCTTCAATCAAAAGATGAGCTATGCCTTAGAGCAAAAAGGAAGGAAGTTATTTCAGACACATAAGATAATAGAAGAGAAGGTGGGAGAAGAATACCAATAAGGATAGTAGCTACCATTTATGGATCATGTTCTATTCCAGGCTGGATTCTTACTGCTTTGTGCTTATCGATTCCTTGCGGCACAACTCTGTGAACTGGATTCTATTATTATTACCACCATCATTCTATTAATAATAAAACTGAGTAACAGAGAGATGAAGTGATTTTTTCAAAGTCAAACAGCTTGTAGGTAGCAAAGCCGAGGTGTGAATCCAGGCAGTTTGCTCCGAGTCGGTATCTTTCACCGTTAACATCTATCTCCTCCCCTGCCTCACAGACTGCCTCTACGGGACGGCAGGCAGCCGTGTCGAATAAATCAACAATTTTTTCAAAAAAGATTTATTTATTTATTTGAGAGAGAGAGAAAGAGAGCATGTGTGAGTGAGGGGGGAGGGTAGGGCTGAGGGAGAGGGAGAGAACCTCAAGCACACTCCCCATGGAGCATGGAGCCCAACATGGGGCTCGATCCCAGGACCCTGAGATCATGACCTGAGCCGAAATCAAGAGTCAGCTGCTTAACTGACTGAGCCACCCAGGTGCGCCAGGATAAATCAACAATTTAAGTTGGTTTTTTTCTAAGCGTTTTTGTTCAGCAAAAGTCCTCTCACCAACACCCCCCACCCCCTACCTATAACCAGATTGCACTACATCTCAAGCCCTCCCACGTGGAAATCCTAGAGCTCTCATCTTACTAACAGCCGGCTAAGAATTGAAGGTAGAGACCGATGAAGACCACTAAGAATAGGAAGCATTGCCACTGTCCAGAAATTACAGAGATTCTTCAAAAACTAAATGTAGTAGAGGGGGGAAAAATGGGGAGGGGAGCTGTTCTAGATTACAAGTGACTAAAGAGATATCACTACCAATACAATGCATGAAACTTGATTTAAAAAAAAAACAGCTATGATGGTTAAGAAATAATATATCATTGGACTAGATCATAGACGATGTTAAGAGATTATCGTTCATTTTCTCAGGTCTGACCATGGTGATGTCATCATGTAGGAATGCCCATATTCTTAAGAGATGCATGCTGAATGAAGCATTTAGGGCTGAAGTGTCATGAAACTAACTTCCCGATGGTTTAGGAAGAAAAGTAGCTAGAAAGGTTGATTGATTCGTAAATCAAAGATGGCAAAATATTAACAGTTGTAGAATTTGGTGGAGGCTAGGCAGATGTGCACCGAAATATTCTTTCAGGTCTTCTGTATTTTATTTCCACAATAATGAGTTTCCAGGGAAAGAACCCAGAGGGAGGAGCAGTGGTTGCTTCCAGATTGGCAGAAGAAGGCAGGGAACTTGGCCAACGTCAAGGCCTTCGGGGATGAGCAGTTACAAAGCTCAGGCTTGACCACATGGGGTTGAATGCAAGTACCTTCTCAGTAAAACAAATGCAGAACTGGACGGAGGACCGGATGGGAGATTTGGCAGCCTTTCCAATAAAGATAACAGGGGCAGCTGTAGAGGTAATAAAACTGCCTGAACTCATCTGGAAAGTCAAGAAGTCCAGACTTGAGGTGGGAGTTGGGGGAAAATGCAAGTTCCGGGGATTTTCTGGGAATAGCTGGAGCTGGTCTGCCAGGGTTGAAACCCCCCCCTCCACTGCTCACTAGTGGTGTGACCTTGGACAAGTTACTTAACTTCTCTGACACCCCAGTTTCCTCTACTAGCACTTCTCTCATGGAATTGTGTATGCAGATGAAATAAAACCTCGTCTATGAAATGCTTAACCCAGGGTGAGGCCCACAGTGAGCACTGGACAAATGTCGCTCTCATTTTGATCACACCCCGGGGAGAGGGATGAGGTTAAAGAGAATCTTTGTTTGCCACTGACTCCAGGGGCAAAAGCATTCCAACCCACATCTCCTGCAACTTTGTTTACTGTTGCATGTACGTTCAGGTTATTTAATTTCTTTAAGTGAAATTGTGCAGCCTGGGGTTAGCAGTGATGCTGATGAAGTTCCATGGTGGAGGAGATTACGTTGCAGCATGGAAAATAAACATTGAGGTCTCTGCTTCAGGGTTTATTTATCTTCAACGATACCTCCTCTTTGCCTGGGTGATTATCCCTCAACAGCAGACTTATCCAGTGTCAACGCATAATTCCATTAACATCGCCACTGAAACCCCGGCCTCTCCAGGCTATTCAGGGTCCCCTGGTGCTGGTGAAATCTTAGGGGCCTCCCATCATTTTGGACTTAAAAAGAGAAAGTAAATGATTCAAGCACATTGATTTTTTTTTTTCTTCAACAAACCTCGACACATCCTTGACTCATCGTTCCTAAAAAAGCATTGCTGCCAAGAATATTGTCTGTCGCATTTAGTGCTAGCTGTATTGTGGATTCAAAGGTTGGTGATAGTAAAACACTACAAGTCACTGGCGGGC
Organism: Phoca vitulina; assembly: GCF_004348235.1. NCBI lineage: Eukaryota > Metazoa > Chordata > Mammalia > Carnivora > Phocidae > Phoca > Phoca vitulina. Next base: position 26,828,236 of record NW_022589706.1, read on the forward strand.
TGGCTTTTAACTGTTTGAGGATGAGAAATCGGTGGGGGAGATTTGGGTGGGTTCTGGAGACTGAAATGCCAGGAAAGCGTTCTGGCAACAAAATCCAGGTCCTGCATATGTTTAGCAGACATGATAGTGACCCAGAGAGTCACCAGAGAAAAGAAATGAAGCAAATGTCATGATAAATTCTACTTAAACTTCCACTATTTAAAATAAAGAGTGGTGACTGTCCGTCTAAGCCTTTGATCTGAAGCCCTGTGTGTTACTGGTCCCATGGCTAGTTGGTGGTTATCACCGAGAGTGTGTGAGGGTAATTAGCAGTAACGTCCTAAGTGGGAGGAGCCTTACAGTTCACAAGGCGTGTCCCTCCACGTTGTATCACTTAATCCCCAAATCCTCCAGATAGCCTTGCCGGTTAGTGTCCTTACTCACTCCCCTCACCGCACCCCCCCCCCCGCCCCTCCACACCATGCACACACCCTGCTCCTCATCACAAATCAGGATCCCGAGGCCCAGAGACTTAAATAGCATACCTGATATTGCACGTCAAATATGGTGCAAGAAGGATGCGAATGGAAATCTTTGGACTCTGAAGATCCTACGTGCCTTCTCTTTGAGAGAAGGGAAGTACTTCTCATTCCATTTTCCTGTGTGCAAGGGGCTTCAGACTTCCCGTCAGTGCCCAAGATTTATCTTCTTTCAAAGATAGGAAGTCAGAGTGTCTGCAGAGCACACATTTCCCCCACTGGACTGACCCCGAGATGACCTTTCCACTCCTCTCCACTATCTGCTAATTCCTTGTGTCTGGGTTCCGATGGAAGCGTTGACAAAAGGAATGAATGAAGTGAAATAATGCAGGCATCTCTCAACACAGCTAACACGTAGTAGGCATTCCAAAAAGGCTTCTTCTAATTTAAAAACAATATTTATTTACTAGCTGTAGCCGCAGATTTGTTTAGGAAAGAGGTCAAAGGGTTGACTTAAATTAGGTTTGAAGGTTGGCTGGAATTCAATTACCCATGACCCTCTAGTCTCTCCTGCCAGCTGTGATTAATGGAGGCTGGCTAAAGTGGGCTGGGATTAGTAACAGTGTGATCAACCGATCAACCCTTCCTAGAGAATGAAGACGTGGGAATGAGCTAAGAAGCCTTCTGAGGCTGGATGAGATTTCTTAGGTTGGAAATATCCTTGTAATTTAGGCTAATGACCGCAGGGCTCAGATTTGGAGACAAAGGGCATATGTAGGCGGTAAACCCGGGCAGTCTGTGCTCCTATTTTCCCCACAATTATACTGGCCTAGAGGCCCTGCCTGATGTGGATAAATTATCATCAAGGGCCGTGGAGGATTTGGTTCCAGATCTCTAAAGAACACCTTGCTCTTGGATATTTGGGACATATACTGGGGAAAGAGGCCAACTGAAAATCAGAGAACTGTACCAGTTAAAATAAGACAAGAACCTACCCTGATCATCAATACTTTCCTTTTTTCAGGGATTTCCCTTTTCTACCTCACCCTGAGGTTTATCTAGTCTCATTCTAACTGTAGAAGAAGGCCTTGAGAACCCAGGACCCAGCTGCAAGTTTCTTTTCAAAGAGCTGATCTCTGGAAAGGTATTTTGAAAATATGATCCTAATTGCTAGCTTTTTTGGTTTTTCATTATTATCCACCAACTTTTGAAGCAGTTTTCAAAGACTTCCTGTCCTTCTGCCTTGTCTAGCAACAATACATCTTTTGTTAGTATGTGAGAGAAGCCCAAGGAGACACAACATATATTTTCCTTTCTTGTTCTAATTATAACTCCGCTTCTCGATTTCTGTCCAGCCTTGATTTCAGAGCTCTAAGCCTGTAGCCTGTCCTAATTTGCATAGCTGGCTTAAGCAGGCAAGCTAAGGAATCATTAGGGCACCCCGCCTTGCCCCTTCCTTGACCAAGTTGCTTAATGAACTTAGTTAAAATGCAGTCTAGTGTTATGAGAGTAATTGCATTTATGTGTCTTAATAACTTATCTGTCCCGATGAGATAGCCCATTTCACTAGAATAAAAAAATACATACATGTGATTTGACATATAGATCTTGAAGCTCACAAAATGAGCTCAAACTTGAAAGAGATCCAGACTACAACAACGTTTATTATTTTTAGAGCATTACCTAGTCATTTTGATTAATTCGCTTGGAGTGCTTTTCCCTGCAGCCCCCCAGGGAGAGGTAGGGGGAAAGATGGTAAAACATAAATTTCCTCTGGTGACGAGTTCACATCTGTTTAGAACTGTAACATGGCAAATCATTGTGAAATCATCTAATGGATGCCTGTCCCATGCCAAATAAGCCTAGGACCAAAAGCACATAAAGAAATAATTGTAAGACACTGGCCTGAATCCAAAAGGCCAAAGGTAATGTTTCACCTAAGCTCTCTCCCTGACTCCCCGCTCCTGCCTCTCTGGTCAGTGGCCCTACCTGCAAGACACTCACTTCAGTGCTTCCTGTGGCCGCTTCTGGGCTGTTTGCACCCTTTGAGCCCTGGGCAGAAGAGTGACAACCGTTCTGAAGCCAAAAGCCTAAAAGGGTTCAAGATTAGCACCTGCGGTAGGGAGGTGGGGCTCTTGGAGGTTAGCACACGTCTTCTTCTGAAAGGGTTAATTCCCTTCTGAGGGCGGTGGGGGCTGACAGGGGACAGACCTCCGCCTGCAGCGAATTGGCCCAGGGCCAAGGAGAGCCCCCTGGGTGGGGTGGGGTGGGGTGGGGCCGTGGAAGAGCTGGGAACAGAAGTTTCTAAGAAAAAAAAAGAAAGAAAGAAAGAAAAGAAAAAAAGCAGTCCGTTTTGTTTTTAATTCTCTTTATCTTGGCTCTATCTCTGCACCACTGACTCCAGAACTTTAGAAGCAAAGGGTGGGGTTGGGTGGGGCTTAATGATTTTTTTTTCTTAAAGGGAAAGAACAGGGAAGTGTCTGCGAGCATTTACACTTTGCTTGGACTTGATGGCAGTGAAGAAGAAAACCACTGAGTGATGTCTGGTTGTATCTCTTTGGAACTGGCCTTTGCAAAGGTGGCGTCGACAGATCAGAGAGCAGAGAGGAATTCTGGGCTACTCACAGAGGAATTTGGACCTGAGAGATACTCATGATGTTAATTATTGATGATTTCAGCTGGCCTGAGCCAGGATTTAATCTTCAAGACAATATGCCCAGACTTGGCAACACAACGGTCATTTAGTGCTAGTAAGGGCTACTGAGCTCCAGCTATTTTAGAAAGGACACATCCTGTATTTAGATCCTGTATTCCACCCTTCCAAAAAAAAAGAAAAAAAAAAAAAGAAAACCAACATTCTCTCCCCACCCCCACCCCCCCCAAAAGAATTTTAGCTAAGTTTCAGGACTGGAATTTATTTTTTGAACAAAAGAGATGTGCTACATATTGTAAGAAAACACAATATGTGAAGATTCAAACTTGCCAAATTGAATATAGAAAAATCAAGCATTTTACAGAAGTACTTTTATAGGGCCTTGTAAATAAAAACTGCTTGAGTATCTTTAAGCCAGGGATTGATGGAAATGTTAGCCTTTTAGAATCACGTACAGGGAAGTTCCCCATGTCAACACCGCTCCTAGGATGGAATATGTGGACTTTGGTGTTACACATACCTAGGGTCGAATCCCAGCTCCACCACTCATAGAATTGGGACTGTGGCCATGTCACTTCAGCCCTCTTAGCCTCAGTTTCCCTATCTGTAAGATGAGGGCAGTATACATGTAAAAGAACTGCTTGTGACACATAAAGTGCTGGGAGCGCTCCTGCCACCCAGTAGGTGTTTCATGGCTCTTAGCTTCCCGTGGGTTCTCCTTCTTCCCCAGCAAGGAGACCACATGGGGCAGCCAGCAGGGAACAAAAGAAAATTCAGCCCTTCTTTGTAGCTTTAGTTGTCTCAGATTTTTTTTTTTAGGATTTTATTTATTTTTTTTGAGAAAGAGTGAGCAAGAGAGCACAAGCCAGGGGAAAAGGCAGAGGGCGAGGGAGAAGCAGGCTCCCCACTGAGCAGGGAGCCCAACACGGGCTTGATCCCAGGACCCTGGGATCATGACCTGAGCCGAAGGCAGACACTTAACAGACTGAGCCACCCAGGAGCCCCTAGACGTCTCACATTTATGTCAAGTAAGATGTGACCTCAAACCAATAGGGCCCAGACAGCTTTGGCTGTTTCTGCCTTTCTCGTATTTATTTATTTTTAAATACTCATAGAGCACTTACCCTATGATAGGCACATTCCAAGCACTTGACAAATACTGACTCATCTCATCTTTCATAACAACCCTATGAACTGTACACTATTATCATTCCCATTTTACAGTTAAGGAAGCAGAAACAGAGCGAGCTGAAGTAACTGACCCAAGATCACATAACAGGTAAGTGGCACAGCCAGGATCCAAGGGCAGGTAACTGGTCCATTCCCTCAGTGCCTATCATGGGCAGGTTCTCTCCTGGAGAAGCCCTGCTGAGACCAAAGCAAGCCGGATGGGATACGGGGCCATTTCTGTCCACTCCAGAAAAGAACGGCGGGGCCAGAAGTATTGAAGTTTGCAAAAGTCTCCATGGATAAGCTTTGCGCAGCCACAGAGCCAAGACCAGAGAGACCTAGATGAGGGGAGCTGAGCGAGCAACAAGCGGGTTTCCCAGACCCTGGTGCTCCGCCCAGCGCCCCCCTCCGCTGCCTCCAAGGACGCAGCCTCACGTCAGGTTTCTGCGCTCTTCCTTATCCCCCCGCTTTGTGAACTTGAATTTGCTGGCTGTTGCAGCTTGCGTGCATGGGAAGGTGGCAGAAGAGGGGGCCCATTAGAGTCATCAAGAAAAGAAGAAATCCGTTTGATCGTTGAACAATGTGGAGTCAGGGGTTTCGACCCTCTGCAGAGTCGAAAATATATAACTATATATATATATGTATATATAGTCGGATATAACTCAACTCCCCCGAAACTTAACTACTAAGAGCCTACTGTTGACTGGAAGCCTTACTGAGAACATCAACAGTTGATTAACACAGATTTGTATGTTTGATGTACTGTACTCTTACAATAAAGTAAGCTAGAGGAAGGAAAATCATAAGAGAAGATCCATTTACAGTATTGTATCATATTTATCCAAAAATATTCACGTATCAGTGGACCCATGCAGTTCAAACCCATGTTGCTCAAGGGTCAACTGTAACTCGTTTTAAAATTTCAATCACTTTTTTTTTTTTTAATTACAAATGCAATATGGGTTTGTGGCAGATGTTGTAAAGGGGCTGATTCAACCCTACTTCCCAGCCCCTTCTCCCTTCCACTTCCCAGCTAGGGATGATCATAGGATGCAAATCCGGCCATTGCACCTTAGGTCTGTCATGGAGTTCCTGGGAAATCTCTTGTTTTCCTGAGACAAGCTCTGGTGTTTCCAGTCCCCCTTTCTTGTCGGAAGGCACATGTCATGACTGGAGGGACAGTGGCCACTCAAAGGCCACAAAGGAAAAGCCATGCCAATTTCAGACAAGGCCTCCTTGAGCTGCTGAGCCACTATATTCGGATTTCTGTCACTTGCAGCCAAGACAATCCTATCTGCTCAATGTTCTGTGCAATGTTCATAGTAGAAAAGTGAGAAAACACAGAAAAAAAAATTAAAAGGAGGGGGAAGATTATCAATAACCCTATTATCCAGAATAACTAAAATATTATTTCAAAAAATCTCTTCAATTTTTCCTCTTTTTATAGATTTACAAAAATATGGAATCATCCTATAACCACTCTTTTGTCAAGGAATCTTTTATTTATCAGTATGCTAGGGCCATCTTTCTATACTAATCATGGTAATCTACTTGTCACTGTGTTGATGTTCCAAAGTTTATTTAACCAATTCCCTATTGATGAACATTTGTTACTTCCAATTTTCAACTGTTACAAACAATGATAGTATGAACGTGTTTATAGATGCATCTTTGTCTGATTCATTCCTTGGGATTATTTCCTTAGGATAAATTCCTAAAATTGCTGTGAGTTGCTGGATCAAAGAAAACGCACATTTTGTAGGCTTTATATCCTAAGATAAAATGCCCTTCAGAAAGGTTTTACCAAATTTTATACTTTCACTTGAAAGGTATACCTTCCCCCCCACATCATTGTCCACACTGGGAGTAATCATCTTTTTAAAAATGTCTGTCAGTTTAATAGGCAATATATAGATTACTTATTTAATAACTGAGTTTGACATATTCCCATGACATCATTTGCCATTTCTAGTTCTATTAATTATTTATTATGTGCCAAACATGGGGGTAGGTTGTTTATACATGTTATTTCTTTTAATCCTCACAAATCTATTATCTTTTGTTTTATGGGTGAGTAAACAACAGCTCAGAGAGGTTAAGTAACTTGCTCAAGATCATACAACTAGTAAGTGATCAAACTGGGCTTCATACCTAGGTCTTCCAGACTCCAAAGTGGTCACTATAATAAAGAAAGTTTTCTAAAGAAAGGAGGTGGGGTGGGGAACTGTGTAAGTTCTTACGTCTTAGTTGAATCGGCCAGGAATCAGTAGGAAACAGATGGCGCTCACCAAGGGAGAACTGAAGAGCGCTCACAGAAGAACTATCTGTGGGAGTGTGGGGAGGTTTAAGGGACCGGTCAAGGGTTAATGAAGCACCAAGGGACTATCAATGGCAGGAAGCCCTGGTCACCCCAGGCTTGAAGGTGCGGAAAGAGACCTCTTATGGGAACCTGGTGATATCTATAGCCCCCGGAGAATGGCTGACTGGCCGAAGCTGTGGCCATCTACAGAGGAACATAGCCACCGCCAAAGAGAAGACAGGACACAATTGTACACCCAACTCTGACCCCCTATTGGTGACTCCCATTGGCCAAATCCAACGGGAAGCCAGAAGACAAGAAAGCCTGGATGTGTCATCCATGGAGAAAAACCTCTGGGACACACAATAAGGAAAAGAAGGGTGGAGAATGGCCCTACAGCGACACATTTGCTCTTGATTACCATTAAAAGAGCAGAACTGCATCATCCTGCAACTAGCTATTGATACACTTTAAAACCCATGTGAGAGGCTGCTAGGGGATTAAAGTCAACCATGTAGCACAGTTTGGTACATAGTAAATACTCAATAAAAATGAATTATTATTGTTTTCACACTTAGAATTAGCACTGGACATGGATCACTCCAAAAGATTCGTCTTTGTACTCTTTTTTCCATTGACAACTCAGTCTTCCAACCACTGGCCATAAAAGAACAAGGACAAACTACAAAAGCAAAACAAAAAACAAAGTGGAAGAAAGAAAAGGAAAGGAGAAAAACCAGTTTGTTCTTGGGTACACAGCTGGGGATGTTTCCCAAACTCCCTTGCACTAAGGTAGGGGGAGATGACTGAGTTTCAGCTAATGGAATACGAGTAAAGGTGATGAGCACAACTTCCAGGCCTGGTCCATAAAAACCCCTCACATGCGTTCAATCTTCATGCTGTCTCTTCCTTTGCCAGCTCAGGGTCAGTGAACAGGATTTCATCAGAATTCCTGTTTCTAGAGACAGAGCCCCTGCCAGTCTGTGTTTGACCAAAGCCCCCACCCTATCCAATGGCTCCTGACTTGGAAGTACCTTAGCTCTTTATGGAAATGCAAAATAGAAGCTGATAGTGTTGAGCTACTGATGTCTTAGAGCTTCTTTGCAATAGTGTCTGGTGGTTCCATCATTAAGACAAAGACCAAACATATTATTAGAGCAATATTCAGACAAGGACCCAGACCAGCATGAGTGGCAAGAAATGAATGCATAACGAGGCTTGTCAGGAAGGAGCCCTCCAGTTCTGTGACCCCCCCAGTCTTCCTTTCCCTGATGAGAACTTAATTTGGGTTTGCTTGAATTATTATGCTCTCTGTCAAAAATTCCTTAAAATGGGTGGAAAGTACCAAAAGTGAGAGTCCGGCACTCCATGCCATCAGTTGTATAAGGTTTGGGTTCACATCCAGTCCCCACGCCTTTAGGGCAGTGGACCTTGGCAAGAGACTCACTCTCTCTTGGGTAATATATACAAAGAGCTGAAAACCCGTGTCAGAAACACAGGAAGCACTCAACGCTGGCTTGATGAATAAGAGAATAAAGTGAGAAGAAGAGATAGCTATTCCATCCCTCCCCTCTCTTCCCTTCAACCAGGGATCTCTCTGACTCCTGGGGTTCCTTCTGTCTCAGGACGGGGTTGGTGGTTGGTGATTTGGAGGAACAGGGAGACAAGGAAGAATAGGGCACGCATATGGTCAGCCACACGTCTCTTTCCCTCCTCTTCTGAGGTTGACACCGACACCCACTCCCTCAGTGAGCGTCCCCACACCCCCTTTCCCCCTGGTGGCTCCGAGTATAGCATGGAGTTAGAAACCAGACTCTGGATTCAGAATGCCTGGGTTTGAACGTTGGCCATCTGACTCCCACAGAACCCCTAGGGACAACGCCTGGCATAAGTGGTTGATATCAACATTAGCAATTCAGTACCTGTCCACATATAGAGGTGTTCTGGATATAGTCATTACCTCCCCTGCTTGGAAGATGCCAACACTGGCCCTCCCCTATGGAGGCATCCTGTCTTGAAGCCCCTGCTCCTACCCATTACCCTATTTGACTGAATGTCATCAACTCAGAAAGATTTAAATGATTTGCAAGCCTCACAAATAGACTAGAAGAAAGGCGAAAACTTTAGGATGACTAGGGCATAGGCCCCTGCTCTAGTCCGATGAAAATAGTGCTGGAGGGATAGGTGACCTGGTTACATCAGCTTTCAACGGCATGGCAGGACCAATTTCGCATCAGTTAAATGGGGAATCATCCCATTCCATAATGACAAGAGAGAGAAGTAATGGCTACAGAACATGAACATATATAAAACCAAGAGCATCTATAAAATCCATGTAATAGGAAGGACATAGTTTCAGTTATATATTCCATCCGTTTCAGTTCCCTAAAACCTAACATCCCTACACAATGAAATCACAATATAATGTGGTTCATGCATAAAGAAGGCATCTAACTGCAGAGCTGCAGGGGTTAAGGCCAAGTTCCTGGACCTAAAGTCCTGCTGTCCGGTCATGGCATGGATCAGGAGGAACGTTCTAGATAAACGAGTAGGCTGAGAAACGGAGGCAGAGATTATTCAGGCCCACCTACTATGTCCCAGGTGCTGAATGGATGTCCCCTCATTTACTCATCACTAAATCTATGATTTACAAAGAGCTTTCAGGAAACCATCTGTGCCTGGGATGGAAGCTGGACTTTGCCACTTTCCAGTGGTGTGATTTTTAGGAAAGTTGTACAGCCTGTAAAAGTCCGGGAGGAATAAATGGGCTAGCATACATAAAACACCCAATACATAATAGGTGCCTAATCAATATGATTTTTCCCCCTCTTGCTTCTATTAGTGGTTTTCAACTTTAGCTGCACATAGCAACCACTTGAGGAGCTTTAAAAGATATTCTTGACTAAGCCCCCCCCCCCCCCCCCACCGAGATTTGGATTTAATTGGTCCAGGGTGTGGCCTGGACATGGGCATGGGGATTTTTAAAAGCTCCCCCTGGGGGAAGCTAAAGTGCAGCCAAGGTTGAAAACCACTTGTCTTAATTGAATCATCCAGTATCACGCAGGGAGTTCGTGGGTGATACAATAATGGTATATTGTTAATCACATTGGCAGAGTTATCAGAACTGGGAATTCTGGGGATGCGGACATCCCCTCCTGCCATTAAGGGAAAGGACACAGCAAGCGTGAGCTCTCTCAGCCCCGTGTCTTCCAGGGGAGTCAATCTATGCAGATGAAGGAAAAACCAGACAGCGGTTTTGTCTTGATGAGGGATACCATTTTGGGAAAAGCAATTCTTTAGAATAAAGTATATGTGTTAAAGAGCCTGTGGGTGTAATTCTTCAAACTAAACGTATGTTCCAGGAACCAAGATAACAGTCCTGCTGTCTTCATGGAGGACTGAAATTCTGGATCCAGCCCTGTTACCGCCCCGCTGTGTGACGCACAAGGCAAGTTCTAAAACGCGCTGAGCTTCCATTTCCGAGTCTGTTAGGGACATACCCGCTTTTAAGGAGAAAGATCTGAAAGCTTGACCTTATCAGAAAAAAAAAGAAAAAAGCCATATCCATCCAGATGCGCAACTTTTACATACATTTTACATTTAGGGACGTTCATGGACCACATTAAATTTTTCTTAGTGAGATAAACCCTAAATCCCCTTCCACCTTGATAACATTATTTTACTCCAATTACACTATTGTTTAAAGGTTACACTCTATGGGTGGGCTCCACGGGAGGGAGAGGGACATCTGAGCTGTGCGATACTTGAGCAGGAAATAATGGTGTGAATCTCTGGATAGAGTGAGTCATTTCTAAGAACTTGGGTCTAGGCGGCTCAGTCAGGTATCTAAAAAAAAAAAATCTCCTCAGGAAAAATAATCAGGCCGAAGAATTACAATCCTAACTCTTTCTTTAGGAATTAATGCCTTTAACATGATTTTCAAAGTGCAGTACCGAAATTCCACATTTCATTATCAGGTTCAAAGCCAAAGGGCTCTGCGGACTCGCTGAGCAGGCTGGAAGGTGGAGCCTGGGCGCACAAATCCCTCTCCTTCCGCAGGCTCCCTGTGCAATCCGACCGGGCAAATTGCTTCCTTCACCTCTCCGTGCCCTTGCCTGGAAAGCGCAGATAACAGCGCTAACCTCACAGGGCTGGTATGAGAAATAGCTAATAAAATGTGATAGTGACACGCCCAATTTAAATGCAAACGGCTGTAAAACAACAAAAAGCATATTTAAAGATTTCCACAGCTGGGAGACTGGGGGAGATGGGGATGGACAATAAGGCTTTGAGAGGAGATTATTTTTCTCTCCAGTGTACACATCAGTGAATCAATGAAAATATATTATGCCATGTGCCAGACACTGTGCTAGACTCTGGGAAATAGAGAACAGTCTTGGTTCTCATGTCAGTTGCAGCCATTCCAAGAAAGTCATGTAAAACCCACTGGAAAATATTCTAAATCACAGTACTCTCTCTCTCCCCTTCTCTTTCTATGATATTTACCAAACTGCATAAAATAATGCTAGGAGCTTTGGGAAAGGCAAAGGTTTATAAAACACATCAATGCCTTTGAAGAGTTTGAAATCTCACCTTAATGAGAAGACATATGGGAAAGGGGAAAATAGTCCAAGGTAGCCTAAGACCAAATGCCAAGTGAATATTCAACTTCTTCTTTCATTTGTGTTTCTTTTCCATGTGAGGGCCTCCCTTAGCCACGGTTTCCTTCCAAACTCTGTGAGTCTCTTCCATACCCACTCCTGGATTTCTAGGTCTCTCTCAGGACCTGTGTAAACCAACTACCATATTTGTTCCCCTATAAATAGCCAGGACCTAGAAAGTGCAGGCACTGTCGAAAGCTTCACATTTATTTTTTATATGGTTATTTACATGCAATAAAATGCTCAGGTTCTAAGTGTACAGTTAAATGAGTTTTTGACAAATGTGAGCACCCTTATGAATATATAGAACATTTTTATCCCCCCTGGGAATTTTTCTGCAGTCCCTTTCCATCAATTACCCCTCATCTAGAGGCAATTGCTGTTCTGATTTCCATCACTATAGCTTAGTTTTGCCTGTCGATCTTCATATAAATGGAATCTACTGTAGGTACCCTTTTGTGTCTAGCTTCTTTGATGCAACATAATGTTTTTGAGATTCATGCATTTTGTTGGATATATCAGTGGTGTGTTTGTTTTTATTGCTGAGTAGTATTCCTTTGTATGAATATACTGTAATCCACCACAATTGTTCAGGGACTTTTGGCTTGTTACCAGGTTTTTGTCATTATGATAAAGTTATAATTATTCTTGTACAAATCTTTTTGTGGACATATGTAGAGTTTTTTTTCTAGCTTTATTGAAACATAATCAACACAATATTGGTAAGTTTAAGGTGTACAACATATATATTTCAAAGTAATTACCACTGCAGGATTAACACCTCCCTCACCTCACATAATTACCTTTGTGTGTGTGTGTGTGTGTGTGTGTGTGTGTGTGTGTGGTGAGAACATTTAAGATCTACTCTCTTAGCAATTTTCAAGTATATAACACAATATTGTTAACTATAATCACCATGCTATGCATTGGACCCCCCAGAAGTTGTTCATCTTATAGCTGGAAGTTTGTATCCTTTGACCGACATCTCTTCATTTTCCTCCACACCCCAGTCCCTGGTAATCATCATTCTACTCTCTGTTTCTATAAATTCGACTTTTTAAAATCCCACATATAAATGAGATCATACGGTACATGTCTTTGTCTTATTTCAGTAACTTCACCAATGCCCTCAAGATCCATTCATATTGTCTCAAAAGACAAAATGTCCATCTTTCTCATGGCCAAATAATATTCCATTGTGATATATATACCACATGCTCTTTATCCATTCAACCATCATCCTAAGAAATCTTTGCCTACCCCAAGATGTTATCTCTGTTCTATCTTGAATTACTTTTGGAGGTTGGTATGGCAAGCAGTCTTCTATCACCTTCTGGAAAGCCTACCTTCTTTGAATTATATTGGTGCCTTTATCAAATATCAGTTGACTACACATGTGAATCTATTTCTGGATTCGATTGTGTTCCATTAATCTATTTGTTAATCTTTACATCAATACCACACTGTCTTGAGTACTATAAGCTAAACATAAGTTTTTATATTCATTAACTATTTCTGTTTTTTAAGGGGGGACAGGGGGGAGGGGCAGAGGAAGAAGGAGAGAGAGAATCTTAAGTGGGCTCCATGCCCAGCATGGAGCCCAACACAGGGCTTGATCTCACGACCTTGAGATCATGACCTGAGCCGAGATCAAGAGTTGGACACTTAACCAACTGAGCCACCCAGGTGCCCCATATTCATTAGCTATTTCTGCATAACAAAATATCCCCAAATTTGGCAGCATAAAACAACAAACCTTATTATTTCATACGGTTTCTGAGAATTGGGGATCTGAGAACAGCTAAGCTGGTAGTTCTGCCTCAGGGCCTGTCATAAGGTTGCAGTCAAGCTATTGGCCAGGCCAGAAGTCAACTGAAGGCCAGATTAGGGCTGGACGGTTTGCCTCCGCTGTTGACCGTTGAGGAGAGGCCTCCGTTTCTTGCTGACTGTTGGCCATGGGTTTCAGTTCCTCACCATACAGGACTCTCCATAGGATTGTTCATGACAGAGCGACTCATTTTCCTCGGAATAAGTGACCAAAGAGAGAGAATGAGAGAGATATAGAGAGAGGGGTTTTACAATGTTTTTTTATAACTTAATCTAGGAAGCAAAATGTCATCACTTTTCCCATATTCTTTTGGCCACATAGACCAACCCTGATAGGGAAGGGACTACACAGGGAACTAATATCAGGAAGTGGGGATCATTGGGGGCCATCTTGTAGGGTAGTTACAATCTTGAAATCATGTGGTGTAAGTCATCTCACTTGGGCTTTCCTTTTCAAGAATAGTTTTAGCTACTCTAGACCCTTTGCATTTTCATATGAATTTTAAAATAAGCTTGTTGATTTCTAAAAAGTATCTTCCTAGAATATTCACTAGGATGACATTAAGTGTAAAATCAATTTGGAGAGTGTTAACATTTTATCAATTTTGAGTCTTCCAGTATGTGAACATCAACATGAAATTTCTATTTATTTTATCTTCTTTAATTTCTCTCAGCAATATTTTTTTAAAGATTTATTTATTTATTTGAGGAGGGAAGGGCAGAGGGAGGGGGAGAGAGAGAGAATCTCAAACAGACTCCCAATGAGCATGAAGCCCAACACAGGGCTTGATCTCATGACCCTGAGATCATGACCTGAGCCAAAATCTAACCACCCAGGTGGTTAGATTTGGGACCAGAGTACCACCCAGGTGCCCTCTGAGTGTTTTATATTTTCTTTTTTTAAAGAAAAATTTTACATATTTATATGAAAGAGAGAGCATGAGCAGGGGGAGGGGCAAAGGGAGAGGGAGAAGCAGACTCCCTGCTGAGTGCAGAGCCCAACATGGGGCCCCATCCCAGGACCCTGAGATCACGACCTGAGCTGAAGTCAGGCACCTAACTGACTGAGCCACTCAGGCGCCCCCCAGTATTTTATGTTTTCTAATACTACTTTAATGATATTTTTAAAGTATCATTTCCTATTGTCTGTTGCTAATATATAGAAACAAAACTGATTTTATTATACTGGCCTTATATTCTGCAACTTTGTTAAATTTCCTTATTAATTCTAGTAGTTACTTTATAGATTCCTTAGGACTTTCTATATAAGCAATAAAATACATTAAAATCAGTCTCTTCTTTTTCAATATGTATTCCTTTCATTTCTTTTTCTTGCCTTCTAGTTTAGCACAGGTTTGACAAAGATATTTTATAATAAGCCTGGTAATAAATATTTTAGATTTTGCAGGCCAGATGGTTTCTGTCACAACTACTCAGCTCTGCTGTTATAGTACAAAAAACAGCCATAGACAATGAATGTATGTGATAATGTTCTGATAAAATTTTATTTCCAAAAATGAGTGACCAGCCAGGAGTTGGCACATGAGCCATTGTTTAAAAGTATTAAGGTCATGAAAGTGAAAGAAAGACTAAGGGACTTGTTTTAAATTGAAGATGACTACAGAGACATGACAATGCAATGTACCATGTGATCACGGATTGGATCCTTCTGCTATAAAAGACGTTATGGAGATAATTGGTGAAAGCAGAGTGGGTCTGAAGATCAGCTGGTAGTGATATGTCAAGGTTAATTTTCTGATATTTATGGTTGTCTTGTGATTATGTAGGAGCACATCCTTTTGCAGAGGAAAAATCACATTAAAATGTCAAAGGTGATGGGACATTATGTTGGCAGTCCACTCTCAAATGGTTCTGGAAAAACATTCTTTGTGCTATTCTTGCAAAACAAGAACGTATTATTGGGCCATAGAGTGTAAAAAGCTATTGTAGATCTATGGCATACAAGAAGGATAAAGCCAGAAAATTGTGAGAATATCTAAACATCCTAATGTGAGATTTGAGTTCTGGGTAGAGAGCTAAGCATTCCCTATAGTCCCATATACCTTATGTATGTGTATAAACACATATATATATTCATATATATTTTTTACCCTTGCAAGTACTCTGTAAAGTTAGTGTCCTTACTAATTATTACTAGATATCCTGACCCTTTAAGGTGCATTATGAATAGTCTGAAATAAAGTCTAATAAATTGCATCTTGAACTGTTAAATGTTGCTTTTATATATATAATATTTCATTGCATTCCTATAATCACCAGGAAGTTGAGAATTATTAACCCACTTTTACAGAAGAAAAACTTGAGGTTATTAAAGGCAGAGGAAACCTCTGTCCAGACCCAAACCAGAACTTCAATGTAAGTCCTGGGATCTTTCCACTCACCACAACTGACCCAGTTTTTGCCCAGTTACCTAAACTGATAGAATCTCTCGGAATCTGAGGGACCTTAAAATTCATGTGGTTCAACTTCCAATGAGAGAGTTTAGGACCTATATAAGTACATAATGTAGTGTGAAATGCATACTTTCCAAAGACTATTTCTTTTTCTGGTGATAATGACCTGCTGTGGAAACACCTCAACTTAGCAAGTCAAGAGAGTCAGCATGTGAGAAAGACCTCTGAGAGTGCTTCATCTCCCAACTGAGATCACGTGCTCTGTGTAGCCCTCCCGTTTGGCTGTGCTTTTCCTTACCTCTTAAAAGCACTTTCACGGGTCTCTTCTAATCCCTGATTCTTTGCCCATGGCGATCCCTTTCCTGAATCCTCATTTCGATTCTTTTTTATTGGGCTGAAAAATATGTAACGTAAAGCTTACCATTTTTAAGTGTAGGGTCTAGTGCTGTAAGTACATTTCACACTGTGGCGCCCCCATCACCACCAGCCATCTTGAGAACGTTCTCGTCTTCCCCAACTGAAGCTCTGCACACATTAAACACTGACTGTCCATTCTTCCTCCCCCCACCCCTGGCAACACCCTTCTACTTTTTGTCCCTGTGAGTCTGACTAGTATGGAGACCTCATGCAGGTGCATCATGCAGTCTTTGTGCTTTTGCGAATGACTTATTTTCCTTAGCAAGATGTCTTCAAGGTTCACCGGTATGGTAACATGTTTCAGAATGTTCTTCCCCTTTTAAGCCTGGATAATATTATGTTGTATGTACTTACCACGTTTTATTTTGAGGTTCATCCATTGATGGACACGGATGTTTGGGTTGCTTTGCCCCTTGGCTCTTGTGAATAAGAAAGCCACGTGAAGACACAGAGACACACGGGGAGAGCCCTATGTGACAACAGAGGCTGGAGTTACCCTGCTGCAAACCAAGGGACGCCAAGGATTGCCAGCAAATCCGCTGGAAGCTAAAGAAGCAAGGAAGGATGTCACTATAGGTTTCAGAGGGAGCGAGGCCCTGCTGCCACCTTGATTCTGGACTTCTCACCTCTGCAACTATGAGGTAAGAAATTTCTGGTTTTTTAAGTCACCCACTCTGTGGGACTTTGTAATGACAGCGCCAGGAGACTACTATAGCCACCTTACCTTTGAGGTCCCAGTGTCATAACCTCTTCAGCAATCTGAGTGACCTTCCTTCTTGGTTCTCATGAAATGTGGTCCTCAGACTGCTCTGCCCTTTCGCTCCTGCCTTCGCCTCCAATTTGAGCTAAAAAAAACCCAAAATTATCCAGCAAGCATGTATTCAGGCCCTCCTATGTGGTAGGCACTGTTCTAGGGGCTGGGGATATGGTACCATCTTTAAAGACCTTTTTTCTCTGAACGATCATGCAGAGTTTTGACTGCTTGTCTCACTCCATCTCCCAACTTGTTAAAAAATTTCAAGAGAATTTTCCTATTTCCACCATATTTCTTCCCTCTTTTCAAAACTTCAGGCGTTAAAACTTTCACATGTAGAGTGGTGCCTTCAATTTCATAGCTGCATTTCATCTGATGGAAACTAAAGCATGTTAGAATTATGGAAATCGGGTCTATTCTAACACATATGTTCCTCAGACATGATGTGCTATGATCTTTTGCATGCTTTGATGAGTATTCATGTGAACTGGGGCGTGAATGTTTTGTAAAATAGACATTATTAATATTTATTTCCCTTTTTGATCTCCCTTCCTAGCTGCTAATGAAAGTCAGGTGGTCCCTTGCTCCCAGCGTAAGCCTCTAAGACAGAAAACTCACCAACGGATTCTGTGTCCTTTAGGTGTTGCTGGGGCTGGGGGTGAGGTCGCAGGGACAGCAGAGCTGGGTGGTCTGCTTCTCCTGCTGTTTCTCTGGCACACTCTGAGTAGCCAAAGAAATATTTGAGCAGGAGGATCAGATACCCAACCTGAAAATTGGACTTTCTGAGGAAACATTGAAAAGTTTCCTTATTGAGAAGGAACTTGCTATAGACTAAAGGTTGTGCCCTTCCAAAATTCATATGTTGAAACTGAATCTTCCATATGATGGTATTTGAAGTTGGGGGCCTTTTGGAGGGGATTAGCCCTGTGGGTATAGCCCTTGTGAATGGGATTAGTGCCCTTATGAAAGAGACCCCAGAGAGCTCTCTGGCCCCTTCTGTCAGCAAGAAGGTGGCTGTCTATGAACCCTCACCAGACACTGAATTAGCCAGGTCCTTGAGCTTGGATTACCAGCCTCCAAAGCTGTGAGAAATAAATGTTTATTGTTTATAGGCCACTCAGTCTGTGGTATTCTGTTAGAGCTGCACAAATGACTGAGACAGAACTTTTTGGAACAGCTCTGGGACACATCCAGAACTCTACCTAAGATACTGCGCCAAATCACCTAGTAATAAATCAATGCATCCAGAATTATGTTCAACAGAAGCTCTTGTCAAAAGTTCTATCAATGCAAAAGTTGAATCAATAATTTCATAATGACTACTTTCAATAGGTCAAGACAGGTCCAAGTTAAAATATTCTGCAAATTACACCTAACTTTTAATGTGATCTTTAAAAAAAAAAAAAGGAAGGGAAGAAGAATGGGAGTGAGGAAGGGGAAGGAAGGAGGGAGGGAAGGAAGAAGGGAGGGAGAAACGATGTAAAATGTCCATACTTTAATGCTTCAGATACAGCAGGAAATCAAATATCATTTGTCCCCTGGAACTAACAGCAGATGTCTCACCTCTGTGGTTTATGATGAATGAAAGCGTCACAGAGGCTGTATATTCTGGAACATGTTTGGATAACAGCAACTTTCCTTGAGACAGTAAAGGATTTACTCTAGGATAAAGACAGATTCAGAATTGTAATATTTTCCGTCCCTCTGCTGAGCGGAGTTGATAACCCAGTGACACTGCTGCAGGGTGCTCCTGTCAAGGCAAGGGTGCAAGGGATGAGAAGATTTAGGCCGGGTATTGTCCCTAAGTGCCTGAGACCTGAATAAGGCAGAGGGCTTCATGTTTGGGTAGACCCAAATGTGAAAGCAGAGCCCAGGAAGGCCTGGATCTGCTCCTTTGAACTTCTCCTAGGTCCCTGGCGCACTGGGGTAAGTCTCTGTCCGAGGCTTTCCTCCTTCCCCTATAAAAGGGAGATTATAATTCCTGCCTATGAGGGTCACACATGCCTGACACAAGGTGGGACCTCCCCTATATATGTTTCTTTACCGTGCCCCTCCCTCAACTTCACTGCTCATCATTTCCGCCTGGGGCTGAGTATACCCCTTCCTCCTCCTCAGAGCAGATTTAAGAGTGGATAGAAGGGAATGGATCATGGGTTTGAGGGTCAGACAGAAAGAGGTGATCCCACTTGACAACTTACTGCTGTACGACCTTGGGCAAAAGACTCAACTTACCCATGCTCAGTTTTAGCTGTAATGTGAAGATAATGATAGTACCCATCTTGGGTTTTGGTCAGGCTTAAACGAAGTAATACATTTAAAATGCTTGGCACATAGTCTTCATAGAGACTGGCTATCATTATGTACTTGACACAGAATAAATGCTAGAAAACGAGGGCCATTAATATGATTTATTTATTAAAAAATGAATTATCGAGATAAAATCATCTCCATCTACATAGGGTCATAGTGTCATTCTTTTTTTTAAGATTTTATTTATTTATTTGTCAGAGAGAGAGAGAGAGAGCACAAGCATGGGGAGTGGCAGGCAGAGGGAGAAGCAGGCTCCCCGCTGAGCAGGGAGCCCGATGTGGGGCTCGATCCCAGGACCTTAGGATCACAACCCGAGCCGAAGGCAGACGCCTAACCGACTGAGCCACCCAGGCGCCCCTACAGTGTCATTTCTTAAGACCCTGTGTTAACCAGTAATCACTTTAATTTTGTCAACTGGCAGGTGTCTCCAGGAAATAACCATTCAGACCTGTCACTCTGATCCAGTCTGGGAGTCCCCTCCAGGCTGTGAAACCTGGGTAGGAGGTAAGGGGACTGTAGCAAACCACACTTTCTGCTTGGAGTGGGGCCTATAAGAATAGCCAGAGGAAGTTATTAGGTGTACTTTTTCATTCATTCATTCATTCATTCATTCATTCAAGAAACATGTATTGAGCACCTACAAGAATTTTCTTAAGATTCTGGATAGAGCATAGAACAGATATGGCTTGGGGCTCCTGCGTGGCTCAGTCGGTTGAGCACCCAACTCTTGGTTTCAGCTCAGGTTGTGATCTCAGGGTCGTGGGATCAAGCCCCGTGTCCGGCTCCGCACTCAGCATGGAGTCTGCTTGTACCTCTCCCTCCCTCACCTGCCAATTGGCACCACAATTTGAGAAGCTCTGCTGTGGGGCTCTTTAGGAGGCTTAGCTCCTATTAAGTGTACAAACGTGAATGTTTTCTGTTTTATTCAGCAAGCATAACATTGATCTTAATTCCATTGAAGTTTCAGGATAGAGGTCGATTTTGCAGTGACTGATGTAGATCCAAGGAGGACATGGGATTTTGATACTTACTAAAAGGGAGGCTGATCCATTTGAAATCCTTCATACACCTGAGCAAACAGCCCCTCATAGATGGTCAAAGACTTGCCTAAGAGGGCAGCTGCCTTGACCCTGGGCTGGGCCCTTTCTCCTGTGCCTGGAAAAGCCCTGGGATCAGAGCATTTGGCCTTGACCCTGGGAAAGCGGGAGAGAGCTGTCTCGAGGAACTTTGCTTCCCCGTTTGAGAGTCTATTCTCAACTCTTAGGTACAGACGTGTAGAGGTCCCCTGTCGGGGGGGGGGGGGGGGACCCAGCCCCTATTCCCAAGACTCCAGCCCAAGAGGTAATACTCCCAAGACTCCAGCCCAAGAGGTAATAGCCCAGGAAAGTTCAGATCGCCCCCAGGTCAGGGCTCCTGTCCAGCTATCTCCTGGGGTGGGCTGACCCTGCTGAGGGGGCTGGATCCTTTGAAGCCACACTTACTTTTAAAAAACAGACTTCCTGAAGTGAGGAATAATTATTTTCATATGTGAACCTGGAAACATATAGGTAGTGACGACAGTGAATAAATGCAGGTTGAAAAACAAAATTTTCTCACTGCCAAAAGAATTATATTTTCCACGTATTTCTACAGCAAGAGAGTTTATGGCAAGGCAAGTTAACCAAGACAGGAGAAACAGCACTTAAAATTCAGTAAAATACAACATGGATCCCAAATTCATTAACTTGCAAGAACTCTAAGAGCACTTTGCTTCCATCTTAGGTTCGTAGGAACCCTGTTATGCTCTTGGAAATTAAAGGGGTGCGTGTGTGTGTACACACATGCATGCACACATAGGATGTTGTACTGAGCTCAAAGATGAGTATTTAATGACTGCGCTTGCACAGATGATATTTATGCTTATCTGATTAATTTAGAAGTGTCAGACAATTCAAGCCAAATGATTTTCTCAAATCTGATTTGTCTCAAATGGCTTCCCACATTGATCAAATAAACCAAATCACTGTTAGTTCTTCTGTGTGTTCTGTGATATATGGACAAAGCCAGAAGGTACCTAACCGTACATATGCTAACAGGATATTAACTTTCATCTGGAAAGTAGTCCATTGGTTTACTGTTAGCTTCTCTCATCAGATTTGGTCCTTTGGTTGTGTCCTGTTCACCCCAGTGGATATCCATAGTTGTTGAGAACAGGAAATGAGGTGTATTTTTCTCTAGTTTTGCCCTGTAGTGAAGAACTGTAACTGAAACCCATTTTTCTTCTATTCTGATAACTTTGTAAGACACCGTTTACACATACACAGTCTCTGTAATTCTCATGTCACTCCTTACTTTGCAAAGAACACACACACACACACACACATACACGCACACACTCAATTCAAGATACTTCAGTGAGTCTGTGGTCAATTGAGATAGGTTTCGATTCCCAAGATTAAGTCACAGAGCTTCTCAGCTAACCTAACATAAGCATTGTATTATGGGAGTTGCAAAGAGAAATGTCTAGAGAGTGAGACAGGTAACAAAAAGGGTTGGGGCTGGTCCTGGGCAAGGGAACAGTGACTAGTGAGACAGAGGCTCTAAAAGCAATGCTAACCAGTGGAACTTTCTTATGATGAAAATGGTCTTTACCTGTACTGTCCAATATGGTGGACACTAGCTACATGTAGCTATTGAACGTTTGGAATGCGCCTACTGTAACTGAGGGACTGAGCTCTTAATTTAATTTAATTAATTAATTTTTTAAAGATTTTTATTTATTTATTTATTTATTTGACAGAGAGAGATAGCGAGAGCCGGAACACAAGCAGGGGGAGTGGGAGAGGGAGAAACAGGCCTCCCGCGGAGCAGGGAGCCCGATGCGGGGCTCGATCCCAGAACCCTGGGATCATGACCTGAGCCGAAGGCAGACGCTTAACGACTGAGCCACCCAGGCGCCCCTCTTAATTTAATTTTAATTTAAAGAGCCAAATGTGCTCATGGCTGTCCCAGGAGGGAACCAGTGCTTGTTGGCTCCAGCCTATTACTGTCATGTGTGAGTTCAGACTCAGAGGGGCCAGGTCTGATTTTTCTAGAGAAAATGAAAATCCCAAGTTTTATGGGAATGTCTTAATTCTGTAAATGCCAGACCAGTCAAAACCAACACAACCATGGTTCGGTTTTGGCCAACAGGTATCTAGCTTGCTACATCTGGTTCCTTCTCCTCACCCTGCTCTTTCCTGTATATCTGTTCCTTCACTCCTACCAGGAGGACATTTTCACGATTTACTTTCATCAACGCTTTGCTTCATGGGTCTTCTTCTCCCAGTTCGTGATGTTGGTACAACCAAATGGCTTCACATCTCCTTAGACTCTGACTTCTCTCTTCAGAATTCATTTTTTTTTTTTAGATTTTATTTATTTATTTGACAGAGAGAGACACAGCAAGAGAGAGAGCACAAGCAGGGGGAGTGGGAGAGGGAGAAGCAGGCTTCCTGCTGAGCAGGGAGCCCGATGCGGGGTTCGATCCCGGACCCCAGGGACCATGACCCGAGCCGAAGGCAGACGCTAAACGACTGAGCCACCCAGGCACCCCCTCTTCAGAATTCTTTACCTCACCTCAGAACTGCACTGTCACTAACAAGAAGAGTAGATCACTTACTCCTATTTCAATTGATCCTTCTTACTACTCCCTGTAGAATCACCGGTATAAATTCCCCTAATATTTTTACAACCGGAAGAGTTGTCATTTTTGGCTTGCAGTTTAAGTTCTCAAAAGGTAGAGAAAATGCCTGTGGTTGATTTTATTCTATAGAGCAGTGTTTTATAAACTTTTTTTTCAATGGAATACATAGTAAAAGATATCATTTTACATTGCAACTTAGTATACATATTCTGTGTATACATAACAGGGAATTTTCACAAAACACTGTCTTCACTCTGTGTCATGCATTCTCATGTTTTCTCTTCTTCACCTTTTTATTTTTCTATGTCTTTCAATATTAATCTCAGAGTCCGCTGAGTTGTCCCAATACATAGTTTGAAAAGATTGCTATAGAGACTCCAAGCTCATGTTCTATAACTGAGAAATAGTCATTGACTAATCTAAATACCTTTAGTCATTTCTTCCAAGAACCTTCAAGCTCCTCCTGTCTCCCCAGTATGCACAGCCCCCCCAGTAGGAGTAAATCACAGACCAGCACAAGTGGAATTATTCTCTCATCCTTGGGGGTCTTTGTAGTCTACAGTTACCAAACCTCATTAGACTCAGATTGCTCTTCATGGGAAGTGATTTATATTGGACCACAACAACAAAAAAGATCAGAAGACTATTTTCCCTGCACAGTATATTACTTCCTGCGATTCATCAAAATTCTTTTCATGGGTAAAGGTCACCTTTCATTTATGTATGGCATCTGTGTGTGTGTTGTTGAAAAGGGTGTGGCTCTCAAAACATAAATCAGGCTTTGCATGTTGATGGAAAAACTCATGAAAAGTTGCCAGAGGGAGGGTGAAGGCAGTGAATGATGAGAAGGGGCCACTTGACTTTGCCTAAAAAAGGGAAAGATGTCAATAAAATACTTGACCAGGATCATACGACTCTGCATTTGCTAGGAGTTGTAATGCTTTTTATAAAGTACTTTGAAAAAAAAAAAACCAAACACTTGAGTCGACTATAAACAGAGCCAAAATTGGTGTTAGCCCTGGAAACACTGAACCAACTCATTGGAGAAGTCTGAAAGCAAGAAATCTATGCTCCATTTTCTTCTGGTGTAGTGGTTAACAGCTTGAAGACGGGCCCCGATGGTCTGGGTTTGAATCTTGACCCTCCTTACCAGAGGAGTGACTTTGCGCAAGTGACTCACCTCTCTGTCCCATGATTTCCTCAACCACAAAATATGAAGAATCCCAGCACCATCCTCCTAAGGTTGCCCTGTGGATTGAATTACTTACTATTTGGGAAACACTGAACACTAATGCCTTGGATATGATAAGTACAATAAAGCACTGTTGAACACCTTGTCTAAAAGAAGAGTAAAACATATCAACTCTTCAGGGCAGGAGAAATGGAAACATATTTTAAACCTAAGATTGAAGAAGTCATGTAGCTGCTGTCCTGTTGGCTCATTGGTGTGCAGGTTTGATACCCAAAGTGATGGAGCTGAAATGCCATCTTCTGTGAAAGAAGAAAAAGAAGGAGTTTCAAAAAAAGAAGAAGAAAAACAAGGACTAAGATCTCAGTCCTTAAGCCAGGACGGAAAAGTGAACTGTGTGAAAAACAGAAAACAGAGCTGTCAGTGATTCCTAAAGGCCAGATGTGGCAGCGAGACCTCCCAGGGGCAGGCGAGGAAGGAAGAACTAGTAAGGTAAAAACCCAAACCCTGGGAAGGGTCAACACAGTGAACACAATTTAAGGAGGACAATTAAAAACTGCATGGGCAACATTTGTTTAAAAAATTCTCTGGGTAGAAAGGGGAACCCTCCTACACTGTTGGTGGGAATGCAGGCTGGTGCAGCCACTCTGGAAAACAGTATGGAGGTTCCTCAAAAAGTTGAAAATGGAGCTACCCTACCACCCAGCAATTGCACTACTGGGTATTTACCCCAAAGATACAAATGTAGGGATCCTAAGGGGCACCTGCACCCCAGTGTTTATAGCAGCAATGCCCACAATAGCCAAACTATGGAAAGAGCCTAGATGTCCATTGACAGATGAATGGATAAAGAAGATGTGGTGTGTATACACAATGGAATATTATGCAGCCACCAAAAAAATGAAATCTTGCCATTTGCAACGACGTGGATGGAACTAGAGGGTATTATGCTAAGCAAAATAAGTCAATCAGAGAAAGACAAGTATCATATGAATTCACTAATATGAGGAATTTGAGAAACAAGACAGAGGATCATAGGGGAAGGGAGGGAAAAATGAAACAAGATGAAACCAGAGAGGGAGACAAACCATAAGAGACTCTTAATCTCAGGAAACAAACTGAGGGTTGCTGGAGTGGAGGGGGGTGGGAGGGATGGGGTGGCTGGGTGATGGACATTGGGGAGGGTATGTGCTATGGTGAGCTCTGTGAATTGTGTAAGACTGATGAATCACAGACCTGTACCCCTGAAACAAATAATACATTATATGTTAATAAAAAAATTTTAAAAAAATTCTCTGGGTAAATCTTACAAAAATGAATGAGTATATGTGCAAAAGTCAACTGAAATGGGTCAAATGAAAAACCACAAGAAAGACCCATCTGAGTGTGGTCTCACTTAGAGGGCTAAGGAATTCATCTCCGTGTGAGATGTGTTCTTTCAAAGTGTAAAAATAGAAACCAAAGAGAAACTCTGGATCACTGGAAAGCACTTCATCATGCTTTGTTTTCAGTTTCCTAGAAACTGAAATGGAAGTGTGACGTGGTTCCATACATGTATGCGGACACGTGTGCGCATGCATATACCCACGGAATGCTTCCGTATTCAGTATATTGATGTTCAATATATACATACATATTGAATATTATCTTTTTAAAAGAAATATCTCCTTTTTTTTCAAATGCTTTATGAAGTGACATTAAGAGATGAAAAGTTCTCCTGGAGCCAACTGGCTATAGGCATTAAACTGAATGATTACCCCCCGCACAGACAACATGGACATTATGTACAAACGTGGGCATAGAGCCTACTCCCCTAAAGGTAACTGGTTCAGACAATTGCAAAAATGGCCTAAGACAGAAACAGGTGCCTCTGAGCTTGGGCAGTGAACAGCACAGGTCATTGGGAACCACTTTGATGTCAATAGCAGCTTTGTGTAAGAAGAGCAGAGAAAATGCAACCTCTGACCATATGGGAGCCTCTTCATTTCTCAGGCTGCATTCTGCCGTTGTCCCGAGTGTGCAAATCCCACTGACCACAGCTGCAGCATGGGGCTCGGGTTGATGGCCACAGATGGCCTCTGGCCTGCAGAGTTCAGCTCTGCACTCAGCGTCAGGAAAGAAAGGAAGGTTACTCTTAGGCCCACGGCTGGTTTTGTTTTTTAGCTCTTTTTTTCCTTACCTTTCCTCCTGGGTCCTTTCAAATCCCAGATTCTTCCCTCCCTCGCTCCTTCCCTTCCTTCCCCTTCCTTCTTTTCTTTGTTCTTCTTTTCTGTGAACATCTTTTTTCTTTTTTTTTTCAAGTTTCTCATTTTTATTATTTTTTTTCTTCCAAGATTTTATTTAAATTCAAGTTAGTTAACATAGAGTGTAGTATTCATTTCAGGTGTAGAATTCAGTGATTCATCACTTACCTACAACACCCAGTGCTCATCCCCAGTGTCCTCCTTAATGCCCATCCCCCAACGAGCCCATCCCCCACCCACCAGCGACCTTCAGTTTGTTCTCTATAGTCAAGAGTCTCTTATGGTTTGCCTCCCTCTCTCTTATTATCTTATTTTATTTTTCCTTCCCTTCTTCTATGTTCATCTATTTTGTTTCTTAAATTCCACACATGAGTGAAATCATATGGTATTTGTCTTTCTCTGACTGACTTATTTCACTTAGTATAATACTCTGCAGCTCCATCCGTGTCATTGCAAATGGAGAGATTGCATTTTTTTTTGAAGGATGAGTAATATTCCATTGTATGTATATGTATATATATCACATCTCCTTTATCCATTCATCTGTCAATGGACATCTGGGCTCCTTCCATAGTTTAGCTATTGTGAACATTGCTGCTATAAACTTTGGGGTGCATGTGCCTTCAATCTGTATTTTTATATCCCTTGGGTAAATACCTAGTAGAGTAATTGCTGGGTTGTAGGGAAGCTCTATTTTTAACTTTCTGAGGAACCTCCATACTGTTTTCCAGAGTGGTTGCACCAGCCTGCATTCCCACCAACAGGGTAAGAGGGTTCCCCTTTCTCCACATCTTTGCCAACATCTGTTGTTTCCTGTGTTGTGAACATCTTTTTTCATTTTTACAGTCTCCCTTTTTTTTGATTCCCCTTTTTCTTGGCATCTTCAGGTCTGTTCATGACTTGTCCCTTTTCCGTTCTTCTGCCCTCTCAGTCCCTGTCTCTCTTCTTCGGGCACCTCCCCCAGATGCTGCTCATCCTCTTCCAGGTGTAGGTTCTACGGAGCATCAGAATCACAAACCCTGGTGAAAGCAAATAGTTCCGGTCAACAATTTCACTGGCACTGAGAGTTCTGAGAAACAAAAATGGGCAGACACTGATGGCTGACCATTTAGGAGGAGAAGGGGCCACTCAGCAGTTGAGCTTGCAGTCTCCTTCATAGCCACTTTTAATCCTATGATTCCTTTGAAGCGTGGAAAGACTTACACAAGGATGGTGCCGGCACCACCCACTACACTCCCTGCCTGCCTTAGCCGTGACCCTCCTCCTCGTCAAAACTACTTGAGGATGAATCACTGAATTCTACACCTGAAATGAATACTACACTATATATTAACTAACTTGAATTTAAATAAAATCTTGGAAGAAAAATAATAATAAAGATGAGAACTGCGTTGTGTCCTGCTTCTGCCATCACATCTCTTTCCCTGATTCTCCTTTGAGGACCCTTGGGATTCTACTGGGCTCACTCAAATAGTCCAGGATACTCTTACAATCTGAAGGTTCTTAGTGTAATATCTGCAAGGTTCATGTGGCCATATGAAGTGACATATTCAAGGTTCTGGAGATTAGGATGTGGACATCTTCGGGGGCCGTTATTCTACCTAGCATAAGACTCAGGATAATGTTCCAATTTCTCTTAAAACCAGGAAGGGGGAAAAGAAAGAATGTTTATGTAGAAGAAAATGGCTTACTATAGAATATTAATATGTTTGTCTTTATGCCAGCAGAACAAGATACAACTTTTACTGTTACGGAGGAAAGGGGCCCCCAA
This sequence comes from Phoca vitulina, assembly GCF_004348235.1. NCBI lineage: Eukaryota > Metazoa > Chordata > Mammalia > Carnivora > Phocidae > Phoca > Phoca vitulina. The sequence continues at coordinate 26,856,066 of NW_022589706.1, forward strand.
ATAAACAATGCTTAGGCTCCAGTGAAACCCACGGCACATTCCTGCAATGTGGCCAGAGCAACATCTATGATAAGGGGGTTGCTGTAGAGAGGATGCATCTCAGAATCATAAGAATGAGGCCCTAGTCCTAGCACTGCAATTAATAATTCATCTCGGCCAAGTTTTTATCAAGGAAATAATGAGCTGATGGAAAAAACAACCAATTAGCACCCTCTAGGACATCATAGTGGTTATAGAAAGGGGTTGTAGCCAGACAGAACCGGATTCACTTTCCAGCTCATTCACTTGCTACCTGAGCGACCTTGCAAGTTACTTAACCTTCACAAACATCAGTTTCGTCATATAGGATAATACCTCCTATCTCATAGGATGAGTGTGAATAAGCGGCCTAAGGCATACAAAGTGCTTATCACGGCACCAAGTACATAGTAAGCACTTGAAACATGACTCCTAGTCTCGTTACTATTTTCATTCACTTATTATTACAATTGCAATTATCAAGTTACTGAAGTTTTTAATCCATACACTTCAAAATCACATAATCTGCCTTAAGCAATTTTTAATCTGAAAAAAACAAAAAATGGGGAGGATAAGAATTTAGATGGTCCACATTTGGAAGTTGGATCCTTTGCTGTAGCAATAAGAAAGCTGGACTAAAGAACATAAAGGTATCTAGCTGACTATTAGCCCTCCTCACTCCTTGGTGTGCAGTGCCTGAATAAGATGATTCCACCAGACCAATAGGCATTGTAGTGCAGAAAACAGGAAAGAAACAGAGCCCTCCTTCTTTCAAGATCCTAGTTCTAGAGTCTGCTGTCTAATATGGCAGTCACTACCCATATGTTTAAATTAATTAAATTTAAATGTATTAATTAATAAGTTTAATTTTTAAGTTTAAATTAATTAAAATGAAAATGAAAAATCCAGCCTGTCAGTCACACTGGCTACATTTCAAATACTAAAGGGGCACATGTGGCTAGTGCTTACCATACTGAACAGAACAGATATAGAATTTTTCCACGATCAGAGAAAGTTCTATTGAACAGGGCTCATCTAGATTATTAGTTGCCCTAGATGACCTATATAAATAATCCAGTTATTATTTCATATGCTCTAACTTAAAACCATACAACTATGCAATCTGGTGGACCGTAGGTCTTAGAAACACCGAGGAGATTTATCTCTTCTTTCATTTCAATTAGATGCTTTAATCCTTTATTATAGATATTCTACTGGTATTCCCAGGGATCCATGTTATTATGTTTGCATGAATTCTGTGATTGTGTTTATATAACAAATACCTCTCCCACCTCTCAGATTATTTATGGGAAAATGAAACAAAAACATTAAGCAGATATGGCAAACTAAATGTTGAATAAAAAGGTTGGATTATTTAAATTTTCATTAGTCTTGGCTTTCAAATATTTTTATTGCAACTCACAGGAAGAAAGATATTTTACATTGTTACCTAGTGCAAGCACTGACCAACACAATTGACACAAAGGTTTCACCAACTAGTGCGCAGCCTTACCACAGGTGATATATTCTAGTAGTTTCTATTTCCTTCTCTCTTCTTTCCCCCTCCTCCTCTTTTTCCTTTTCTCAGTGTAGGTTATTCACTACACTGATTCCATGACTCACAAATGGACCATGACCTGTAGTATGACAAACACTGATCTACACCAGGGGTTGCAAACTCAGATGCTTGAAGTGGTCCAGCAGGTAGCACAAATGGGTAGACAGGGCTGGGTGGGACTATGGGAAATGAACACAGGGCGCCTCGAAAGAGCCTACTGGCTACGCAGCTCCAACCAGTCTCTTCCACACAGGAATATAGGTCTCTGTTGCTAGAACTTCTAATTGTTCAAGAGAAGCCAAATACTCAGGTATTTTTGTGAAGCTTCCCAATTTTATTTTATTATTTATTTATTTATTTATTTTTGAAGCTTCCCAATTTTAAAGTGTGACAAATAATTCTTTAAAATATTAAATGCTTGTCAGCCAAACAAAACAAGTCTCTCGTGTGGTATTGGTCTGATGAGGATTAATTTTCTAGTTTCAGAGGTGGAACTGGAAGTGGGTTCTTTTTCTCTAAAATGAGAATCTGGACTCCCCCCAGACTGAGGTAGCACAATCCTTCTGTCTTCTCATGACCTGGTGGGGGAGAAAGGAAGGCTCTCTAGCTGAAGAAGGGAGTTGAAAGTGACCATTTCTCCTGGAATGAGACCATGTTGGGTGCCCACTGGCTGTCGAGAAGGGTTGAGGTAGTCAATCCATTGTAACAGCCTAGTGTCCTGAAGAAATTGGGTTTATCCTTGTCCAATCAGAGGAAAAGAGAAGCCCCATCCACATGTCTTGGCTCAAGACTATCCCCCAGTGATGGCCATTGGTCCTCTTTGAACATTCACTCAGTTACTTCTCACTCTTACTTAGACTGGCCAGGCATCCAGGGTGTGAGCTGCCAAGGTACAAATAGCCATTCAATTATTTAAAAAACACATCTATAGATCTATAACTAAAACACACTTAAATTTCAAGCACAATTCCTACAACTATAAAATGAAAAGGTTGAATTAGCAGGCTTTATATCCAAGGTCCCAGGGCTTTATGTTTTAGTTTAAACCATGTACAATTGCCAATATTCAAATATTTTTGAAAAAAAAAAACTATTTTGGAGTAATTTTAGGTTTTTTGTTTTGTTTTTGTTTTCTGAGAGAGAGAAAGAGAGAGAGAGAGCAGGAGGGGAGTGGCGGAGGGAGAGAGAGACTGAATCTTAAGAAGGCTCCATGCTCAGTGCAGAGCCCAAGACGGGGCTTGATCTCGTGACCCTGAGATCATGACCTGAGCTGAAATCAAGAATTGAACGCTTAGTCGACTGAGCTACCCAGGCGCCCCAGGAATAATTTTAAGTTTTATAGAAACGTTGCAAAGATTGTATAAAGCATTTCTGTATATTTTCACTCAGTTCCCCTTAATGTTAACATGGTATATAACCATGATGCATTTGGCAAACTAAGAAATTAATATTGGTACATTACTATCAACTGAACTACTTCATTTGGCTTCCATCAGTTTTTTCACAATGTCATTCTGTTTCAGGATGCAATTCAGGATACCACATGCATTTAGTTCAACTTTTCTGACCCACATAAAAAAGCAATTTCATATGGTTCCACCTAATACTTTAGTAATCAGTATAGTAAGAGACGAGAAGGAGAGAAGTCTTATCACAACCTAGCCATTGGGTCCTAGGGAGGAGACTGCCTTGGGGAACCCCATCAACACCTGTGCACTCTCAGTTGGAGTCACTGAACTCATCTAGTCATCAGTTTCTGAGTGTCTGTTCATTGGCCTAGCACGGTCCCTGTGTGAAGTATGTGCCCAGTAAACACATGGATATCTACTGCTTGTCAACAAATGAGAAACAAGTGTCTGCAAGCCCACATGGGGACAGAAGAGCCACTTCCTGCCCAGAACTTACTTTCTGATTAAGTTCATTGTCCACCTCGAACTAACACCATCTTGAAACATCAACGTTTGTATTGGTTTGCTCAGGCTGCCATAACAAAGTATTGCAGATTGGGTGGCTTAAACAACGGAAATGTATTTTCTCACAGCCCTGGAGGCCGGAAGTCTTAAGTCAAGGTGTTGGCAGGGTTGGTTTCATCTGAACCTCCTTGGCTTGCAGATGGCCATCTTTGCCCTCGTAAGATCTGCCCTCTGTACATGTCTCTGTCTAAATTTCCTCTTTTTCTTCTTTTTTTTTTTAAAGATTTTATTAATTTATTTGAGAGAGAGAGAGAGAGAGAGCACATGAAAGGAGGGAGGGGCAGAGGGAGCGAGAATCTCTAGCAGACTCCCTGCTGAGTGCAGAGCCCGCCGCAGGGCTCCATCCCATGACCACAAGATCATGACCTGAGCTGAAACCAAGAGTCGGATGCTCAATTGCCTGATCCATCCGGGCGCCCTAATTTCCACTTCTTATAAGGAAACCAGTCATAGTGGATTGAGGCTCACACTAATGACCTCATTTTTAACTTAATTACCTCAACATAACATAATAAAAAAAAAAAATTGTAAAAAAAAAAAAAAGACCCTACCTCCAAATACAGTCACATTTTTGAAATCCTGGGGGTTAGGACTTTGACATAGGAGTTTTGTGGGAACACAGCTTGGCTCATGGCAATGCTGAACATATCTAAAGTCTAGGGGTAAAAAAAAAAATATATCCGAGGAAGAACTTTCCTAAATTCAAATGTCACTCATCACCAGAGGTCCAATCTGTTCTCTTCTTTCCTGACTATTCTGAATGCTTTACTGCATGACTAGGTTTCCATCAACTACTATCAGCTGGTGTCTCCTCATTCTATGGTAACGCCGTCCCCTCAACCAGACTGGATCTCTAGAGTGCCTTCAGCCAGCTTAGTACGATGCTGACAGGCCTCTATCTATATATATCCGTTTGACTGACTGGAGGAAGAGAAACACCCTTCCCAACTACTTGCTAAGCAGGAGAGGGGCGTTAGCGATCGTGTTGCTGGCAGGGCCAAAGGGCAGTGCATAAAGCCCTTTCCTCACGAAAATTCTGTGCTTTGAAGAATGTGGGTGGGTCCAAAGCACATTTTTTTTTCGCTCATTTGTGTGTGGGTGTGCGCACCGGGGCTCACGCTCCTAAGAGCGCTATCGTTTTTTTTTTTAAAGCTTATCTCCAAGGCTGCAATCTGTGTTTGGAGACTTTCAAAAATGAAACAATCACAGTGTGCGGACACTGCCTGACAGGCAGGGGACGGTCAGAAAGTAAATTAAATCAAAATGAAAGAAAAATTAAATAATGAAGGAGCCAAGGGCACCAGGGGCAGGAATCTGAAGTATAAGCCTTCAGGAGCAAGCACTTTGATAGAGAAAGGCTGCAGGGGAAGGCGGTTAATAGGGAAGAGGCTGGGACAAAACCGGCCCAGGGAAAGCTGCCAGGGGACGGGAGGAAAAGGGAGCAGAGGGGATGGGGGTGACCAGTGTGCTCGCTGGGCTGTCAGCAGCCCAGAATTATCAGGCACCTGAAACAACAAGGTCAAGAATGTGACCTGAACGATACGTGAAATATTTGTTTAGGAAACCACACACTGGGAAGAAGACTCAAAGAGTTAACCTGGGACGCTCACCTTTTCTGATGGCAGAATCCAACAACGAAAGTTCGAGCAAAGCTGAGAAAATTGTTTTTACGGCCATGCTGAAGAAAATGGACCGAGACTGAGGGTGGGGAGTGGACGAGGTTCTGGCCGACTTCTTGGTGTGGGGACCCGTGGAGGGCAGGGGGAGGGATTCGGGGGCCAGGCCGGGCCTCAGCCCTCCCCGCAAGGCCAGCAGCCCTGCCCGCCAAGGCATCCGGATTCCAGGAGTCCAGGCCTCGAGGACAAAGGACCCTTCCCCCCGCTTGTCAGCTTTCCTGTTCTTGGGGATTGTGTGGCCCAGCTCTTTGATCACACTAAAGGCATTATTTCTGTGGACAACTGCTTTAAATATCAAGGTTTCAGGGCTGGCGCTCTGGTCCCCTTGGTGTTCTCAGTCCAAGGGATTATGCTTGCTCCTCTAAGGATTTCTGCTTTTCCCAGAAATGACCAGGTCTTGTTAACAGGACTTTCTGACGCTGTCCCAATCCTTAGGAAGTGTTGTTACGAAAGGAGCATGGTGAGTGCATCCTCAATGTAAATCCTCCATCTTTAGTGTGCTTGTGGCTTAAATTTTCTTTTACAAATTCCCACAATGGAATGACAATCAACCCATGACCCAAATGAATCTCTGACAAAGATGCACTTGATGTAATGGCCTGGGAAGGAGGACTCTTGAGTTCAAACCTGCTTCTGCTGCTTACTCGCTGACTCATTTTTAGTCAGTCATTCAGCCCCTCGGGGTCTGAGTTTTCTCTCCTTAAAAAATGAGAGGTTTGAGCTTGGCAAGGTCTGGAGCTTGATTTTAAAGTCCCAGGATTCCTCCCCTGTTCCGTATTTCTGAAAAGGCTGTTCTGTCTCACCCTGCATTAACTTAAGTACAGTGTGTTTCACTGGCTTCGAGAAATAGGTAAATGGAAAGTGGAAAATGAAACCCCTTCCAAAACTGTTTTAGATGGTAACACCTCTCTCCACAACTCACCGATTTAATAGGCAGTTGGCATCTAACGAGGCCAGATGTAATGCCTCTGAGTAACACTTTTCTGGTGTTACTTAAAGAAAATATAAGACAACTCTACTCTAGAAAGATCCATTTTTCTTGCTCTGGCTGCTCAAAGGGAATTCCCTTCCTCACAGAAGTAGCAAGAAAAGCTGTAAGACAAGAGAAACAGATCAACTTGAGATCCACTGAGAATTTGGCATAAGATTTGGCACAAAATTGTATTTATTTAACAGAGCGACAAATTAGGATCTATATCTGAAAGTAGCTTTGCTAAGTCATGATTGACTACACACATTTGAGAAGATGCTGAGAATGTCTTAGGGTTAATTTTTTGTTTTTTGAAGATTTTATTTATTTATTTATTTGAGAGAAAGAGGACAAGCAGGGGGAGTGGCAGGCAGAGGGAGAGGGAGAAGCAGGCTCCCCTGTCAAGCAGGGACACTGACACGAGGCTCCATCCCAGGATCCTGGGATCATGACCTGAGGCAAAGGCAGATGCTTAACCCACTAAGCCACCCAGGCGCCCCATCTCAGGGTTGTGTTATTGTTATCATTGCTGACACATTTCCATGTCTTCTATTGATTAAATACCACAGAGTGGGATTACTCTGTATTAGGTCTATGTATCAGAATTTACATAGTTCAGGAGTTCACACTCAGTGTCTTTTTCTCAGGATTGTATGGGAGAAGTTTCTTGACATCAGAATTGCAGGGTTTATCTAATTCTTTTCCTGATCTTTGTTTTTTAAAAAATGCTGTGAGACCTTGCCAGTCTCTCAGAGCTTCCATTGCCATTACATTTGGAATGAAATAGAGAGATGCTTCTAGATTTCTAAGGAAAGCCCCAGTCTCTGACTTAGTCCCGACACCAGGTGCTTATTTTGATCCTCAGGTCTCATCTAGAATCAACACATCATCCATTCTCATGAGCTGTCAATTTATGAGGCTGAAGTCTAAATCTCTGCTTCTGGAGTCAATCTCTTTCTTGAGCCCATCTTATTGTACTAAACATTTCCACTTGGATGTTCTTCAGGGACCCTGAATTCATGATGTTTCCTCCAAAATGCAGCCTCCCTGACGCCCTTTATTCTGTTGCCAGCAACACTGCTTTGCTGGCCACCGGACTTCAACTTCAACGACCGCTCTGACCAGTCCCAGTCTTGCCTGCGTTCAGTCACCAGCTCATGTCCTTTACTCCTTCTCAGTGTCTTTTTGCTATGTCCTTTCTGGCCAGTTCTAACTGCTGTCACCCAGGACCGAGTCCTCACCACCTGATCATTTGGCAGCCATTCTGTGCCCAACCATCACTTCAGAGGAGCTGATTCCTTCAACAAATATCTGTTGAGTGCTTCCTATGTTCTCTTCAAACGCCCTCAACGGCACATTGGTTGAGATCTATGAAAAAAGATGTAAACTCCTGAACCTGACATTCCCCCCCTATTCCCCACCTAAACTTGGTGTCCACTCAGCGTCTTCTGAAAACACTTAGGGCATCCCTCCTTCTTTGGATTCCCTACCTGGAAGTTCTTTCTTCTACTGTTCCCTTCACTCAACTCCTAACTTCTGATTTGCTCTGTTTCCCTCACAACTGGTACTTGCAAAATGGTATTGCTGTCTATATTTTCTATGTCTTGTCACCCTAACCGGACTGTGAGGGTCTCAAAAGAGACACAGTGATTGCATGCATCTTTGTGATGCCTAGTGGAATAAATGGCAAGAAGGAAGGAAAAGGAACAATTTTTGAGCACCTACAGTGTACTGGAAACTTTTATATGTTGGGTTTGCTTTTCCCCCTTCCCCCTCCCCACCTTTCCTCCTTTAAACAAGGGGCTGGCAAGCTATAGCCTATGCGCCAAATCCAGCCCATCTGTTTTTATAAATAAAGTGTTATTAGAAGGACAGAGGCACGCTTGTTCACTTATATATTATCTCTGGCTGCTTTTGCACCACAATGGCAGAGCCGAGCACTTGTGACACAGATTGCATGGCCAGCAAAAACTAAAACAGTTACTCTCTGTGTCTTTAAGAAAAAGTTTGCTGACCCCTCGTCTAAACAACCGGAGGAGGTAAGGTTTGTCATCGCCTGTTTTTATAGGTGAGGAAACAGAAGTTCAGACAGTTTGAGTAAATTGCTAAGGACATACACATAATAAGAAATCGAAAAAAACTTGAAGCCAGGTCAATGTAATTCTAGAACCCATCGCCTTTTCATTTAAGCACAGGAGCTAATCGGTGATGGCTAACGTTTGATGATAGTCTCATCTATGTAATTCTCCTTGGCTTTTCTTCATACTTTTGCAAGAGGTAATTCACTGGCTGGAATTAACTGGGATTTTTCAGACACACATTGTTTCCTTCTGACTGGCCACACTAACATTATTTTATAAAAGATATTTTCTGTGATTTCCCACCATAGCAATTATCTCATGCTACCGTAATTACCTCCAGAAGGACTACTTGAGTGAGAGGCTGTGTCTCATGCCCTGAGCCTCCCACATGGTCCTGGCATACAACAAACCCTCAACGTATGTATGTTGCAGGATAGCAGTTGCGGGAATGACTGTTATTTTATTTTCACAATTACCAGATTTTGGTAGAAGTTAGTATGGAAAATCTCATACTGTGGGTCACAGAACCCCTAGATTTCGATCCCTGGGCCAGCATTTACCAGCTATACCACCACGGGTAAGATGCCTAACTGTATAAGTGTTCATATTTTTACGAGTATAACGGAAGTCATGCAGTTCTTTTGATGAGATGAAACAAGACAAGGAAAGCGCTTATAGCGATTGCTGTCACTCAGTAATCAATCAACAAACATAAGTTGTTATTACTGGCTAAGGTCTTCACATCAGTGCTTGGAAACTTGAATTCATTTGGAAGAATCATAAAGTTATTCAAAGTGGGAGAGGTGACCAAACAGACAATAAACAAGCAAGGAAAGAAGGAGACAAGAGAAGGACAATGAAGAAAGCAAAGAAGTCCCTCCTCTGCTTTATCTCTGCAAAAATTTTCCAGAAAGTGTTCCTTTTTTAATCAGTAAATAAAGATACCTGTGCTCTCAGTAATATATCCTGCCTTACAGAGGAAAATGAGGGAAAGAAAACCTTGTCCATGCAATTGTTTCTGAAGACAAGCCCCAGATATTAGCACAGAGACGGGAATAAAAAAGTTTCTAAAGCAGCACACTTAATCATATTAATTATTGCACGTAATACCCAGCAATGCCAAAATTGGCCCCTGACTGAGATTCACATCATTACCCTAAAGTAATTAAACTGCTGCCAAGATCCCACATCATGCGAATCAGTTCTACCTGGAATAGCTATTAAAGTTATAATCATGCCCCATTTGAAGTCTTGACTCCATGAATATGATGGAGAGCTTGTTGGATGAAGCAAAGTTTGTCTAAGCCTTCGAGGGAGGGAAGGAATGAATGTGCTGCTGATGGCAGGCATCAATCACTGCGTTACAAGCTCGGGTCCTTCGGCCAACTTCCAGAAATCCAATATAGAATGAGTCTCTTATGGATTCTTGGACTATTTTAGAAGAGCTTTCATTAAGATATGATTCCCATTGATTTCCTGTTCCCTTTACTCTTTGTTTAAGTTCAGCTATAGAAGATCACGCTCTATCTAAAATGTTGTTTAAAAGACAAAAAAGAAAAAAGAGGGTGAGGACAACTTCCCAAACTGACTTTCTTTTCCCTATAGGTATTTCTCTTTCCTCCAGAACATAAAATTGTAGTCTTTGCACATGCCTTACTCTTTTGTAATTTGGTTTTATGTCTTAATTAAATGATTTCAAATGACATAAAAAGAGGTCTGTGTTTAATCCAGTTTTGTAAAATTTAATTTTGAGGCTTGGAAAATCCATTTGTTCTCTAAAATGGATCATATTTTGGAGCAGGCTATCAGCAAAAGGAAATGAGCTTTGCCAATATGGTGACTACTCAGCTAACTTGATGTGAGTCTTCACAATGGGCCTCTGAGAGCCCCAGAGAGACCCACAGGGCCTTTTCACACCTCTTCCTAGGACATTGGTCATTTAGGTTCTTTCTAAGCAAGTCACTGTGTTTGTACCATGAGATCCTACTTCCCTATGCATCCAAGATTGGACCCAGTATTGGTGCCTCAGCCAAAGGCAACCAGAAGTAGGCTTGACATCAGGAAGACTGTGGCCTATGAAGATACTCTGGCCTTATTACCAGTAGGAGTGGACCATATTGGATGGTGACCAGCATAGGTAGAGACTCTCTCTTTTGGAGTCTTATGATGTTAGGGGAAAAAAAAACCCTAAGTCATAATAAACAGGGACGGAATTAATAGGACCCATGGTGTGAACAAGTGTAGCCCTGTCAGAGGGTAAATGAAACAAACAGGAGCAAATTTAAAGAATGCAAAAGTCACTGGAGTCAAGAGCTGTGGTTGTCATTATATCATATATATATGTACATATACATATAATTGTTGTTTGAAGTATACTTCAAAATGCCTTTCTGCTCCTGCTGGGTGTGAAAAGGTGGGTGCAATGCGGGTGTGTGTGTGTATGTGTGTGTGTGTGTACAGTGTGTGTGTTTGGTGGTGGTGGAAGGGCTGGGAGGTGTAGTTTATAGATTAAAAGTATGAAGCAATTTCTATGTGCTTGATACTTGTTCTGGTTGCCTTTCCATAACCACTGGACAAAGATAAGTTTATAGAACTTGAGTGAGCTATTGGCCTTTGATTTCTGATCAGCTTAACTGGTCTCTTAGCATAATCCTGAAGAGATAGTGCCAAACTAGCAGAAAGTTTGAAGGAACAGCCAGGCAGAAAAGATCCAGTGCATAAGCTCAGTAGTGAGAGGTATGGAGGGTAGTCCTAGGCCGCAGGTCCTTGGCCTCTGATGGGGAAGATGGTATATTACAGGCTGAATTGTGTCCTCCCAAAATCCATACGTTGAAGCCCTAACCCCCAGTTTCTCAGAATGTGACTACTTCTGGAGATAGGGCCTTTTAAAGAGATGACTAAATTACAATGAGGTCATTAGGGTGGGCCCTAATCCAATCTGACTGGTGTCTTTATAAGGAGATGAAATTTGAAGACACACAGACGAAAGATCATATGAGAACACAGGGAGAAAGTGGCTATCAGTGAGCCAAAGAGAGAGGTTTTCCCAAAAACCAACCCTCCCACCTCCTTGGCCTTGGACTTCCAGCCTCCAGAGCTGTGAGAGATGCATTTCTGGCATTGAAGCCTCCCAGCCTGTGGAATTGAGCTATGGCAGCCCTCACAGTCAAATACAAACAGCACACGGAAGGACTCGCTCTATAGGGAGCCGGGAGTGCCCAAGACCCAGCTCTAGTGAGCCAGTATCATTTCAGTCCATGGGAGAGCATGGGTGCTGTGGGAACGGGCAGTGGGATGGATGCTCTCAACACTCACATCCAATCCTCGCGACAGGCAGGCGAAGCGATTTACTCTCCTTCGGTAGGTGAGGAAGCTGAGGATTAGCAAGTGAAGAATCTTGCCTGAGTTTACCAGAGAGGGTCAGATGCATCAGGCTTCAGGGCAGACGCCAAGCAGCCTCCCAGGAGCCCCCTGACAGGAAAAATGGTGTGGCTCAAAGTCAGGTTCTGGATGCTGAGACCTGTTCAGTATCACTGAGGCCAAAGTATGTCAAGAGCTGGCTAGTGTGGGAAAGCAAACTGGCTCAGTCCACAAATTTAGGGTTACAGTCCTGGTTCTGCCACCTATTAGCTGGGAGATCTTGGGCAAATCACTTTATCTCACGAGGCCTCATTCCCTTACCTGTGAAAAGAGTAACACCTCTGAAAGTGTTGTGTTCAAATTTCATAGGATGGCTTTGAAAATTAGATGGATTAATAGATTTAAAATACTTATTGCAATGTGTATTAGTCAGGGTCCTCCTGAGAAACAGAACCAATAGGATATGTATTATACAAAGAGAGATTTATTTTAAAGAGTTGGCTCACTTGATTGTGGAGGTTTGGTGAGTTCAAAATCGGATAGGGGAGGCTGACAAGCTAGAAATTCAGGAGAGTTGCAGTTTGAGTGCAAAAGCTGTGTAATATAGAGCTGATGATGTAGATGAAGTCCACAGGCTGTCTGCCAGGAACGCCCCCCCTTGCTGGGAGGGGGTCTGCCTTTTGGTCTACTTAACCCTCAGCTGATTGGACAAGGCCCAACCATGTCAAGGAGAGCAATCTGCTTTACTCAAAAGTACAACCAATTTAAACTTCAACCTCGTCCAAAAACATATTCACCGAAACATCCAGAATAATGTTTGACAGAACATCTGGCTACTCGGCCAAGTTGACACATAAAAATTAACCCTCGTGCACTCAGTAACTGCTCACAATGATTACTTTCATCATTCTGACTAATATGAAAACGGAGCAACCTTTCTCTTATTGACTGAAGTGTGGTCAAATACAACTGGCATATTCGGGGTTAAAGGGAGAAAAAAAATGCACGGTCTAAAGAGAAACAGAACTGACCAAACTGTTATTAAACTAAACCATTATTTGAAACCATTTCTTTCTCAGAAAGTGAAGAGGGAAAAGAGCTGGTACATCTGGATAAATAGTAGCTGTATTATACTCCCTCTGGGAAAAAGACAATCAATGTTATAATTACTGGATTTGTTTGCAAAGACAAGAACTGCCTCTTCTATTGCAAATGGGTCCACTTTTTCTCAGATGACTAAGATGTGGTCAGACCTTCACCTCAAACTCCTGCTCTAACTGGGGTGGTTTGGGGGAAAAAAAACCCAACAACCTCATCTACTCCCACTGCAACTAAACGTTTATAGAACTTCAGAGTTGGAACAAAGATGAGTGACCTAACCAAGGAGATCTGGAAGGGCCACCACAGTAGCTAAAAGATGACACCAAATAGGCAGTATTCTGAGCCCCCAATTTTTCAAAGAAATGCCTCTTTTGTCTTCTCTAAATATTTGACCTCCACCTAAGTTTTCATACATTTATAGAGGAGAGTTTTATGACTTAAGAAAAGAAAAAAAAGAAAAAAGCTTGAAAGCCACTGATCTGGCCTCACATCCCATCTGATGCTACTATCTCCCTGTTCAATGTTCGTTTAGTCTATGCTGGACGACTCCGGAGATGGAGAGCTCCCTATTTTAGCAAACAACTTATTCAATGGCATCTCTAAAGAGCAGAAATTGTCAGAAAGTCTTTTCTTACTTTGAGGCCAGGGGCATCTTGTACATGATGGTCCCAAACTGTTATCACCTATTCTCACGTGGGGAGACAACAAAGAAAGAGGGGCAAGAACAGGAGAGGCAGAGAGGCTGAGTGGGTATGAGAAAAAGAGGATAAATTCAAGCTGTGTTGCCAAAATTTAGTCATTCAGCCCTTCATTTTTTGTTGTAGTCAGCTATATTCATATTTTCTTAACAGCTTTATTGAGGTATAATTGACATACAATAAACTGCATATGTTTAAAGTGTACGATTTGACGAGTTTTGACGTGACACAACCATCACCACAATTGAGATACAGAGTATGTTAATCCCCCCCAGAAAGCTTCCTTGTATGACTTTGTATTCTCTCCTTCTTTCCCCTCTCTAACTTCTATCCCTAGACAACCACTGATGTGCTTTATATCACTATGGCTTAGTTAGCATTTTCTAGAACTTTATATAGATGGAATCATTCAATATGTGTGCACTTTTTGTCTGTCTTTATTTAACTCAATATAATTATTTCAAAATTCATCCACGTTGTTGTGTGTATCAGTAATGCATTTCTTTTTGTGACAGAGAAGTTTGCTATTGTATGGGTATACCAACTTTGTCTACTCCCCTGTTGATGGACGTATGAGTTCTTTTCAATATTTGGCTATTTTACATAAAGCTACCATGAATGTCTTTGTACAAGTGTCTGTATGGACATATGTTCTCATCTCTTTTTTGTTTATGTAGCAGTGAAATGGCTGAATCACAGGGTAGGTGTTTATTTAACTTTTAAAGAAACTGCCAGATTGTTTTTGGACTTGGTTATACCATAATTCCGTCTCACCAACAGTGTAGGAGAGCTCCTGTTACTCCACATATTTGCCAACATTTTGTATGGCTGAGCCTTTTATTTTTTTTATTTTTTTAGGGAGAGAGAGAGAGAACTCATGTGTATGTGTGGGTGGGGTCGGGGAGGGACAGGGGGAGAGGGAGAGAGAATTTTAAGCAGGCTCCATGCCCAGCGTGGAGCCCAACTCAGGGCTGGATCTCACAACCCCGAGATCATGACCTGAGCCAAAACCAAGAGTCTGATGCTTAACTGACTGAGCCACCCAAGTACCCCTCGATCCTTTTAATTTTAGCCATTCAAATAGGCATGCAGTAGCATCTCATTATGGCTCCAATTTGCATTTGCTTAATGACTAGCAATGTTCGCATCTTCTCACGAGGTTATCTATCATCTATACATGCTTTTTTGGTTAAATGTCGGTTCAAATCTTTTGTCCAATTTTAATCCGGTTGTTTGTTTTCTTATTGAGTTTCTAAGAATACTTTATGTATCCTGAATGCAAATCCCTTACCAGATAGGAGATTTTCAGATATTTTTTCCTAGCTTATGACTTGTCTTTTCATTCTCTTAATAGTATTTTTCTAACAGTAGAAGTTCTTCATTTTGATAAAACTCAATTTATCGATTGTTTTCTTCTATGGATTATGCTTTTTGTATTTCATCTAAAGGATGTTTGCTTAACCCAACATCATAAGGACTTTCTCCTATATTTTTCCCAGACATTTTATAGCTCAGTGTTTTACATTTAGGTCTATGACCGTTTTTTTTAAAGATTTTATTTATTTATTTGAGATACAGAGTTTGAGTGGGGAGGAGAGCAGAGGCCCCGCTGAGCAGGGAGCTGGACATGGGGCTCAATCCCAGGACCCTGGGATCATGACCTGAGCTGAAGGCAACACCTAGGTCTGTTGAGCCACCCAGGTGCCCCTAGGTCTATGATCCATTTGAGTTAATTTTTGTATCTAATATGCAGTCAGGATTGGAGAGTTGTTTATTTTTGCTTACAGATAGCTGGCTCCCCTAAGCTCTCAGCTCTGTCTCTGTGAATCAGGAAAACTACTCCCCAGCTTTGATTGGGTTCCCCATTCCTGTGCCATGACCTGGAAATTTTCTCCAGGTAATAAGAGGTCAGGCAGTTATAGGGTTCACCTCATTTGTTCAACCGCCATCATTGCCTGATGTCCACTATCTTTTTTTTTTTAAAGATTTTATTTATTTATTTGACAGAGAGAGACACAGCGAGAGAGGGAACACAAGCAGGGGGAGTGGGAGAGGGAGAAGCAGGCTTCCCACTAGGCAGGGAGCCCGATGCGGGGCTTGATCCCAGGACCCTGGGATCATGACCTGAGCCGAAGGCAGACACTTAACGACTGAGCCACCCAGGCACCCCTGATGTCCACTATCTTGAGTAGTACCCCTTCGTGTGCATATTTTTGTTTCCAGCTGTTTCCGGTGGGAGAATAAATCTGATCCCTGTTATTCTATTTTGACTGGAAGCGGAAGTCCCTATATTCTTATTTCAACCTGATATTTCCCTTTAAATAGCCTAATGTTCCCTTTATTCACCCTCAGTACTTACATTGATGTAATCACAGATCTGAAACATGGTTGTGTTATTTTTACTCTAATTCATGTTAAAGTCAATGTCACACTACTAACATTTTTAAAATGTACATTTGTATACCACCTCAAATGGTCATGTTTAATTCAGTAGTACCCATACAACAAGTTGGGCAAAACCATCTTCAAGTATTTGCCTTGAATGCTCTATCTCATCCACCTCCTTCCCCCAATATATACCATAAGCATAGAAAATTCTCTGGGAGGTCAGTGATCCACTTTGTACTTATTGTTTTTCAGACTTTCAAAAAAGGAAACTATTGCATATGAAACTCATGCACACATCTAACCTTTGGCATATTCTAGAACTTTGAAAACAAGCACTACACCTGTAGAAGCGTTGGCCCATGACTGAGTGGGAACCCCAGAACAGCTGCACAGATGTCCATCCCTGCACAGATGACCACCTCTGAGTTGAAAAGGTGAAGGTCCTCTGTCTTGGGTTCTTCTCCAGCTCCCTCCCATCCTGTGGGTGTGTTACCTGAACCTGCCCAACATCCAAGAGGCTATTGGTGACAACTGTAGCTCAATGTTACAGTTTGGGGATTTGGGGATGAGGAAGAAAATTGCTTAACTCTCTAGATGAAGTCAAACCAATCAATATTCACTTTTTGGGCTTTCAATTAAAAATGGGACAACAAAATTCTATTTCCTCTTACAAAGCTTTACTTTATATCTCACACTTTGTGCTGCTGAAAGCAAGTTGGGGACTAAAAAGAGTAATTTTGATATCCTAGGTCTATGCTCCCACAAGGAGGCTCTGTACCTATAATAATGGAGAGACTTTTCCTGACCCTTCCTACCAAGGCGCGTGAAGAGTTCACTGTCTTCCAAAGGAATTCTATCTCCTTTAGAAGCAGTTCTCAGGGTAGTAGTTCTTTGTTAATCATTGACTCTACTTCAGTGTTAACATGGAGAGAGAAGTACAAATGGCCTGTAGGGCCAGATATTTAAAGATGTGATTCACAAAGATATGTGGCATCTGACATGTCAGTGTTGAGATAAAAGGAGTGTTGGGTCTATGGAGAACTGGAGAAGGTATGACTTGTCTAAAGAGGATCCCCTCAATGCCAGCTAATTGTGATGTGTGTGGCTAAATCTTCCATTTTTTTAAATTAAAGATTCCATTTATTTATTTGACAGAGAGAGACAGAGACAGCACAAGCAGGGGGAGCGGCAGGCAGAGGGAGAGGGAGAAGCAGGCTCCCCACTGAGCAGGGAGCCTGATGCGGGGCTTGATCCCAGGACTCTGGGATCATGACCTGAGTGGAAGGCAGTTGTTTAACTGACTGAGCCACCCAGGCACCCCTAAATCTTCCAAATTTTTTTTAAAGATTTTATTTATTTATTTGACAGAGAGAGACACAGAGAGAGAGGGAACACAAGCAGGGGGAGTGGGAGAGGGAGAAGCAGGCTTCCCGCTGAGCAGGGAGCCCGATGCGGGGCTCGATCCCAGGACCCTGGGATTATGACCTGAGCCGAAGGCAGACCCTTAACGACTGAGCCACCCAGGTGCCCCCTAAATCTTCCAATTTTTAAATAACCTGGAAATTAGCTTTTCTTCCATAAGTAAAAGAAAAAAAAAAAAGAAAAAATACTGAAAACTCTAACAGCATAAATCTGTGGAGGACTGTACCATTTGTCATCCATTTGGCAAACTTTTGGCAGATCTTTATCAGGGGGAGTCTGTATCTGAAAACTTCTGACATTGTTGCAAAAAGAAGTTGATCCCTCTTTATCAATTGGGCAGAGTTGTACAGGAGTCAAAGGTGTGAGAGGTTACAGAATCAGATTGTCTTCTATTATTTTAGGTTGAATTGCATTAAAGTTCTGCTTTTTTAGTCCAGAAGGGTTGAATAACAACGGCCTCAAAAAGTTCAGGCCAGTAGAGTTGTCAATAAATATGGTGACCCTGCACAGAGTCCTATGACCAAGTTAGACAATCCTTGCTATTTAGTGGCTAAGGATAAGAAGTGTTAGATGGAGCAGGCTCATTGCTGTTAGCAATAGATACTAAAATATCAAGTGGCTCAAACAAAGTAGAAGGTTATGCCTCCCTTGCTTACACAGTCCAGAGCAGTTTTGGGTTACCAAGTTTGGCTCAACATAGAGTTTGGGGATCAAGGTTCAAAAGTTCTGCCATCTTCAACACTCAACTTTCAAGGTCACTCCACGTGCCAATATTCATCAGCAGCAGCATAAGAAACTATATGGGAGGTTTCTACTGGCCAGACCTAGGAGTGGTCCACATCATTTTTGCTCACATTTCACTGCAAGAGAAGCTGGAAATTGTATTCTCATTGCATGCCAAGTAAAAAGAGAAAATAGATTGGTGATTTGCTGGCAATTTCTGACATATAAAGGAAGGCTCAAAATAAGTTTGCCACCGAGTTAAAATTTAGAAGATAAGGCACACCAACCTTTTGAAGATGTCCCTGGCTCTGATACTTCAGACTTCCACCAAAGATTCAGGAAAAACAGTGGATTTCTGACCTGAAAGAAATTTTTAAGCCATTTTGTAAATCAACTTTAAGGGTGGCTGGTAGAAATAACATGGACTCTGTTACTAACTAGCTCTGTGGCCTTTGGCAAGTTTTAACTTGATTGAGACTTGGATTCTCTTTCTATCAAATGGAGATAAAAATATGTACTTTTTAGTGTAGTTCTAAGAATTTGTGTAATATACACACATGACACATAGTCATTATGAGATCCAGCCAAATGGTTATCCAGGCTCTGTAAGATGCGTCTATGGGCAAGAAACTCAACATTCTCAGAGTAGCCCTTTCCATTTCTATGCAGATCTGAGAGCCAGAAATATTCCTTGTCTTAAGCAAAATCTGTTTTCACCTTGAGTCCTACTTCCATCCACGAAAACCACATAGAATGAAGTGAACCATTCTTCCACATACCAGTTCTTCAGACATTTGAAAACAGCCACTCCTACTCTGAGAATACTTTTCCAGTTTCTTCAACCTTGAATCCCTCACCCCCTTTGTTCTCATCTGAAAACCTCTGCTTTGTCTGTATGTCTCTTAACACGTGATTTACAGAAAGAAAAACTACACTCTACATAGGATCTAATGAGAGTGGAGTGTAGTAGTAGCGTCCTCTCTTTTGTTTAAGAAATGTGTTACTCAGGGGCGCCTGGGTGGCTCAGTCGTTAAGCGTCTGCCTTCGGCTCAGGTCATGATTCCAGGGTCCTGGGATCGAGCCCCGCATCGGGCTCCCTGCTCAGCGGGGAGTCTGCTTCTCCCTCTCCCTCTCCCCCTGCTTGTGTTCCCTCTCTCGCTGTGTCTCTCTCTGTCAAATAAATAAATAAAAATTTAAAAAAAAAGAAAAAAGAAATGTGTTACTCAGGGCCAGGGTATCAGTTATGCTGCTGTAACAAAAAAGACTTCACAATAAAATGGTTCAAATAAGAGAGGAATCTATTTTTCTCTCAGGTAATAGTCTAGATATGGGCAAGTGGTCCAGGGCAAGAGTGTGGTTTGTCCAGGCACTGAGGGATTTTTCACTTTAATGCTCCTCCTGTCCCCCAGAATGTTGCCCTCCTTTGTATGGTTACTGCTGGTTCACCAATGCCCCATACAAACTCCAGCCTAGAGAGGAGAGGAAGTGGAGGGTGAGCAATGTTCTTATATGGAAGTGAACATGGGCTCAGCACTTCTGTTTCATTCTGTCAGCGAGAACTTCATCACGTGGTCACAACAATCTGCAAGGGAAACTGGGAAACATAAATTCTACTTTGGGGGTGAGGGGGAACAGGGTAGAACACTGTACTTTCCTAACACACTCTAAGTGGACAAGGGGAGAATGAACACAGAAGGAAAACCAAGAGTCTCCTCTGTGAGAAACTCTGCAAACCTAAAAGTCCCCAGACTAAAAGAAATTAGAAATAACTAGCAAGAATCAGCATGAGTTGCTCAGATGAAATGAGGGAGAATAGAAACAGCGTATCTGTAGCTCAGCTCTGTAGCAAGCTGGAAGGTAACATGACAAATGGCTAAACAAATTGCACTGTTGTTGCTGTTTGCTGGAAAATGAGTGACTAAACTTGATAGATACTTTCACTAGAAAGTTGCTAGAAGTTCTAAATTTTTAAAGTCCTGCATATTATAGTTATGAAACAATCTAGTAGAAATCATCTTTCCTAGAAAAAAAAGTGAGAAGCCTCTATGAAATGAGAAAAGGTCTGATCTTTCCTATTCTCTGAGGAAGGGGGACACTGACTAAATACACAGGACTTTCCAAACTCCAATTTCAGTTATTCTACCCTCAGCAGAACAGGCAATTGAATCTGGAAATTCCCAAAATGTCAATAAATGAAAAAAGCAAACAAATTGGGGAAAACAAACATTTTCATTTTGGAATGGGTGGGAATAATTACTGTGAAATATGCTAAACGCCAACTTTGGTTTCTGGTGGTTTCTTGGAGATTTAAGATTTCATTTTCATGATTCATTGGCCACAAAACATTGAAAATGCCAAGAGGTAAAATATACTTTAGGCTAAATGCATAAATCCCCCTTGGCTGTTAGTAGGACTCAAATATTGACATTTAAGATGAGGAATTTTTTTCTCCATATGGTAACAACAATCAAGCCCCAGTATCACTGTTAAAAACTACAACTCCAAGTATATACTCTATTGAACATCAGTCAATTAGGCAGCAGCATCATCTCATAAAAAAAAAAAAAAAGGATGCTATGCTCATTAACTTAATTGCTTTTATAGAAGAGAAGCAAATGTTAAAGTGACCACATTTTACATTCTCCATTAGGAAATTATAGTTGATGGTTAGTACAATAGCAAGGAGCAATGTCTGAGAACGTAGAGAGTACTAGGCTGGAAGACAGAGCGACTACGGGTCCTACTCAATAGCCTCGTGTAATGCCAAAATCTCCCTGGGTAAACTTCCTATTAGAATCACTTTCAGAAAAGGATAGAGGTTCTCAAATCTGAAATCATTCTTTGGAATGGGAAAGTCCTCATTCTTGAGCAAGAGCACAAGAGAAAGATTTTGGAATCTTAAAATTAGTGTAAAGGTAATTGCTGCAGGAGGATTTAGTTGACTTCTCTCAGCATCTGATCTGTGGGATTTCTCTTTCTTTTTCCCCAGAGCTAATTCACAATACCCTCCTTCTAGAACTAGCTTTGAAGTCCTCTGCACACCTGTGTAGATTATAAAGAAAGGGGGCAGAGCTTCCACACCCAAACTCTAAATTCACAATCCAACATGACAGTTAAGACATGCCCTCTAGCATCTAGTTTAAAAGTTAAACCCAAGCTTGATATAATCTCCTGAAATGGTTAACCCTTGCCCAGATTTAGCACATATTCCTCATGCTGGAGAAAGAGAATAGACTCTACTTCTGTAAGTTATAAGTCTCTCTGCAGAAACATACGCAATCTGGGTAGATAGGGTTTTGTGATAGGTGCTCTAGAACATTATTAGAGAGAATTTCTGACTATTTCTTATTCTTGGCTCAGGGTCCAAGAGGGACAAGATGCATACTCCTTCCAGGCCCTTCGCCTCTTTGGCTTTTTGGATTTCTCTTTCTAACATCACCGCAGTCACAGTTCTTCCCCATTCTTTCTCCTCAGGTATCCCCAGCCCTTACCGTGGTTGCAAGCCCTAGGGGCTGGCCCTCTTTGCTGGTGTAGGTGCTAGGGTGGGATTGAGAGATTGTAGGAAGAGTGCAAGGGGCTGGGACTAGAAGAGCAAAACATTAGGGCTCGGGTTGGGTTGGGGAACTCTACGAACAAGGGCTGGGAGCAGTGAGGGGTCAAAGAACTAACCGTGCTGGACAGGCCAAGGGAAGGGAAAAATAGAGAGGAGGGTGTGATTTGGAGCCAAATGCGTGCCTCACATCCTTCCAACTGGGGTGGGACCAGACTCTGGGCCCAGCCAGCTGCTAGGCCTTGCAGGTGCAGACAGGGAAGTGGCTGCACCTGGCTCCTGTGGGCGTGTAGGTGGAAGCTACAGATAGGCACCTGGTTTCTGGCGACAGATCTGGTTCTGATCCAACCACCACTCCCTGACCCCGTGAATGGCGAACTCTCTGGAGCGCCCTCACCAGCCCACATCTCAGTCTGGCCTTCATCTTGGGATTGCCATGAAGGGAGGGGTCCAAAGCTTGAGCGTCACCAGCTCCATGGTAAAGCCATCTCTGTATATTAACCTGGGAGAGGTAATCCCAAACTGACCCAGGAGGAGCTTCACCGGCTATTTGGAGGGTTGGGGGATATTTCTTTTACATGCAGCTCAGAGCTCCGGTAGCTTCATGTTCTCAGAAAGCCTGCAAGCCCCTTACTGCCGAGCACAACAGCAACAGCTTGTTATGATTAATTAGATTTTTAATTAATGCCTCACTACTTAATTAAGAAGGATCCCTTGGAGCAAAACCCCAACCAAATATTCTTTCTGCCATTAATCCTCTCTGCCTTCTATCAGAGGAAAAGATAGACAAGCAGTTTAATGTATGTGGGGTTTTATTCTCCCAATAAGTCACAAAGATATTATCAACAGCAGAAGAGGTTCCAATTTCTTCCTATCACACTTTCTCATTCTTTGGATTGCTTGGTGTTTTTTTCTCTGGGACTCTTCTTCATTTTCACTGTTCAGCTCATTTTAATTTAGCAACATGTATTGAGCAGTAACTGTATGCTGGGCTTTGTTGTAGGTGCTCTGGAGATTCAAAAAGGTAACACCTGCTCCTACCTTCCAGGAAGCCTAGACTCAGAGAGGCAGCAAGGTCCACCAGAGTGAAAAGATAATTACTACAAGCAAAGGTAAGGTAGGATAAGAAAGCATGACCATCAATGGAGTTTGAAACTGACTCTGTGACCGTTCCCCAGAAGAATCCCAAAGCTGGTTTGAGTTGTCATGGTGTCATCATGGACCAAGCATGGTGCCGGACCCTTGACGCACATGACCTCCAACTGTCCCAATTTAGAATGGAGGACAATGAAGAAGTGACTGCCTTGTCCATGATCCCTCATCCAGGTTGATTCCCTTTGCTATTTCCTCCCACAGCCCCGGGTAATAATCGGTCAATGCTTTCCCCACTGCAGGTGCCATCAGAGAAGGGATTGTGTGTCTGCTTTGTTTACCACCGTACCCCCAGCACCTAGCACAGACCAGCACAAAGTAGGAAGGAAGGGGAGAATTGTAAACATGGCAAAGCCACGATCCTATTCCAGAACTGACTCCTTTATTTTTTTTAAAGATTTTATTTTTATTTATTTATTTGAGAGAGAGAGAGAATGAGAGACAGAGAGCATGAGAGGGAGGAGGGTCAGAGGGAAAAGCAGACTCCCTGCCAAGGAGGGAGCCCGATGCGGGACTCCATCCCGGGACTCCAGGATCATGACCTGAGCCGAAGGCAGTCGCTTAACCGACTGAGCCACCCAGGCGCCCCAGAACTGACTCCTTTAAATGTCCAAACTCTTTCTCCTCTAGCACACCGGACTTCAGGACCATCAGAATGGGTGCACAGTCCTCAAAACGACTCTGGGAAGGAAAATGCCCACCCTGGTGTAGTCTGCTTGGGAAGGTTGAAAATCATTCTCATTCCATAATCATCATCTCTTCTGTATAACGAGGTGCCGGTGGGAGAAGCAGTCCAGACCAGAAGAAGTAGCATCATCCACAGCTGAGGGTGTCCACGGCCTCTGGGGCTCCCGCCCCATGCATCCATCCATGCTGACCCCACCCCCCCAACACACCAGCATTCCCCTGCACTTGGCCTCCAGAGAGACACCAACACCCTTTCTGCCAGCCCGATGTGGAAAAACTCCCTGTCTTCTCTGTCCAGCCAAATAAGGATTGGCAATCTTCTTCAGAAATTTTTACTCATGAAACTAAGAAAGGAAACATAAAAATAGTTTCCCAGGAAACTAAAATTGAGTAAATTTGCTAAACTATATGTACCTGAACTGAGTACAAGGTAAACTCTCAAACTTTGTCGCTTTTTTCTGCCTATTGGGGCTGGAGGCAAAAATAAAATATTCAGTTTTTCTCCAAAGTAGATTTGGGTCTACCAATCTGGTGAGAGCCCTGATCTTTATCAGAACCTGCTTCCTGGTCCCCTTGCTCACCCCAAACTGTCTTCCCTGGCTCTGAACTGTAGATAAATTCTCTCCTTTGCAACCGAGGACCGTTTCATGGGTGTCTGACCAGGGGAAGTGCACAGGGCCTCCTGCTTAGAAGGGCTTCTCCCTTGGGGTTTAACACTCTGCAATTGCTGCCTTGAAATTCTTAATAATTTGATCTTTGAATTTGTATTTGAAGTCAAGTCCAATAGAACAATGAAGAATGTGGGGGTGGAGGGAGGAGAGGCAGTTTGCTCACGAGCAAGGGTCCAGCCCCCCTTGCCTGACCGCTCCCAGGCGTGGGTTCTCAGCCACGTACTTCCCCTCCCCCAGCACCCTGGGCACCCCCTGGCCTCGCCATTGCAACCCCCACCCAGTGACCACTGTTAACCCCACCAGGGATCTGGGCATAGACACAGGGATAGTAGGGTCAGGTTCGCACATCCTGCAGAGTCTTGGGGCTGAGCATGGGGCAGCCATCCCTGCCCCGGACTATACCATAGCATAGATGCATGGACATTGGGCAGATGAGCCTCTTGCTCAGCCCTGATCCACATACTTTATAGTGTTTCATGCAGAGGTTGCAATACCCTTAGCGGCCCCCTATCTACTGAAAGTTGGGGTGGTAGGCCTATAGGAAGGGGAGATGCCAGCCTCGACCTATTGCCCTGGCCAGAGCTCTTTTGTCGGCCTGGTGGCTGCTGGGAGGGAGAACCCAGGAGCAGATGAGCCGTGTGCGCATGAGCACTGAGTAAGGGCAACAACCATAAGGGGTCTCTACTTGTCCTACAAATGTTCCCGTGCTCCAGCGCATTAAATAGCAAGTTAAAAAAACAAAACAAAAAAAACACACCATGACAGGCTAAGAGAAAGGCAGACACCAGAAAGAAAACACCTTATATTTTAATACCTCTAATATATTTTTTTCCTGCTCTTTGAACAAGTAGTTTTGCATTTTCATTTTGCGCTGGGCCCTGAAAATTATGTAACTAGTCCGGTTTGCAAACATCCTTCTTGGCATGATGCTTGATCCTTGGGATGCAAAAGATACTGCCCTATCTTGTTCCCCAGGAGTCTTCCCTCTTGGGCTATCGGTGAGTCTTCAGTGATCATACAGTAAGCCTCCATGACCCCGTCTTACCTCTGGACCTGATGGCTCTTAACTAGCCCTAGGCATTGACCTCGTGCCCTGACTTGTTTTCTATGGCCTACCGGATTTGCCAGAAGTAAATTTCCTGGCCAGAAATCATAACTCAGAGGGAGGTGGCTTCTTTCCATATTATTCTAAGTTCGTCTCTTGGTTTGGTCATTCACGGGGCCACCTAGGTCTTGCTTTGGTTGCCAACTATATTGTAGAACCTGATTTCAATATACCATCCCCTGTGTCTGCTAACGGACTTTTTAATCTCTTTATTTTCAAAGCTTCCTCTCTAAGATCTGCTCCCTTTACTCCCTGTTTTTCTGAGAGAAGCCTGTAACGAGTAGCCTATTTGCGGAGCAGAGATCATTGATATCCTCCAATGAATGACGTTCCTTCAACCCAAAGCCAAGCTTCCTGAAGCTCCACCCACTTCTCTAGCTTCCTGCTATCACCTATTATGCTCCCTTCCCAGTGAGTGTCCTTCTCAGATCCTAGCACCATGAGACCTAATAATAAAGACACATCAATTTTTATTTTAAATTACAATTATAATTTTAACCAAAAGAAAGGCAACAATTTATCACAACTAAATAAGAAGTGAAATATAATTTCTTACACTGTTTTAAAAATTATATACATAGGGCGCCTGGGTGGCTCAGTTGGTTAAGCGACTGCCTTCGGCTCAGGTCATGATCCTGGAGTCCCTGGATCGAGTCCCGCATCGGGCTCCCTGCTTGGCAGGGAGTCTGCTTCGCCCTCTGACCCTATCCCTTCTCATGTGTTCTTTCTCTCTCATTCTCTCTCTCTCAAATAAATAAAATCTTTAAAAAAAGAAAAAAAATTATATACATAATATATACTGTATGTATATATTTATATATAACTTTTCTTACATTATATATATTTATTTAATCCTCACAACAGTTCTATGAAGTAAATAATGTATTATAGTAATATATAGCAAATATATACTATATATATAGAGAGAGTAAATAAATGTATATTTACATTTGAAAAAAAATGAAATAAAAAAAACAGAAAATGGTCACAGAGCCGATAAATCAATCTGTGGGATTTGAACCCAGATCTGGTAAGTGCCCTATCCAATACAGTCAGAAGTAGAAGAGTACAGAGGGGAAATAACAGAGTTAGTATGGACAGAGAAGAAGTCCTGGGGAGAGAGGGACCCAAACAGGACACGGGATGATGGAGAGGCTTTAGGAAGAAAAGGAGAGAGAGGGAGCACTCCTGAATCCGAAGCTCTAGGAGTGGGGCCAACAATCCACATTCTAATAGCCATGATTCTGATACATGCTCAAGTTTGAGAACCACTGGATTAGTTAATGCCTATGTGCTTAGTGGCACTTAGTACACACTAACTGTTTCATCAGTGTTGAATATTACTACCAGCTATAGGACCACAGATCTTTGTGTGCGGGCTTGACCCTACGCTGGTGCTGCCCTGGTCCTCTGGATCCCCTAAGGGTCTCCACCCTGGCAATGTTTGGTGTCTGTCTTCATGCATGTCTCATCAGACCTTCTGCAACCTTCCCTGACCAGTTTGCCAGTGACTGCCTTTGGCTCGGGTCATGGTCCTGGGGTCCTGGGATTGAGTCCCACACTGGGCTTCCCCTTCTCAGCGGGCAGCCTGCTTCTCCCTCTCCCTCTGCCTGCCACTCCCCTTGCTTGGGCTCTCTTTCTCTCCCTCTTTGTCAAATAAATAAATAAAATCTTTAAAAAATAAATAAATAAAACCTTAAAAAAAAACCACCCTAACTCCACAATGGATCAACCATGGTGACTCTGGACAAATTCCCCAACTTCCCAATGTCTCTGCTCATCTATAAAATGACAAAACCAATCACATACTCCTTACCATAGCACCAGAGAGATGTAAAAGTCAAGCGATAAAATGAATATAGAGTGCCCAGCAGAGTGCCCTGAATGTGGCGAGTGCTTGGTGAACGTCAACTTTAAATACTTAAGGTTACACATTAGCCCATTTATACACAGAGCAGCATATTTGTGTCAGATTATAAAGCAAATGCTGGTGACTTTGACTTCTCTGTTCCAGGGAAGGATCTGTGTAAGGAGGGACCTTCCTCTTATTACCTCATAGTGTTAACGCTGGTTTAAAATATTTGTTGTCATTTTTATTGTAAATTTGCAGAAATAGGAGCCTGAACTTTTGATCTTACATTAAAGTGAGCAGAATTTCATAGAAAAAGGGAATGAGGTGGGGCTGTGAGAAAGGCTCTATAAAGGGGGCCAGGTGAGCTGAGTTGTGTCTAGACATACTTGTGTTAGCACATGGGACCTGGCCCCTGTAAATATGTCCATCTTTATAGTTTACATTTTCTTTCTGTTCTAGAGAGCTGGGGAGTGTTTATCTGCATTTGCTTAGTGAAGTCTCTTTGGATAGATTTGTACAGGGATAGGGATTTGCCTTCTCTTGGACAAGTATGGTTGGGAGGTCAGAGTGAGCCCCCAGGTTAGAGAAAATGGTGGCAGTTATTGTGATCTCCCAGACCCCCACCGTCTCCTCCTCTGTGGCTGGAGGGAGAGAGAAGGATAAGCTAGCTGGGAAGACTGATTTAGTCACCTCTCAAGGTCTTCCCTCAAGGGACAAATCTACCTCAGTCCTTTACAACAAACACACACACACAAAACTAGGCAAAATACAATTTAAAGTTCTTCGATTCTCCCTCACGGTAGGACATAAGGTGTCATCCTCTTTGCCAGTGAAAATCCTCAGGCAAGGCAGAGGCCATCTTGGAGGCTGTTTGCCAGGAAGTTACCTGAGGAGTCAGGCTGATGAAGCTCCCAGGGTGCCAGGTGGCCACACATTATGCTTGTTAGTCACATTATTCATGATGAGACTCTAAGGATGTTAGATGCTTCGTGCTGATACAATCTTGAGTGATTCGGTGAGAACATTTTAAAAGGCACTGTAAAGCTTTTTAGACATAAATCCAGCCGGTTTGTTATAGCACCTAAACTGCTAAATACTACCTTGATGATGCTAAAACAGGAGAGGTTTCAAAGGTTCCCAGATTCAAAACATCCAAGTGAACATTTAAGTGGTGGTAAAAGGAAAAACAACCAGGTAACACCCTGATGCTGACAGCTGGAAATTTTGGTGATGTGGCTTCCCTGTCCCTGGGCACCCAGGGCACTATCTGTAGAAGATAAGTGAGTCAGATCCTGCCCAGCCAAATCCTGATTCATGACACCACCCCCCAACCCCACCCCACTGCCCCTAGAAGGAAAAACTCAGAATTTCCCTGAGCAGCCAACCCTAGCTACTCTTCATCCCACTCAGTCGCTTGACCTTTCAGTGCGTCTCCTTCTCTGAACATTGTCCTACGGGGCTGGACCATGTAGATGGCGTACCTTTCGAGCTGGACATGTGATGCTGTGGCCATTCTTGACTTGTGTCCACATTTGTGGTGTTTTGCTTAAAGATACTTTCTCAGTTGGCATGGAGAACACGGGGAGTGGCTGAAGTTCCATGAGGACCAACCCAAATTTTCCTATTTCCCTCTCCCTCTTCCACCTAGAGGGATTTCTACTTTTGCTCATTTTTACCAGTGACCTGTTACATGGGAGCTGAATGACTGTGTCATATAATCAAGAGGCAGAACAGAGAGACTCTATCCAGAAAAAAAAAAAAATGGCACAGAGAAACCCTGTTTAAGACCAACCTTCCTGCATGTAAGGGTACTCCCCTGCCCACTCTCCTCTTCCCCAGGGCTTGGCACACATTGTTAAACTGTTTGCTGACATCTCCATCTGATTCCCCTGATAGCCTACTTTGCCCCAGGTCCTTGGCTTCCTTAAACCAGGGTTTACATTTACCAAGAGACAGGTTATAAAACGATGAACTCTTCTTTTTCGTTTTGGGCATTTGCTTGGCATGAGATCACCCCAAACCTTGTTTTTCCACAAACACCTAGTGGAATTACTAATTAATTATCCTACTGAGGCGAGAACAATATAAGGAAGATGTACTTAGATCCAGCAGATAATCAAATAGCCAAATTTAATTTAATTTAATTCTGCCTAGAATTCTTTTCATACAGCAATTAAGAGTCTAATTCTGGTTTTAGAGCAAGCCATAAAACAAGGCATTTAAACTTTTTTTTTTTAAACTAAGATATTACACAACATTTGTGTGGCATGAGGTGAGAAGCAAAATGTTGATCAAACTTTGGGCAGACGAAGGCTCACAATTTTCAGCAAAATCAAATATTATAGCATCGGTTTGCCATGGAAGAGCTGTAGCCATCACTCGGATGGAGAGCCAGTAGGCCCAGTCCTGGAAAATGCTAATTGATGACCCCAAGCCCCACTCTTATAAAATGGCAGCTAATTGTCAGGTGCCCTGTTTGTGGTTCCCAGATTGCTTCCCTTGCTTAAAGGCGAGTCACCCAGCCAGAGTAATTGAGTGGGGGTATAGCCAAGCCAATGAAAGCCTCACACTGAAGAGACTGCCACCACCCAGGCCCAGCCCCAGCCCAGCCCAGTCCCAGCCCTGCCTCAGGCCAGGCTTGGCCCCTGCCCCACCTAATCAAGCCACTGATTGTTTCCAGGGAGGGACCTACAGAGCACTCTGCCAGGGAGTCCCTGTTAGAACCAGTCACTCCCTGGAACTAAGCTGGCCACCGCGGCTGGGGCTTGTCTCTTGAGGTTCTAAGGGTACAATTAATTGCAGCAGCTGCAGCTTAATGTGTCCCTAAGCAGTTTGTTGATCTTGATGGTAATGACAACAAGGAAAAAAAAAAAATCAATATATCTAAAAGGTCAAGGATGTGGGGCGCCTGTGTGGCTCAGTCGTTAAGCGTCTGCCTTCAGCTCAGGTCATGATCCCAGCGTCCTGGGATCGAGCCCCGCATCCGGCTCCCTGCTCTGCGGGAAGCCTGCTTCTCCCTCTCCCACTCCCCCTGCTTGTGTTCCCTCTCTCACTGTGTCTCTCTCTCTCTCAAATAAATAAAATCTTTAAAAAAAAAAAAAAAGGTCAAGGATGTTTCCCCCGAGGTTCTACTGGGTGTGGTTTCTACCTAATCAATCTGGGTTCCCATGAAAACCATGCTGGTTAATTTTTAAACATTAACAATGACAGTCGATGGGTACATGATTGTTTCTCAGAAATTATTGTGTTTCTGGGCATTTATTTACGTAACCTTTTTAGAATTAAGCTTATAATTTCTATAACTCATCATGTTAAATACAAGTTACCTGCTTTGAATTTAATATAGTAGTACATGAGAGAGTTTCTAAGAGGTGTGTGCCTTTCTGAGATGTCATTTAATTGAATAATTTAGTGTGTTTTTGAAGGTGTGTCCATTTACTGCAAAGTTTTAAGATGCATAAAAATAGTTGATCCATATGTCAAAAGTCTGAGAAACAGAAAAAATTCTCCTGAAGCATCAGAGGAGAGATCGAATACATTTTTATTGCAATGCAAGTCTGCAAAGTGGAAGGCAGAGAACTTTGAAGAAAGAATGGAATAACTGGAAATAACAAGAACAAATGTGGGAGGATTCTGAAGAACTTGACACATGAAATACTTCTAATGCCCAAGCTGTAGTCAGTGAGGACAAACAGTGTAAAAAAGATCTCTTTTAAATGGAAACAAAATATCGGAAAGAAACAGTAAACATACCAAGTAAAAACATTAAATTTTAACATGATAGAAATGTTTCACTCCATCCATCGTATGTTGGAGACTAGCCAGTTGCCCACTAAACCCATCCTCTTCTTCCTGGACACATAGCTAGACTATATTTCCCAGACTTCCTTACAGTTAGCTGTGACCATGTGACTGAGCTCTGGTCCGTGGAATATGAGTCCAAAGCGATGTTCACCCCGCCAAGGCTTGGCCCAACCCATGCAATCCTCCCTGCTCTTTCTCTCTTCCCTCATCTGCTAGACAAATGCTGAGGATCCAGTGGGGTCTTCGGGGCTCAAGGGCATGGCGGAGCTGCTGGATGAAAGGAAACAATCCCTGCCAACACAAGTTGGATGACCATGTACACAAGAAATAAACCTCCGTAGATTAAGCCACTGGGCTACAGGGCTTAGCCCCGCCAACATTCTAGAGAGTCATCTCTTTGGATTGCTGAGTTAAAGATCCATTCAAAGCAGTCAGTAGGCTACGTATACTAGGGCATATTTCTGTTACCATCACAGGGACAAGATTACTTCATCTCTTAGGTTTAGTTAGGGACAATTTTAGGTTATTGTTGCAAAGCTTTGGTTATTGGACCCTTCAACATCTTAGACTATGAAGAACAAGATTCTCCATGGTGTTTAGGATAAATAACAAACTAATAAACAAAACAAACAAATTGAATGAATGAGTGAGTGTGTAGCTATTTTATTAATAACAGTTAAGTATACCAGTTACAGTTATAGTTTTTAAAAAAATCACGAGGGAACTTTTTATCTAATTACATGGAAGATGGAAACACTAAATCTTATTGTAGCCCATCTCCCTCAAACCTCTGTCCTTTCTCCTGTGGGAATTCTCTCCAACCCCATGACTTAAAACAATTATAATCTCTGTGTTGATAATGCTCAGATCTGCCTCTCGAGCCCAGATTCTTCTCCTCAAGATTTGAACCATATATGGTTCCTGGATGTTTTCACTTGTGTGCCCAACATAACAGGCGTTCAAATGAATGAGTCATTGAGCTGCAAAGGACCAATAAAAATCACCTTTACTGGAGGCTGTTGGTTCTCTTCTCAGCATAATTCCCTGCCACCCCCTTTTCCTTCTAAAGAGAACCTAGATTTGGTCCATGTGTCTACACTTTCCCACACAGTAATGTCCCCGGGGGGAAGCTGACTCCACTCTCAACTCCAGGGGTGGTCTGGGCGAAGGGTAATCTAATCAGTTCAGGAATGGGCATGTGCCAATGAGATGTGAAGAGTTGTCTGCTGGAAAGCTTCTGGAAAAAGTTTCCGTACTCCTTAGAGAGAACAACAAGAGAAGAAAAGAAAGAAAAAAAAAGTCACAGGGAAAAGCAGATACAGCGTAGAGCCCTGAGATCAAGCCCATATATTCTTGGACCACACTAATTGGATTTGAATCTACCACTTACTAATTATGTAATATTCAACAAGTTACAGAGCCTTTCGGTGCCTCTGTTTTCTCATCTGCAAAAGCAGTTATGAGAAGAAAAAATGAGATAATGTAAGTAAATGTTGGCACAGAGTAAGCGCTGTATTACTGTTTTTTATTATTATTTTGTTCTGGATATTGTTTGCTTGACATCGCTGGCACCAGCTCGCTACGCGCCTAAGGATTCCACTAACTCCAGGAATGCAAAGAGAATTTCAAGTACATTTTTTCAAAATTCACGAAGCAAAGAAACGGAAAGAACCTGGGTCCTCAGCCACATGGTTGAACTTTGTAACTAATCAACCCTTTACTCTGCTAACATCCTTTTATATGGAATAATAAACTCCCCTACCATTCAAGCCTTATTATTCAGATTAGGTTTTCTTATTTGCATCCGAAGGCAGCCAACTTGACACATCAACTAGTACAGGGCTTTCAGAACTTTTCTAAATCATGGAATCCTTTTTCTTTTTTTTAATTTAATAACGTGAGTAATAAAATGGACTTTCCTTATTAAAAAAATGCAAGCATTTCAGATAAAGTTTAAAGTCCTTTCTAACTCAGCACCTTTTGACTCCAACCCACCTTCTCCCCCACTCCCCATAGGTAACCACAATCATACTTTTGGCATGTGTTGTTGCCTAATTTTTAAAATTTATTCATATAAAAACTTCTGTATCCAAAGAAAATACATACTATTGTACACGTGTTAACATAAATGATTATATATTGTACACACCTTTCTGCAAGTTGTTTTTTTAGTCAATGGTATATTTTATTTTATTTTATTTTTAAATATTTTATTTATTTATTTGAGAGAGACAGAGATAGTGAGAGAGAGCTCGAGCAGGAAGGAGGGGGAGAAGCAGACACCCCGCGGAGCAGGGAGCCCCTGATGCCGGGCTCGATCCTGGGATTAGGACCTGAGCTGAAGGCAGAAGCTTAACCATCTGAGCCACCCAGGCACCCCAGTCAATGGTATATTTTAAAGAGCTAACTATGTTAGTTTATAGTTTGACCTCATTCTTTGTAACTGTTACAAAGCATTTCAAAGTGTTAATATTAGCCAATCACCAGTTGATGGGCTTCTAGGTTCTTTTCAACTTTGTTTTACTTACAGTGTATTACAGAACAGTGAGGGAACTCTTTATTGGTTTTAATTATTTGTAACCATAGACAATGCTACAGTATATGTCTGTTTATCCAAGCTACATCCTCAGGTGCACAAAAACTCAAAGCCATATAGTTTTTAGTGATTTGTTACTTTTGTTAATACGGAATATCCTCTTTAATCCTTGAATTCTTTTTTGTCTGATATTGTCCTTTTCACCTTGAATTCTATTTTGTCTGATATTAATAATGGTAGACTCTTTTTGTTAGCATTTGCTTAGTAAGTTTTTTCCATCCCCATATTTCAACTTTTCTGTGCCATCTTGCTTTGTATTTCTTATTAAAAACATAATTGGATTTAAAAAGATCCAATCTGACTATGCCTGATTTTCAATGAAGTTGTGTATTTTTTTTTTCCAATATATTTTCTACCAACGAACGTATGGCCTTGGTATGAGAGGGATAAATACAGCAGGTGCTCAGTTAACCTGGAAACTAGAAGTTGTATTAACCATGAAATCTGTATGTATTTAAATTTTTAATGTAGACTTTATCAAGTATTAAAAATTATAACACAATGTGTGTGTATTAAAATGGTGCTAGAAAATATTTTATCCTTTTGTGTAAGAAGAGTTCCAGAGCAAACGGATTATTCATGAAGCTATCCAGATAGTCATATTGAGATGACAGCCTTGGTGGCTGTACTAAGATTTTTTCTTTTTTTGTAAAGATTTTATGTAAGAGTTAATAAAGTAAACCCTGATTGTCATTGACTGTTAGTGAAGCGAAACCATTCATGAAGTAAAACTGTTAATTTACCAAGAGGTGAAAAATTTCAGCCATCACTTTCCTTATACTTTGGTACACTTTGTCACGCACGTGCTACTCAAGAGTGAATATAAAAGTGCTATCTGACAATACACAAAAGAACAGAACCCGAATTCAGGAATAACAACAGCTCACAAATTTGAACCATGAAGAGATTTCAGCAATTTCACAAAACCCTCAAGGCCTCAGTTTGATTTGAAAAAAATTTCCAGGCACCCACAGCTTTTACAGAACAGTGAGGGAACTCTTTATTGGTTTTAATTATTTTCAAACTATCTTTAGCAGGATTCTTGTGTCTCATTCAGTGACTTTGGGGGCCACCTGGGGAGATAAGGGATGGGAGAAGAGCAAGTGTGGCTTTGGCATGCTCTCACTTCAACACAAACAACACCACTCTTCATCTGTTTTATATAAGGTTTTATTTGAAAAAATGATTCTGTTACCGAAAAAAGAGATGATCTGGTCTAACATTCCTATTTTCGGTAAAACTCATCCTAAGTCCTTTGCAGGCTTATAAAATGGGTTCTCTCTCAAACAGCTTCAGAAAAGGGTCCCAGAGGTGCCCATTTCTTGGTGGGAAATTCTTTAGTGTTTCCGGCCCAGTCCCTTTATTCTCACCTTTTAATGGTCATGCATCTTTTTCATAACAACCGTCATGTATTTGCAGATTCAGCTACTCCTCTGCCTTCTCTGCTTC
The DNA here is from genome assembly GCF_004348235.1 of Phoca vitulina. NCBI lineage: Eukaryota > Metazoa > Chordata > Mammalia > Carnivora > Phocidae > Phoca > Phoca vitulina. Next base: position 26,890,900 of record NW_022589706.1, read on the forward strand.
AGGCCACATTGATCCTATTTCTTTTCATTCCTTTCTACAGGTCTCATTTCCCAACTTTTCAACCATCTCTGTAGGATCCTCTTCTCTCTGAAATATCTCCAAATTCCTCATCTCCTTCTCCAATTATCGAAGCAACAATGACACACCCTGAAGCTGAGCACCGTGAAAAGGAAAAGCCATCCTCCTGCTACTTAGTTTCTTTGGGCTTTAATTTGGTTCTTCTTTCACCTTTCAAGATCACCTTAGAGATGGTGATGGAGTAAAGATGGCAGCAAATTCTTTGCCGCTCTTCCCATTGAGGTGTGATTAATTTCCCCTCATCTTAGATCTGGGTGGGCCTGTGACCAGCCAAAGGCCAACACAGAACAGCAGAAGTAATGCTATGCCAATTTGGGCCAAACCTTCAACAGGACTGGCAAATTCTCTCCTGACTTCTTAGTTCACTTGCTCGGGCAGAAGCTGGCCACCATAGAGAAAAAATAAATCAGGCTGCCCTGAGATCACCATGTTGTAAGGAAGCCCAAGCTGTCATGCGGCAAGGTGACATGGACAGTGATGCTGTATTGCCCCCAGCTTGATAGTTATGCCAATCCAGAGCATCTCGAGAGATAATAGTGAATTGTTGTGTTATGCCATTAAATTTTGGGGTGACTTCTTATACAACAAGATGACCCGAACAATGAGGGTTTTTTTTTTTTCACCTTTGTGATTTGCTCCCGTCCCCCTACCCCACATCTTCCTGGATGTTGGCGCTAACTAAGGACCCCACAACCCAAGGCGATCATCTGAAGGGTTCCGCGACATGAATTAGTCCTACCTTACCTATCAACAAGAGGTGATGATTTCCTCTGCTTGCCCTCCAGTTTTCTTGCTTTATGTCTTTTAAAAAATCTTTTTTCAAGAATACCTCAACAGGTAATCCCCATCGGTGAGAAATCCCCCTGTGAGTATATATTCTGCAGCCATGTTCCCTTAAAACAGAGTTCCTGTTGTTCAGTTCATAGCTTATCCTCCAAAGCTGTTCAAGGTCTGTGATGCTGTAGATGATGTTACAAGATCTAGCACATTCCGAAGTAAAACAATAGGCTTGTATTACTCTTGGTACTAATAATTAGGATGTTTAATTCTATGAGGTAAATCTCTAAGTTAGGGGCTTTCCTGGGTCACAAAGGAAATCACAGCTGGGAAATAATGTTGCCAGTTTAAAACCCAGGTGTTTTCTTTAATTCTCATAGGTTAAAGATACTACCAATAAGAGCAGGGAATTTGGGATCCTTCTCTAAACTGAGCTCATTTAAACTACATGCTTGTATAGAATCATTCATTTTTGCAAAGAGGTATAATCATCTTTCCAATCCTATATGACTTGGACCCAGGGACACAGTGGCAATGAAATCATCGTTCCCCATTGGGAAGTGGCATTTTGTTGTTATAACCCAAGAACAAATCATATAAAACAAATTTACATTTTCAAAGTTCCCTTCAATATACATTATCTGAGAGTCCAGGGTGGGAATAACATATAGAAATGACAATAAAGTTTCAAAAATCAAATACTTAACTCCTTCCCCACGCCCAGTCTTAGGACCAGACTAATTTGGGGGATCGGTTGCTCTGATGGAGTAGAACATAAGACCCACAAGTTAACTGATATTCTGTCACCTCACAGAGAAATCTGTCTGTATCTGCCAGCCTGGATAAGATATATAACTGAAAAAGAAAAAAAAAAGGCGCGTAGCATTAACACTCAGCAATAGTTGGCAGCATCAGAAGGTCTATTGTAAGTACTTGTTACAATTTATCATTTGCCTTGTAATTTACTTTTTAACTTATTTTTATGTTTGTTATTCAGTCAAATATTTCAATCTTTTCCTCTAGGGTTTCCATCTTTGATACCACTTAAATAGTCAGTCGCTAAGCAGAGAGTAACCCCTCTGTCTTTGGGCTGCTATAATAAAATACCATAAACTGAGTGGCTTATAAGCAGCAGAAATCTATTTTTCATGGTCCTGGATGCTAGCAAGTCCAAGATCAAGATGCTGGTAGATTTGGTGTCTGGTGAGGACCCTCTTCCTGGTTCACTGATAATGCCTTTTCACTGTGTTTGCACACAGTGGAAGGGGTGAGGAAGCTCTCTTGGGTCTTTCTTTCTTTCTTTCTTTTCTTTCTTTTTCTTTCTTTCTTTCTTTCTTTCTTTCTTTCTTTCTTTCTTTCTTTCTTCTTTCTTTCCTTTCTTTTTCTTTCTTTCTTCCTTTCTTTCTTTCTTTCTTTTTTCTTATTTCTTTCTTTGTAGGCTCCACACCCAGCATGGAGCCCAACGTGGGCTTGAACTCACAACCCTGAGATCAAGATCTGAGCTGAGATCAAGAGTAGGACCCTTAACCGACTGAGCCACCCAGGCACCCTGGTTTCTTTTATAACAGTACTAATCCCATTCATGAGGGCTCCACCCTTATGACTTAATCACCTTCCAAAGACCCCCACCTCCAAATACTATCACCCTGGGTTTGGGATTTCAACATATATGAATCTGAGGGGGACACATTCATCCTACAACTCCCTCTGTATAAAATGCCTATGGCCACAATCCCTCTTCTTGAGGAAAGCCCATCTCTAGAGTGAGTGAATGAAGCCCAGGCTTCTGAGCTGATATTATCTCAGGCAGCAACCCCCCATGAGGGCTACATTCAGACCTTGTCTATGTTACTAGCCAGGATGGGTGTCCATTCTCTGATATGATTGCCTTTGGCAGACATGCCTTCTCCTTGATCACAGGCCCTCCCAGCTCCATGGAAGCTAGTATCCTTATTTGGTTCTGTGGTGTTGGCATACCTTTCGTTGTTGAAGATGTGAGTGAAGTGTATATGTGCATTGTTGAATTCGCTTTGGTGCCTTTCTTGTAAATAGAATAGTCTTGCACAACCTCTCCCAAGTGTCTGTATTAATGTCACATACTAAAAAGTAGACGATATGCCAAGCAGAGGCACAAGAGTTCCTATGCAAAACTCTATGTCATTAGAGCTTTTGTATAGTTAAGAGGAGTTTACAATCTTGGGCTTACAGAATACCAAACTGAAATCTTTGCTAGTGTGCATTGGACAAAAGTTTTCACATCCTACTACTATCCATGGCATGCAGTGGGCTTGTGCAAGTAGGATCTGCTGCTTGGCATATCTTTTGTTCTCTGCAGATCATCTCATTTTGACTTTTATGAAAATTATAATACATGTAATTAATATAAACTTCTTTAATGTAGGAACTTGTTACTTCCTCAGTCAATTCTGGGGACACCAGAATAAAAGATTTCAATGCTCAAAAAATTTTTTTTGCTTAGAAGCAAATATTAGTCAATTCCTTTAACTAAGAATACATTAATACATTATAAAAGAAGTATTTAAAAAAAGTATTTGGAAAAACTGGAACCTTGCTCTCAACTTGCTCCACACTGCTCTGGGGAAATGTGGGGGGACACCGAGGACAGAATTCCCACCAAACACACGGGATCAAGTCACAGTTTTCAAGAGAAGAAACAGTAAAGCCTTTTTAAGTTTCTATTTCAGCATTTTCCTTTTATGACAGTTTGCAGCTTTGGATTCTACATACCCACAGTTTTATGCTTCTTCCCAATAAAGTAGTTTTTTGGACTGTCATCCCTCAAAAACAAAACAAAACAAAACAAAACAAAACAAAATCCCTGTGTTATATCTTGGCACATTATAAGTCACTTAACTTCATAAGGTACTTCATGAGGAAGTGCCCAGAGGGGGCTGCAGGTAGCCCAGGCATCCTTTGGCTTCTGCCAAGTGAGCATCCTAACTTGGATGCACCTGCTTGGAAGATCCAGTACAGAACTTATCTGCTGTACTAATCACATCACACATTTCATTTAATTCTCTTAATAACTTTTAAGGTATTGATATCATCATTTTTAGGTTATGGTGGATAGAAGTGTGAAATGATTATATGTTAGTGCAAATATGTATGTTATTAGGACACAACTTGAAAATCTGGATGATATCGTAAGATTACAGTAAGTATTTCAATCAACTCAATTCAGTAAGAGCAAGGGACCCTGCTCCCAGTAGTGCAGAGTTAAACACCCACCCAACCCTAAACAAGGTCACGGCCAACAGCAGCATAAACATCGGGTAGATCTCGTACCAAAAGCAACATTGTGTGAACAAGTACTCAGAGTTCCTAAGGATTTTTTGAATGTTTTCAAACCCAAACTCTTGTAGAAGGAAATATGGATTTTATTTCTAGGTGTCAGATCACCTTCATTAACTAAAAATCTTTATAAAATAGAGAATTTGCTACCAAGTCTCCCACAATTTGGCTTCTTAGTAAGAGTGAGAAATAACCAGTCATCTTCTTCCAAAGATCTACTGGAAACCCCATTGATTGGCCAGCCCCATGACTTCGTGAAATCAAGAATCCATTTAACTTGCCAGTCTTGATTTCATAACTAGTTTGAAAACTGGAAGACACGGGGAAGAAATATAGCCCAGAGGAGGTTCCAGAAAGCTACTACATATGGTAGGAATTGGTTATACCCTAAGGAGAACACGTAGCCAAAAGCTGTTGCTGAGCCTTTTGCTCTCAGCAAAGCAGAACCAGGGAGATTCACATACAGTCTGAATTTGACAGAGAAAATCTTTCTATCCAGAAGAGGGCTGCTGGGACCTCTCACAACTTCTACAGTAAAATAGAGCCTGACTGGAGTCCCTGCCCATCCACGTGAGTCAAAAAGTTGGCATTATGGAAGAATTCTGCCAGGTCAAATTCTTTTTTTTTTTTTTTAGTGTGTTCCCGTTTTTCATTATGAAAATGATCCAAGTTAATATAAGAACATTTAGAGAACAACAGCAGAGAGAAGAATGAAAGAAATCACCCACATTCCACTTCTCAGGTAACTACCAAGTAGAAAAACATTCCTGTGTATTTCCTTACAGTCTTTTCTTCTATATGTTTGGTTTGTTTGGTGTTCATTTTGTTTGTTTTATACATTGCTGTGGTTGGTCAAACTCTTCACCGTGCCTGCTTCTTTCTTTCTTTCTTTTCCCCCTTCAGATCATGTGGCCGGTGTCTCCCTGAGCGGGGCTGCAAGCTTCCCACACGTTGTTGTTTTTAATGGCCGCATGAATTCTGCATCCCAGGCTCGCTCCTCCTCCAACCCCCGTCTTCCCCATCCCATCCATCTCCTCCCAGAGTCAGCTGGTCTGTGCTGAGAAAAGGCAAAGCTCATTTTATCATAAAACAGCCTTGGCCGGTAAAGCAAATCTGCTGTCCCCAAAACTCATAATGCATTTCATTACCTTTGGATTATCAGTGTGGAATTATTCACATCACCGCCCTTAATTATCCACCTCACTGCCTTCTTCATTAGCATGGAGGGCGGAACCAAGGCTGGACTGCATTCTCTTCAGAGCCCCAGTCAGTTCTCATTAGCCAGTTGCCTAGAAAATGGTCTGGGCTCCCAGGGGCCACTGCCCGTTCCTGTTCCTGCCCCAAAGGCTGTCATTTCTTGTCCCTCTCCGGGTCAGCAGGAAGGCGCTGGGTGAGTGGGGTGGGAGCCAGGAGCAGTGAGGGACAGTCAGGCCTAAATCCCAGAGCCTGTCCTCCCTCCTGATCCAGCTTCCCCTCTGCAGAAGAAAACAGTTGGGTTGTTGGGACTTGTGTGCAAGACAATAGCCACCTACAGTCCTAGAACACTTGGGACTTCTCCACCTCCCTGGCCCTCCCGCCACTCAGGATTGCCCCTAACAAAAGGCCCCAGCTTGACCCCCAAGGCAGGCCAGAGTGATTCAAAGCAAGATTTGAATCAGCTTAAGCTGAGCAAACCAGCGACCACAAACGTGCCACACTCAATTTACTAACCTCTAAGTCAGGCAGGAATACTCTCTTCAGTCTTCTTTTTCTTTCTGTTCTTTTTTTTTTTTTTTTGACAGGGGCCAGGTAAACTAGTATAATCCCAAATGTATATATAGTATTTTTAAAGGCTTGAAGCAGGACATAAACACAACCTCCAGAGGAAAATAAGACCATTAACAATACTCCACCATTATTTAGCATGAGCTCCTGTCCAAAGCTCTTTATTTAGTAAGGACATACCTTTGCAAACCACTTAAAAGGAACTCCTGGAAGATAGGCATTTTTGTTTTCTTACATGCTAGCCTGTGAACACGATTACTAAGTGCTGCTTTTTAAAAGGCTGGCGATATACATAACCGATTGGTTTGCTTCCCATCCAGTGCTCAGAAATATGGATGGCAAGTCTGCTGTCCCAGGGCTGGGGCTAGTCGCTCACCAGCTGGGACAGTCAGAGGTTGTTTCCTCCCGGGTCCCAAGGCGAACAGAGGCTCCTTGTCTGGAAGGAGCCAGCCAGGAAGTGCCGGCTACTCTAGTGTAAACGTGGACGGTCACTGAAGAAGTCAGGCTGTCTAGAACAGGAGCTCTGATCAGACAGGATGGAGCAATTAGGGCCGGGAGCTGCGACGATGACAAATAGGAAATTGTAGGTAATATCTGAGCTGTAGGCTGCTTCTGGGGCTATTCTTTGCCTAAAGCTTCAGCAAGATTGTTTTGGGGGACTGAAAGAAGTGACTGATTCCTATGACAATGTTTGATCTTCAGGAACAATTCTCTTAAGTTTTCTGAGTCAACCCCTACTAATAGGGACTGTTGAAAAACTGTCATTTCATAGAGGATGCTTCCATCAACCCCTCGGGTAAATACGTTTTTTTCAATAGTCTCACTTAAGTATTCATGAGCTTGCTTTTTTTTTTTTTTTTAATTAAGACCTTTGTTTAGAGCAGTTTGAGGTTCACCGCAAAATTGAGGGAAAGAGATTTCCCATACAGCCCCTGCCTCCACACAAGGTTCATCTCCCTATTATCAACAGCCCATACCAACAGAACCTCCACTTTGTCACAGCTGATGAACCTACACCTGAGACATCGTATGTCAACACTCAGAGTTCATCGTTGGTGTTAAGATTCACTCCCGGTGTTGTCATTCTGTGGGTTTAGACGAATGTGGAATGACATGTATCCATCATTATGGTATCACACAGAGTATTTTCACTGCCCTAAAGATCCCCTGTGCTCCATCCATTTATTCCCTCCCCTCCCACCCCTGGCAACCACAGATCTTTTTACTCTCTCCACAGTTTTCCCTTCCCCACAGTGTCACATAGGAGAAATTATACAGCATGTAGCCTTTTCAGATCGGCTTTTTTCACAAAGGAATATGCATTTACGGTTCCTCCTTTGTCTTTCCATGGCTTGATAGCTCATTTCTTTTTAGTGCTGAATAATATTCCATTTCCGAATATATCACAGTTCATTTGTCCACTCACCTACTGAAGGCCATCTTCGTTGCTTCCAAGTTTGGCCAATCATGAATAACGCTTCTATAAATATTCATGTGCAGGTTTTTGTATGGACATAAGTTTTCAACTCTTTTGGGTAAATACCAAGGAATGCGATTGCTGGATCACACGGTAAAAGTATGTTGAATTTTATAAGAAACTTATTCTTGTTTTAGCAAATGTTTATTAAGTACACACTATGTGCTAGGCATCATGTTAAGTTGGAAATACCTTGGAGATCACAGTGAACCTTCCATTATAAGGAAATAAAGTAGCCCTGAAGAAAACTATAAAACTAATTTCTGCAAAACAAGTCAAATTTTCCAATTTGTGATTCCAGGGGCATGCGCTTATAAAACAGTGTTTTGACCTCAAGAAAAAATATGTGGTTCCAGGCTGAAATGTCCTTTATCCCTGAGCAGTGCTGTCCTCTGTCAGCCAGCAAGAGATAATGCTCAGCCTGCAAGAGGACAAAGTTTGAAGCATCCTTAACATCCTAGTGCCCAGCCACCCACCCACCCCACTCACGCCCACAACCTGGAAGGTCCTGAACCCTTAAATCCACTGCTTTCCCTATGGTGATTACCTACAGCTGTTGCTGGTTGAATACAGAATAAAAGAGCAGATCTGTCAAACTGGGAGGATGGTTATGATGCTTCCAGTTCTCCAGCCCATGGGGTCACACTCCAGCCCAGGTCTCCTGCCAGGGGTATCCTGATGGCCTTCTGGGACAGGCAGATTATCAGGAGACCAGCTGCAGAGAAGCTCTAACACAAATCACTTCGAGGACCTCAGGAATTCCAAAGTCCCAACTCCTCCCACAAGGGATGAATCAGACTCATCCTTCCGTTCAAATCCTTAAAAGTTGTGTACAGGGGGGAGCTTTCTCTGCCGAGTAAAATAGGAAACCTATAGACAGGCTTCTGTTCTTTTAACCTGGACTGGTAAGAAACAACTCGTTACACAAATAAGGGATATTAATTCGTTCTATAATGTCACCTGATAGAACCCCCTTTGGATAAGCAAAATTTTGAGTCTTCAATATGTTGTAAAATAGCATTAAAAAAAAAAGTTCCCTGTACTTTTTCCGCTGACTTCCCATCAGCCCTGGAAGCATATTGTGACTGTCTGACCATAAGTACAGATAGCAACTAGAATGTACCAGGGGCCGTAGAGATCTATAGCTCAATAAGGATTTAATGAGTGCTAAATTTATTGATTGATGATTTCACGTACATGCTCTGCCTTCCCTGAGACACCCTCTCGGCTGGCTTTACAGCATTTGCAAGCCCTCACGATGGTGCTCCTCCCCAAGATACCCACTGTCCCTCTCTCCTCAGTTACCTCCATCTTGCCAAGATTGGTCTGTTTTGTACTGAATTAGGTAATGAAGCAGTTAAGGTGGGGGGGGGGGGAGTCTTTTATTTTTTAAAATACAGCAAAAGCAACAATAACAAAAGACTGCAGGAATAAGCAAGCCTTCAACAAAACAGTCTGTTAACACACTTGAGAAACACACAGGCGGGGGCTAGCTCTCCTCCCTCCCACCCCCAAATCACCACAGCCTCCAACATCAGTCACTTAGAAGGACCGCAGAATTACTAACGTTGAACCGCGCTGGTCTCTGGCTTCATCTATCCCCTCTCCTGTAAACAACATCCTCTCTGAACCAGTGAGGTACCATTGTGGGGTTACTTCTGACTCATGCGAGTGGGGAAAGTGCCCCCCGTTGAGCCCTTGTGGTGACCACAGGAGAATTATTGTTTCCTCCACACGGAGGTCCTGATGAAGCTTCAGGAAATGTCACCGAAATCATTGCCACATACCTTGAGCAGAGTGGCTTCTGATGGCTCTGACGTGGCCAGGTTTGTTGGGGTCAGACCCCTTTCCCTTTCATCAGCGTGGTGAAGCCACACCAGCTGTGACTTCGATTCTAACCTCCTGTTGACCTTGACCACACAGACCTCGGATTTCACTTGGACGGGCAGAGCCTAGCTTGGTTCCCACCCATGGGAGTAAACTCTTACCATATGAGTAACCTGAGTATATGCATTTATTTTTAAATTTCTTGATGTTATTAAAATTCTTCTAGTAAGAAAACTGGGGAAAAAATAAGGCATCCATTTTACATTTTTGGGGGGAAATATAAAATAACGAAATAGAGCAACGGTTGGCAAAAGATGGACTGAAAGTGTTTCTATATGACCCATAAGCTTTGAAAGGTTTTTCCTTTTTTTATTTTATTTTTCAAAGACTTTATTTATTTATTTATTTTTAAAAATTTTATTTATTTATTTGACAGAGAGACAGTGAGAGAGGGAACACAAGCAGGGGGAGTGGGAGAGGGAGAAGCAGGCTTCCCGCGGAGCAGGACCCTGGAATCATGACCTGAGCGGAAGGCAGATGCTTAACAACTGAGCCACACAAGTGCCCCGGTTTTTACATTTTTAAATGACAGAGAAAAAAAAAATCAAAAGTAGAATAATGGTTTACAATATATGAAATTCAAATTTCAGTGTCAATAAGCAAAGCTGTATTGGAACCTGGCTGTGCTCATTCATTTATGTATTGTGTACGCCTACTTTCGTACAATAATGGCAGGGCGGATACAGCCCACAAAGCATAAAATATTTAAGATCTGGCCCTTTACGGAAAAGTTTGCTAACTCTTAGAATAAATAAAAATATATTCAAAGTGTCACTTTCCCAAAGCAACACATTTTTCTTTTTTTTTTTTGCCTATATTATTTCTGTTGGGGGAGAAGGCCTTGCATTATTTTTTTTTTTTTAAGATTTTATTTATTTATTTGAGAGAGAGAGATAGCGAGAGCAGGAACACAAGCAGGGGGAGTGGGAGCCCGTCGAGCAGGAAGCCCGATGCAGGGCTCGATCCCAGGACCCTGGGATCATGACCTGAGCCGAAGGCAGACGCTTAACGACTGAGCCACCCAGGCGCCCCAGGCCTTGCATTATTTTAGTCTGTTTCATTAAAATCATAATTTTCTCTTAAAAAATATAATCCAATTGCTGTGGAAATGGAAAGTGGCACAAAAGAATAAAGAAGCTAAACCTCACCAATAAATAATCTCAACATCCAGAGAAAACAAACGCTAACATTTTAGTATGTATTTTTTCAATTTTTTTAATGTTTCCAGTTTTTACAAAAAAGGGCTCATGATATTTTGCATTTTGCTTTCTTTCACTTCAGTTTAAATTATGAGCATTTCCTGCAAACTTTTCAATATTCAAATCACCTAAAATGAAATGTTTCTCCCCATTCCTTGAATAATGCCTTATGAGCTATTTTAACACACCGTAGAAAAAGGTCTTCTTTTTTTCTAGAATAAGAAAGAAAATAGTTGAAGCCAATTTCTGTGAGTTTAGAAGAGCCGTCTTGCAGTCCTTTCATGTTACCCAGAATCTTTACATTCTGTTTAATGTTTCTTTGAAGAAATAAGACATTTTTCTTTAATAAGCAAACCATTAAAAATACAGATTGCTCTTTTCTAGGCTTTTGCTTTTGAATCTAACAGCAGAATGAGAAGATTTCCAATTGAGCTTTTATTGGTTTCTGTGTTGGGAAGTACAATATTGCTCCATGTCTACAATACCTTCCCTGTATCTATGAACAAATACTTATTCGAATTTAAGTAGACTTGCAGGGTTATGCCAATTCCATCCATGAGTGATTGTTGAAAAGCATTACTAATTACTAGAAGGGTCATGTTATTTTATTATCAAAGGACATACATAGGAAATAAAGACTGTTTTGGAACCACACCCAGCAACAGGTTATGGTAAGGCATAACCTGTTTTTTTTTTATATTTTATATTTAAGCCAAGTTATTTCCTTAGGTTTCAGTGGCAAAGAATCAACATAAAAAGATTAAAGGATTTAGGGGAGGAAATCTTTGCTGCCTTGTGCCTGCTTCCCTTGTATCACCAATGGAGATTCCCAAAACTGTTGCCGGAAAATAAACTACACTGAGAAGGAATGGTTTCAATTCTGCACAATGCCCTCACTCCAGCAAGAAACTGGAGTTGGCTTTGTTTGACATTACAACGTCTATTATCCAGATGGAATCGAAAGACATTGAATCAATTTGGAAAACCAAAGTTTTTGCTGGAAGTGATGCACGTCGAGGGATAGGCCCTCGTTGTGGATAACCGGAGTGTGGAGTTGAATTCATTTTGGTTCCCTTAACTGTGCAGAGGGCAACAAGTAAGTTTACTGTAGTGAGAACAAACTAGTGATTAGCTAGGATTGGTAAACCTTAGTTCACGAAAACCCCAAAACCTTTGGGCTGTTTATTGCAATTACAGTGATTGATATACGCCCCAAGAAGGAAAGCAAAGCAAAAATGGGAAATGAAGGAAGCGAGGAGGGAAGGGAGGGAGGCAGGGAGGGAGAGAGGGAATGAGGGGAGAGGGAGGAAAGAGAGAAGGAAGTAAGACGAGCTATTGACTTTTTTTTTTTTTAAGATTTTATTTATTTATTTGACAGAGAGAGACACACAGAGAGAGCGAACACAAGCAGGGGGAGTGGAGAGGGAAAAGCAGGCTTCCCGCCGAGCAGGGAGCCGGATGTGGGGCTCGATCCCAGGACCCTGGGATCATGACCTGAGCCGAAGGCAGACACTCAACGACTGAGCCACCCAGGCACCCCAAGCTATTGACTTATAACATCTTTCATTAGCATATTTTTGTGTTAAGAATGGACCCCTTCCAGCTGGGACATTCTCTGATGATTTAAAGCCAAGAAGAAGAACTTGGAACCCCTGTCGATTTAAAATATATGCATGTTTGCAATTGCCCTGGGCTCTCCGTCTTTGCTGCCAGATGTAGTGATGAAGTTAGGGAGATAATTCTTTCCATGAGGAGGAATGGGGCAAGGAACCAGTGTCCTGAAATGCAGTAAGAATTGCCAACAGAACTCTGAGGTCGAAGTGTGCTAAGTGCTCAGGCTGCTCGTCTACAAAAGCAGACCAATGATGCCATGGCAGGAAGGTGGGAGACCTGAGGGCTGTGCGAGAGCTCGACACACAGTGGGCCGCAACACATGATTGCAGACTTGGAGCTGAGGATGTTCAGCGTCACTGTGGTTACCTGAAAACAAGAATGCCTTTTAGGCCACAGGTATGAAGGGCTGGTATTTTATAGACCACAGCACTAATTACCCCCCGAGATGCTCAAGTAGCTTCTCTTAACTCTAGATATTTTATAGGGTCTTTTAAAACAGATCAGCCACATCATAGCGCAAACGCATTCTCAAACGAGGTTCTAAGCCATACTTCAGGAAGGAAGAAGCTTCTCCCGATCCTGTCTGATATAGCACCTGCGTTCTCACCCAGCCTCGAGAAACAAAGCCAGAGAAAGGCAAACTGAGCAATTGTAAAAATTATTTTCTAATCATAATTCACTTCTAACTTCCATCTAACTGTGGGCTGGACAGGGGCCAAGTTAGGGAGGAATGGAAGCAAGCGCTCTGCGTGGGGAGTTGGCATACTTCGGCTTGAAACTGGATCGCTCGGTTTTGGAGATGAAAGGTAAGTTTTGGGCATGACTGGGCAGCAGAAGATGGAGCCACACTCTGCTCCTCTCCTTCGTCTCCCACCCCCGATCCTTGTTTCACGAGCAGGTGAATAGGGAAAGAACTCAAAGCCACTGCCTACGCCTTTCCTCCTAGGAACAATGTGGAATGTACTTTTTGCTTTTCATTGTTGGCTGGTAACTTTTTCGGTCACTAAACCCTAACCAGAAAGGTCTTTAAAGGATTCAAACGTGAGCTTACGCTGAACATGAGTGGCAAGATCTGGATCCTGGCATGCTAGGTTGGTGAAGCCAAAAGTGCTCCCAGCCTCAGCAAACCAATAATAATTATAGCTATCTTTATTGAGTGCTTAAGCACATTCCTCTTTAATCATCACATCCACTCTACGAAGCAGACTTTTATTATTCCCATTTTACAGATGCAGAAACTGAGACACAGAAGTTCATTAACTAGCCTGAAGTCACCCAGCTGGTCCCACAGTGACAGGACCTCTGATCTTCTGGGCATATTGCCTTTTAGAATAGAGACTTCATTTCCCAGCCTCCCTTGAAGCTGGGTACAGACCCGAGACTAAGATCTGGCCAATGGGGGCATGAAGGGAAATGGAACAGTATGGGTGACTTCCTGGACTTGCCCATAAGGGGAAGGAGCTTCCCCACCCATCCCCTCTTCTACCACACTACTGCTTGAGATGGCGATGAAGCTGAGAGACATCTCGTGCCTTATAGTTGAAGACATCATCGTATGGATGGTGGAACAGCAAGCTTGGAGGGGCTGGTTCCCTACAGCGTTCTAGCGTACCTCCCGCTATACCATTCCTAGGCCACCCACCTCAGGCTATTAAGTAAGGAAAAAATAAATAGACTTCTTTCTTGTTGAAACCTCTATTATTTTGAATTTCTCATACAAAGCCAACTTACTTCATAGCTGAGCTAGAATTTGAAGCCAGTTCTGCCTGATTGTAAAGCTGGGCTCTTATCTACCACACAGTTACAATTCTAGGCGCTATCGTCGGAAGGACAGTATGAATTCTTAATGGAAGGAGTCCTTGCTAATTCCTTCTTGAAAACATAAGACCACTCCTTGACAGTTGATTCTAAAGGATAATGGTGTCGCATTTAAGAGCCTCTCAGTATGAAGCTTCTATAAAATGAAGTTTGCACAACATTCCCAGGTATCTATAAGGCTGATGGTACTCACATTTATGGTTTCCATTAAACAAAAGACCAAAATAAAGACCTTCTCTCTTATTTGTCTGATATAGTTGGGAAAGTAGGCAGGGTGAGCCTACAGAAAAGTCTTCATAGACGTACTTGAGGTTAACTTTCAGTGCTTGCTCACTTTCTGCACGTTTTCAACCCTCCCAGAGGTGATTCCTCCCAGTCCTGGTACCTTGGGCCCTTTCTGCTGGCTCAGCCTCTGCCAAAATAGGGAAGGATCCAGTATCTGGACTCCGTCATTGTCTGTGATACCCCAGCCTCCTTTTCCCTGCACCTGCTTCCTCTAGCCCAACAGTGCTGGGGAGAGGGGCATCCTCGTCCTGGGAGGTCCCCAGTGCAGAAGCACTAACTGTCATCCCATCTTGAGGTGCACGGTCAAGTGCAGGCTCTGCCACTTAACTAGTAACGGTTCCTAGCTGTATGAGCACAGCCAAGTCCCTAACCTCTAATAGGAATAATAACAGAGTTTGCAGGGCTGTTGGGTGAAATGAGCAAGATGATACATGTGAGTGAACTGGGCTCGTCGTAGATGCTCAATAAATGATCATCATTGGATCTCCCTGCTTTTCTTGCCTTTTTCTTCTGGACACAATAAATTACTATCTCCACCTTCCAAGCCACAATTCCTCTTATTCCACCATTCTTGACAACCTAGAGAATTTTCAGATGATGCCTTCTGTCCGGTAATTGTATCTCATATTTTCAGGATTGCATCGCACTGGTAATTCACAGGCCTGAGGGGAGAGGGGAGAGGGGAGAGGGGAGGGGGTGTTTACTGGAATCCAGACAGGACTGTAACTGTGGCTGCAGGAGAAGCTGACAGAGGCTGTGGCCTTTTGTAGAGGAACTGAGCCACCGCGACCTCATGGCCCAGTGCCAGGGCAGCCAGAGGAATAAATATCCCCACCCCTCTCTCCTGCTGTCTCTGACCTCAACAGCTGCCTCCCGTTGGCTGATCCCAACCAGAAGCTGGAGGGCAAGGGGCGCCCATGGAAGGATCCACATGGCTGGTCTCCCAGGACCAGAGCAAGGTGAAGAGGGGCAGACCGTGGGTCTGGGCAAACAAAGGCATCAGGCAGAGATGTGTACAGATCATACCTTTTCACACCTGGTGGGACTGCGTGGACTCAACACAATCAAACATATTAATATTTCTGTAGTAAAACAGAGGAACATTTGCACTGTGTGGAATAAATAAAAAGGAATCAGCTCTTTATTAGGTCAGGTACAATTACAAATAAAGAGGAGCCCTCCACATCCACAGAGGTATATAGGTCAGGTGTGGAGACCTCTACTGGGGAAGGGAAGGTATTTTGGTAAGTGCTTCCTGAGTTTCTCCCTCCCCCTTGCGCTCCATGGGCAGGATCCCCTCAACTTTGTGGGTTCCCTCAGCCTCTCCCAGTTCTCCCAGGGACCACCACTCACTGTTCGGGTGGCCATGCCTAGAACTCCTGAGAATGCTCTGGACACAAGTCCCAGCAGAGAGGAGAGAGAAAGGGAGGCCATCCTGGAGCCTCTGGCACTCCCTAAGAAGGCCATGGGAAACCAGAGCCTCCAGACTTGCAGCTCAGGGATGCTTGTCCCTTCAGACGAGTGTTCTAGGGTCTTCCACTTCATGTGGCTATCTGGTGCAGGACGGTAGACAATAAATATAGATTGAATAAGCAGATAAATTAAATAATAAGTTGTATTCTTTTCCTACATTTATCACCTCCTGTGATCACAGCTTGGAAATAAGCAGTATAGTTCAGATTTTAGACTATAAAAACATATGTAACTCAGATAGCCTCAACTTCTCCAGTCTTTAATGCTCCCATGGTAGTCTGAATCACCATCTTACCTAAACACAGAGCTCAGATTCTCTTCCCCATACTTCACCCTTGCCCACTTATTTCTGGGAATCCCTGGGAGTCCATATTCCACAAGCTAGTCCTGGTTGGTGCATATCCCTTTGATTTACAACATCCTTGTCTACCCTGACATCATTATCTTAAGAGGAGGCATGATAATAGGAGTGCAGACTTTGGCATCAGTCTGGCTTTGAACCCCAGCTCTACTGTGTACTGCCAGTCAATGTCTTTAATATCCCTGCGCCTCAGTCTCCTCATCTGGAAGATGGGGATATCGCAACATAGGGCCATTTGAGGACTAAAAGTATTAACATATGTAAGGCACTGAGAAGGTGCCGGGTACATGGTGAGCACTACATAAGTGCTAGACATCATTATTGTTGGTATCTGGGCCTGCTGAACAGGACCACAAACAGGACCACAACAATCTGTACCAAAGACAGATCGCAGGCTCCATCCAATAGGTGTAAAGTGCTTTTAATCTTCCAAATGATAGTTTTCCAGGTTGCAAGAAGTCAAGATCTAGTCCCCTTCAGGCACCCCATTATATCATAAGAACAAGAAAACAGTTCAAAAGATTTACTGATTTTAGTGAATAATTGACATGTGGAGAATTTAAAAAGAATAAAAAGAAGAGCATGCGACTCTTGATCTCAGGGCCGTGAGTTCGAGCCCCACGTTGGTTGTAGAGATTACTAAAAAAAAATTTAATACACTTAAAAAAAAGAACAAAAAGAAATTGACCACCTAGCAACACCACTGTTCTCAATGTATCTGTCAATGGCATGGTCCTCGACCCAGCTAAAGCCTAGTAATGATCAGCAAATCACAGATTGAGTCCATGTAGAAATTTGGGTTTTTACCCTATGGCTTTTATTTAACCAATGACTGCCCTCCTTCTGGGCAATGGGAAGAACATTAAAATAGCATTTGTTGATTGTGACATAGTTTACCAATATTTGTTCTTTTCTTCCCAAGTCAAATCTGTATCCAGTCTATTTTATTAATAGCTTTCAGAAAGCAGCACGCTACCTGATAGGCAAACTACTACTGCACACAGACATGGCAGCGGCCATAATCCCTTATCATGCTGACCATTGATTTGCATCGGGCAATTCTGAGATGTACACTGTTGAATCTCCACCACCTGCAAGCAGCCGGGCGCTGTACCGTTGCTGTGGCCTAGTGCGCTCAGATAAAAACTGAGTTGAAAGAAAAGATGAATTCTGCAGACTAAGACTAAAAAATTGTAGAGAATTACATTTTTTTTTTTTTTTTTTTTTTTTACAATCGCCTTGGGTATTTGGCTCAAGAATCATGTGTTAAACTATACCGGGCTCTCATCCTGTTTCATTCGGAGGAGGTGATATGAAATTCAAGGACCACATATTCTCCACGAGCTCCTGTTTTATCCTCTCAAGCAGCAAGTCAGTGCCAGCATTATTTATGCCTCCAGAATCTTCAAATGTCACCGTCGTTTTCTCTATTGATGGAACAGGTTCCTAACCTTAACCGTGGCAGTCAGTTGTGCAACGCACCTTCCATTGGGAAGCCAGGCCTGAAAATGAAATCTCAGTGGCAGGTGTCACATGGAGACTCTTCAGTCAAGCCCGACTCACTCCATCGCCACGTGGGAGCATCTCTGCACCCTGCCTCCAAGAACCTTCAGCCACTCGAAGCTCAACATGGAGACTCCCAAGTTCATATAGTCACCAAAGATTTCACATTTAGTCAATTCCCCTTTGCTCTTGAAACCATATCTCCTTTCTGTACTTTTTTCTTCTTTTACTCAAATCAGGAAGTATTCACTTTTCACCAGAACTTCCCCCATCATTTCACTAATGAGGAGGACGGGGTAGTAAGGAGAAATTGAAAGTGGGGAGGGGGAAAGTTGTTTGCAAGTTTACCTCTAGGGAGGCTACATCTATAAATGTTGCCTCTCTAACTCCCAAATTCCCAAATCTCTGAATAATTTCTATCTCCTCTCTTCTTTGCTCTTAATGAATTTGCTACCTGTAAAACAGAGTAATTTGGAAACAGTTTCTACAATTACCTTAAAAAAAAAAAAAGCAGTAACTGTTAAAAAGCCGAATTGGCTTGATCTTCCAAGCAGACCTGAGATAAAAGGGTAGTTCCGGTTCTCTTACTAAGATTAGGAGTTGAGGTGTCAAAGGGTGCAGCCGAGATGTTCCCTCTGAAAGCATTTCAGCTCTTCTGTGGACCACCTTGCCTTCAAATGCAAATTTAAACGGCCTTTATTAGGAAGCATTAGTTCCCTTTTTAACCTCAAGCGTCAATGCTATCTGTTATAGGCAATTGCTATAATTGGATTCCGGGCTGCCAATACCCCACTAAAGTTGTCTCATGGGTGTGGTTGTAGGGGTATCAGCCTCCTGAAATTCCCACTGGTAAGGTACTTTCCTTGAATGAAGACAGGTTTTTCTTTTAATATGCAAGGATATGTGTCAGAGATCTTCATTCACCCCACTGCTCATCCTCTGACTCCCCTTCAGTTCCTTTCGCTATCGCCGAAATGAAGACACTTGAAGATTCTCTCTGCAATTCCCAGTGTCCCAGTCAGGTGTCCTCATCCCTGACACCTGCAATGGACACCTTGCTGATCTCCCAGCACTCAGGTCTCACTTTCTAAAGTCGTCGTTCAAAATCAAAGATGAGATCACTTCACTGCCAGAAAGGTCCAGTGTTCCACATCTTTGCAGTCAAGGCCTCCGTAACCTGCCTCCTACCTCTACAGACTCTTCCCTTGCTATAGGTACCCTACACTGAGGTTATAGAAGACCATTTAGCATCAATTGCTTTGCTCCCATTTGTTCATGTGGTTTCTTTGACCTAGAATTCCCTTTCCTACAGTTCTAACACTCTAGCCAATCTTCCACCTTCAAATTCAACTCATTTTTTAAGACTTGGTCAAAATGCCAATTCCTTTGTCACCTTCCAAAGTCCCATTTTCTTCCCTTTCCCCATCATCCACTGATGCATCTATTTTTCTAGACATCTAATAAAAAGCAATGGATTAAACCAGTGGTTCTCAACTGAGCAACCCCTGCTCCCTACATACCGCTCCCCTAGCAAGAGGTATTTGGCAATGTCTGGAGACATTTTTCGTTGTCACAATGCGGGGGCGGGGCTGTGTGTGAGCTATTGACATCTAATGGATAGAAGCCAGGGATGCTGCTCAATCTCTTAGAATGCACAGGGCAGCTCCTTCCCTCCATCCAACAAAGAGTCATCTGGCCCTAAATGTCGACAGTGCCAAGGTTGGAAAAACCTTGTGTTAAACAAGTGCATTTATAACCGCTCCACCTCTAACTCCCATTAAGTTGACAGTTAAAGTATTTTAAAAGATCAAAATGAAAAAAGACAAAAGTATAGGAGACAAGACAAAAATGGGCCATATTTTTGCCTGTGGAAAGCTGATAGTGAAGTGGTGGTCGCCTTAAAGAAACCATTTAACCTAAATCACTTTGCTCCTCATTTGCTCATGTGCTTTCTTTGACCTAGAATTTTCTTCCCTACATTCTTATACTCCAGCCAATCTTACAACAGTCAAAATCCAACTGACTCTTGCTCAAACAAAACAAAACAATCCAACTGACCTTTTAAGACCTGGTCAAAGTGCCAATTCCTTTGTGAACCTTCCAAAGTTCCCTTTTCTCCCCCTTCTCCATTATCCATTGATGAATTAATTTTTTTCTAGACATCCAATTAAAAAAAAAAAGATGAAGAAGGTGAAGAACGTGAAAAAGTGAGGAAAGCTGAATCTAACTCTCTTGAGTCAGAGGATGGTGCTTGCAAAAGCACACCCACTCATAACATAGCACCCTGGAAAGACTCAGGAACTAGAAGCCCCAGTTCACAATTGTGCAGTGACAGGTAGGGCTGGAAATCTCAGGATTTGTCCAAAACCTTAATGAAAAGTAATCAGATACCCAGATTCCTACTTTCCCCTAGAATTAGGCAGCTTCCCATTGCCCCTGGGTTTATTCTCCAGAGAAACCAAATGGAAAATTTCTATTGAGGACAGAGGAGGGCAAGTAGAAAGCTCCTTGCTGAAGTCAAGGGGATTAACTGCATACTGAACAGTGAGACCCATAACTGCCTTCCTTCTCCTGACTCCCAGAGAAATAGAACTTTCAGTAGAAAAGACTTAGAAATACATGTATTGATGAGTACCCCCATTTGGGTCCCACCTAGTCACCTTTTTGTAAAGCCTACAAATCAACAAATCCTGTGCAGACACACAGAGCTTGCACCAGCTTTTTAGTGCCTCACTCTTTTTTTTAAGATTAAAAAAAAAAAGATTTTTAAGTAATCTCTACAGCCAACATGGGGCTCGAACTCACAACCCCCAGATCAAGAGTCCCACATTCCACCGACTGAACCAGCCAGCCGCGCCCCCGCCCCCGCACTTAGTGCTTCATTCTTAACTATAGATGGACAACCAAGAATCATCAGACATTTGAGGAAAACTAATATGAAAGAGAGAGACCAAAACCAACCAAAAAACCCCAAACAAATGGAAAAGGAACTCAGAAGAAACAGAGACAATGTGGGTAGAGGGAGCTAAAGACGACTTGAGAATGACTCTAACAAGAATACAGAAGATTTGAACAGCGCTACCCACCAATTTGGCTTCATTGGCATTAATAGATCACTACATCAACAACTGAAGAATACACATGTGAAAAAGGGTTCAGAGAGAGGATTGGGGAGTTGGGGGTGGGGACACCAAGCGGATGATGGCTAAAGAGGGAACTAATTGGCTGGAGGTGGGGAAAACAAAAATCATCAATAGGGTTTTGTTGTTTGCCGCAAAGTAAACCCTTTTTGGGGGAGGGGCTATACCAAGAGGTAAACTCTCTTCTCCCTCTCCTCATGACATTTCCAGTATAATCTACGTTACTCTCTATGCTTTGTATAGTATTCTATATTTCATTTTAGAAATATGAAAATGTGTTAACAAAATATGTGGTTGACTTGGGGTGAAACCAGGGCTTCCTGTGAGAAGTTAACCATACTTGGGCTATCGTTCCAAGTCCCACCCAGGATTTTTAAGGCAGAGGAAGCAGCTTCAGCTCAGATTGAACCATTCTCTGAGAAGAGAGCCAGGTGGGCACCCTCCACCTGACTGCCGGAGAGAGAGGAGCCTGAACAGGCATCATCACTAAGTTTCTTCAAATCTACCATGCCGGCAGAGGGGAGCTGTGGAGTGACCGGGGCTTGGGTGTGACTGCCTTTGAAAGTCATCCCCAAGCGCGAGTGTATGTGATGTTAGGAGCACTTTCTCCAAGAAACTCCCTCATAAAATCCAGGTCGAAGGATGACGTGTGAGCGAGCTGGCCTCAATGGACACATCTAAATCCTTGAGAAATCAGACTCTGTCCTGGGAGGGGAAAGGAGACCCACCCCAGAGAGGAATCCCGCTCTGTAGCCCCAGCCTCACCTGCTGCTGCAGGCTTCCTGGAGCCGGGAGTCCCTCTGTGGTGCGGACTGTCCAGCAAGCACTTCCCAAAGCCATGACCCGTGGCGAGAATACAAGGCAAGGACTGCAATGGCGACCTGTGGGTTGACTAGGCAGCATCATCGACGCTGCAGAGCCGGCCAGCCCCGGGGGTGGAGAAGCAACAAATTGGTGGAAAGCCGGCAAGGGTCTGGGATTAGGGATTATAGGAGGCCTCAAAGCCACAGCAGTCTCTCTGTGGTAGAAAGCCTGCTAGCCCTCAGGCAAGCGCACGGCGGTGTGGTGAGACCCTGGGCTCTACAGGGCAAGTTTCCCAGCACGCATGCCCAGAAAGCCGAGGACCCTTCTGGGACAGACTCGGAAGACCCTGCAGTTACTCCTAGCCCTGTAAGCACAGCTCTGAGAATCAGACCTCAGGGAGGGTTTATAGCAAAATCTAAAAACAAACGAACAAACAAAAAACTTAGATTTCACCAGGAAATAGAGAGATGCTCCCCGACAGTGAAGTTAATTCAAGAGGAGGAAGTGGGGGTGGTGGAGGGGGGTGCTCTCAGGGGACATGACTGAGCAATGTGGTTCCAAGGCATAGGGCGGGTTTAGGGACTGGAGGTAATGAGGTGAGCCTCAGTCCTCTGAGATTCTGACACTCGGAGTGAAGCCTCACACGCACCCCTGCCTCTCTCACCACCCCCCACCTTGCACACCGCAATCACTCCCTCCCTCGCTTTCTCGCTGCCCTTAAGCGTGCCAGCTTGTTTCCACCTCAGCATCTTTACACTTGCTCTTCCCTCCTCAGATTCATGGCCAACCTCCCCTCTCCTTCTCCTGATGAACTCCTCTTGGGATCCTGCTTCCTTTACTCAGTCATTTAGATTCCAGAATGGTGGCCGTTCTTCCTGTCTGAGTACCTCTTCAGCCCAGCCTGGACAGGCAGGAACCCCTCTCCACGAGCCACACGCTAAAGCTGTGTCTTCTGTCTTGTTTTCTCTTCCCACACTTCTTGCAGAGAAAAGTCTGATAGATGAGTTAAAGGGGGCACAGATTTGCCCAGTCGAAGATATAAACATACAGAAAAGGAAGATAGTTTCCTTAGCAGCAGAATATGCTCTGAGGAGAGGCAAACTTTGGTTGAGTCAAGGCTTTGGTAAGCCAGTGGAGAGACTGAGCCCCCAGGGGCCGAGCGTCAGCAGACCCCATGATGGGCAAAGCCAAACAAAGCTTTCACTGGGGTGCCTGGGTGGCTCAGTCGGTTAAGTGTCTGCCTTCGGCTCAGGTCATGATCCCAGGGTCCTGGGATCAAGCCCCACATCGGGCTCCCTGCTCAGCCAGGAGCCTGCTTCTCCCTCTCCCTCTGTCTGCAGCTCCCCCTGCTTGTGTTCTCTCTCTAGCTGTCTCTCTCTCTGTGTCAAATAAATACATAAATAAATAAATAAAGCTTTCATTACCCTGCGTAAATGACGGGGACACCTGGGGCTGCTTGAGGTGGAGGCTGAGAGAACACCCAGGGTGAGGAGGCATAAAGAGACAGTATCCTAGCAGGTTATCGATTAAGTTGCTTACTGGTTGATGTGTGATGAGCCTCCCCCCTGCCTCCTCCCCATCCAATCCTCAGGGAATCTAGATGGTTTGCTTACACTGAGGGAGAGGCTGCTTCCAGGCTGCCCCAGGAGGAGCACACACAGCTTTCACAGGTCGCTGCATCCGCCTTGGGGGAGGAAGTTCATTTTCTTTTCCCTTCACCTTCACATGGTCTTTCCTCTGCGTATCTGTCCTAATCTCTTTGTTTTATAAGAAGAACAGCTACATTGGATTAGGGCCCATCCCAGTGACCTCATGTAACCTTAATTACCTCTTTATAGACCCTCTTTCCAAATACAGTCATATTTTCAACATACGAATTTGACGGGGACACAATTTAGCCCATAACACCCTCCAGGCAGAGCAATTTTTTCTGCCTACGTTATTGAGAGGCCACTTACTGTTCTCTCGGTCATAACACGGTATTTGTTCCTTCCTTTCTATTCTTTCCAGAGATTTCCCCCATGTATTCCTCCCTTCCTGTAAAAGCTCATCCTTCTAAATTTCCTATGATCACTCAGAACCATCTTTTCAGAAACAGACCTGAGAAATACATGCCACAGGCTGTTCTGTTTTGTTTTTTCAATTTGATTTAACCCTCTAGAAAAAAAGCCAAGAAACCTGAAACTCGTCCATCTTGAGAAACAAGTGTTATCTTTCCTGTCCCGCTCCAGACAATCTAATCCCTGTGACTCTTTTTCAGCCTCTGCCCCACCCCCAACCCCAGCCTGTCAGCAAAGGCTTGGGAGCTTATTCGAGAATGTCCTGGGAGAGTTAGAGCACAGCACCATGGTTCCAGCACGTTGCATAAGAAGGATGAAGACGAGATAGCAATTGGCAGGGTCAGGGGGAGCCACCCCAGGAAGGAGCAAGCACAGGTGAAGCAATTCTAGATCTAAGACAGTGAGAGCAGCTTATTGAAGGAAAGGTCCACGAAATGCTTCCTGGAAGCATCGCCTGAATTGTGAGGATCTCCACCTGTCTCCTTACAAGAAATCCACACTCTAACCACCAGTAGGTACGGTTCCCCAAGCTCATTGTGCTTTCCTGATTCTTTGTCTCAGCTAAAATCCTTCCTTCTGCCTGGACTACGCTCCCTGCCCCAACCTCAACTTATCGAACATCCATCCATTCATGAAGATAAAGTTCCAGTGTTGCAAGAGACCTTTATTGATCATCACAGATAGAAACAGTCTCCTCACCCCTGAACACTGGAAGCATTTCATCGATTCTCTTTCCCCTAAGGATGTCCCTAGAAAGGGAAGACGCCCCCTGCTATAGGGTTTCAAAATACATGGGTTTGGGGATGACGATGACGATGATGATAAACATTTGTTGAACATTTACTATGTGTCAAGCACATGCTAAGTGCATTTCTCATTTAATCTTCACGACTCTCAAAAGTGGATATGATTATTACCAGTCCCATTTTCGCAGAGGAGGAAACGGCAGCTCACGAGCATTTGTCACATAGCAAGTCAGTGGAAATCGGGATTCAATGCAGATTTGCTGACTCCAGAGCCCATGCTCTCAGCCACTGCAAACCTGGTCCTGAGATTAATTATCATACCTACTAGCTTTGTGACTTTGTACAGCTCAAACTCTCTGAACGTCAGTTTCCTCATCAGTAAAATACAATAATAATACCTTGTTGGGGTTGTCAGGAGGACAAAATGAGACCACCTGTCTGAAGCTCCTTGCACACTGCCAGCCCTCTGTAAAGGGTGGTTTCACGGTGATTCATGGGACATAGAACTGGTGGTCTCCCTTTCTAGAATGTAAGCTCCTATAGAATAGGGAATGAGTCTGATGTAGCTAGTGTTCCCTCAGCTTCTGGCAGAGTGATTGGTGCACGATATTTATCAATTGAATATGTCATTTATTTTCTTCCCTTATAAACTTTAAAAATACAAAATCTGCCTGGGATGGGTTATAGAGCATCCTGTACAGTATTGAAGCATACGCCAGGGGCGCCTGGGTGGCTCAGTCGTTAAGCGTCTGCCTTCGGCTCAGGTCATGATCGATTCCTGCATCGGGCTCCCTGTTCAGCAGGAAGCCTGCTTCTCCTTCTCCCACTCCTCCTGCTTATGTTCCTGCTCTCACTATCTCTCTCCCTCAGTCAAATAAATAAATAAAATCTTTAAAAAAAAAAAAAACAAGCAGCATGGGCCATCCTACCTTTTCTATCCTAAAGTTTAATCTAGAAACTATGCATGAGGGATTTTCTCTCTTCTAAGCACTTTCTAAATCCCAAGAGAATTTCTTGCAGTAACTTCAGTATTTTGTCTGGCCTAGAGCCTAGATAGTCAAATGGAGTGACCAACCATCTTGGATTGCCTGAGTCCATCCTAGTTTTAGCACTGAAAATCCTGCGTTCCAGGAAACACCACAGTCCTGGGCAAACTGGGACAGCTGGTCACCCTAGAGTCCAACAACAAGATTCATAACAGTCATGATGATAATTTATGGAACACGGACTACATATCAGGCACAATGCAAGTGCTTTAGGTGTGTACTCTCACCTCATCCTGCTGGCAACTCTGGAAGCTAATGGTTCTGTGGAAGCAGATGCAGAAGTTCACAGCACAGACTTAAAAAAAAATTCTTAGGGAAGGATTAAGTTTCAGAAAGAGTCTAAATAGTTTTCCATTTAGGGCTTTTCCCAAATAAGGTTCCTCTCCCATGTGGTTTTTGGAGGGGCACAGGTGTTCATATTTGCTTTCCCCAGAAGTAGCAGAGGGAGGAGCCAAGTTTCCTGTTCATCGCATTTAATCTCACTCACTCAGCTACAAGTTCTCTTGCAGACATCTTGGACGTGCAGGCTTTGCATAGTAGCATGGGACCATAAAAACAACTGTGCAAACTGAAACTGTGCTGAGCGGTCTTAATAATCAACGAGAAAATTACATTGGTTTGTGATATTTGTTGTTTTTTAAAGATTTTATTTTTATTTTTTTGACAGAGAGAGACACAGCAAGAGAGGGAACACAAGCAGGGGGAGTGGGAGAGGGAGAACAGGCTTCCTGCGGAGTGGGGAGCCCGATGCAGGGCTCAATCCCAGGACCCCGGGATCATGACCTGAGCCGAAAGCAGACACTTAACGACTGAGCCCCCCCAGACACCCCTGGTTTGTGATATTTAAAAGTTTTTTGTCAAAATGTTAAAAACTCTTACTGTCAACTATAAATGTACAGAGCAATGAAAAGATAGTAAAACTAATATTCATTTAGTAGATGGTAATTTAAAACAGTAGAAACATTGAGAATTGAAGTGTTGTAGTTCTTTGTCAAAAACGTATCAAGAGTAGTGTGATCAGTACTTGTCTTATCATCACGTAACTCATGATTTTTTTCTATGCCTTAGAAAATTGTCACACTGTAAGTGTGGATCAGTTTCCCACTTTCTCTCCTTTGCACTTTTGATGTTGTAAAAGACACCTGCGAATTCCTTTAGTGTAAGGTATTTTGCCCGGGGTGCTTTCTCTGGGATATCTCCGTCATCACAATCCTGTCCTCATTTATGTCAGTAAGTTCACCTTCACTAGGTTTCTCCATCTGCATGTCCAGAATCTCTCACATTCAGCTATTTCTTCTATTCATGTTCAGTTAGAGTTCACTTCCAACATTATCCCTTTTTGTTTCCTTACTTCGCTTCCTTTTTTGTTGGCCACCTCCTTCTTTTGATTATACATTTTTGGAAAATGTCACAGGAGTTCATCATTGAGAGACAAGGAAGAAACACAACTAAAGGCTTTGCTGTCTGTGTGTAAACTTAACAACAGATGCTTAGTGACCAATCACCAAGAGACTTTAAAAGAAGTGATGTGATTATTCATGATCATACTGTATATGTTATTTATGTAGGGCCTTGTGGAATGAAGGGCTAGCAAACAAGCTTGCAATTTATTTATACCATTTCTCACAGTTAACATATCATAGCATCTGAAATGAAAAAGTTTTGTTGAGATCTGGCGCTATTTAACTAAACCATGGTAAATTGAAATTTGTGCGTGTTAGAACCAGGCAAGGTGAAGACCGGCAGTACTTAAATACTTCACCTCTGCCTAGTCCCCTCTGCTGCTAAGTTCCTCTTTAGAAAGAATCTATTTCTTGTCCCTGTGGATCACTTCACTTCTCTTAAAATTGTGGAATGCAAGTGTGGGGGGCAAGAATCAATATTCTCTTTTTTTTTAAAGATTTATTTATTTATTTATTTGACAGAGAGAGAGAGATCACAAGCAGGTGGAGTAGCAGGCAGAGGGAGAGGGAGAAGCAGGCTCCCACTGAGCAAGGAACCCAATGCGGGGCTCGATCCCAGGATCCCAGGATCATGACCCGAGCGGAAGGCAGTTGCTTAACCAACTGAGCCACCCAGGCACCCCAGAACCAATATTCAAATCATGTTTAGACCACCCAACAACCAGATAATGCATTATTTTTAGTCTTTGAAATGGAAATATCAAATAGCATTTGTTGAATGCCTCTATGCCAATAACTGTTAGGTTCTTTAACAAAATTTTCAACAGTCATCACAACAAATATTGGGGTACAAAATATTATGCTCATTTTACAGGTAAAGAAACAACCTCAAAAAGATGAAGTAATTGGACCAAGGTTACAGATGAACTGGCGGGGCCATATTCGAACATGAGCTTGTCTAAATTCATGTCCTTGCTTTTGCTCTTCACTATAATGCTTCCCATTACCCCCTTTATTTCCTATATGAACTGGGCATCTGTAATTCCATACTTTAGTGCTATTTGTGATCCCTGGTATTGTCACCAACATAGCATCTAAATGGCTAATTCTATGGACTAATCCCAGGGTTCTGGAAGACCCTCCATAGGCATCCCCAGTTATTCCCTAAAGTTTTATTGATAGCTCAGAAGGAAACTGTTAAAACATTTCCAAAAATATCAGAAAAGAAATGACAACAAAAAGCTATTTCTCGGCTTTTCTTTTTGATGGTGACCATAGTTAAAGAGCAGATTCCCCTGATCTGCTTGGGGAGACCCAGTTCAGAACTTCTCTATACATAAATTCAAATAAGAAGTCTGCAAGAATCAGTCTTGAGGAGACAAGATCCAGACACTTCCTAAATTCTGGTTCTTAAACTCAGCTGCACATTGAAATTACTTGGTCATCTTTTTAAACTACTAATGCTGGCACCCCACCAATCCCAAGATTCTGATTTCGTTGCCCCTGGGTGAAGCCTGGGCATTCAGATTTTTAAAAGCTTCCCAAGTGAGTCTAACACATAGCAAGTTTGAGAACCATTGACCTAAGCAATCTAATGAGAAAAGATTGCCACAGATATTAATGGTATTAATTATCAATACTTGGAGTGTGTTTTTACTGGAAGAAGTTACACCTGTGAATGATAAAGGCTAACATGTGAATCACTTAAGTCAATAGGGAAGATGTTTTTTAGTCAGAGATAGGTTGAAAAAGAAAATGGTATGCAATTTACATAAAAGCAAACACAAGATGGGGCACCTGGGTGGCTCAGTCGGTTAGGTATGATGCTTAGTTTTGGCTCAGGTCATGATCTCAGTGAGATCAAGCCCCATGTGGGGCTCTGTGCTGGGCATGGAGCCTGCTTAGGATTCTCTCTCTCCCTCTTTCTCTACCCTCCCCCACCACGTGTGCACACACATGCATGCACTCTCTCTCTCTCTCAAAAGAAAAAAGCAAACACGGGACAATGGTGTGTGCATGTATGTATGTGTGTATAAATGAAAACTGACAAGTGTCCTGAGATTGGGTTGATAGTCAATGGGGACTTAAGCCTTATCTGTAAGAGAATAAATTATTGTATGACTTTCTAGTTAAGAGCAAAGTAGGTTTTAAAATTTATTGGTTTGGAGGTTTCATCTTTCTTTGTTTCCAAAAGAAATGTTTTTATTTCTTTGAGCTACAACCTCCAGGTGGATGCTGCAGTTTCAGTGGGCACAGTCCTCAGACAGTTGAAGATAATGTAGAAAAGAGGAAATAAAGACTAATTTAATTTTATCCCAGACTTTGGCATAGACACAAAAAAAGAAGTCATTCTTTTTCCCAAAAGAAAGGGCACTATTTGTACCTCTAGAGACTGTCTTGTTCTGAATCATTTCCCATCTGTTTTGTGGGAGAGATACAAGCTGACTTTTTCCCCAACTATCATAGAATTTTTTTTTAAATTGAGGCACTATTTGAGTGACTAAATAAAGTGCGGGGAAACCTCTTGAGGTTGCAGAAGTGAGAAAAAAATATGACAAAGGGGCTTTATCATATACACTTACAAATAATAAATTGTAGGGAAATTATCTAAAATGTTTGCACAGGATGGTCAAACCTGGGTTGTTAGTTACTGCCAAGAAAGAGTAGCTTGAAGGCATTATACATTACAGAACTGAAGGTGGCCCAAAAGGGCATAAGAAAAATAATAATGACAAATGTCACTTATTGAGTGGGTATAATATTCTAGTTACCATTCTAAGCACCTTGGCTCAATAATCTTATTTTGTCCTTATAAAGCAATATATTATGATCAGCTTGATTTTACAGATGAAGATGAAATTAAGTAACTCACCCCAGGTCACATGCCTAGTAGGAGGTAGTGTGGTTCCATGTCAGAGCTCTAACAACCGCACAGTGCTACTTCCCAGCAGTCAAGGCAATGTTTCCCCCAGTGGGCACTGCAGAGTACTAGGCACAATGGCAGTAACGATGGCAAAAACAACTGCATGGGCAGATCTACAGAGCAAAACTGGCTTCTTTACTAACAACATGTCTATAATATGTTCCTATGAGTCAAGATTTGGAAAGAGATGGAGATCACATGATTTGACTTTAGAGTTCCATTTTCACAGATCGTATTGCGGAAGGCACTATGGAAAAATGCTAATGAAGGAGACTGAAGAGTTTCCTTATGGAGAAAATGAAATGAACCTTTTGGGGAGAGGTAATGATTGAGGAAATATGGCAGTGATTGAGGTACACTTGCCCCTCAGAGACTCAGATGGGGGAGGCCCAAAGCTGGCTATGGGCAGTGGGAAGCGTTGGAAGGTGAAGATAGTGCAGAAAGGGAACTAGGGAGGAGTTCAAAGCAGCAGCTGTGGTCAATATCAAGGAAGGATATCAGTGGTCAGTAGGTGGCTATAGCTCCACGCAAGGAGTGAAATAAGGACTAAAGCAGATTTGAGTTTCTACAGTAAGGACAAAAGTTGGGGTATGGGTATCAGGAACAAGTTAGAAGTTAACACATAAAAACTGGGCTTGGAGTCAGGACTGATAAGCAGCCAAGATGGCATCTTATTGTGCCACAAAGTAAGGAAATACTGAAAACAAAACAAAGCAAAACAAACAAAAAAAAGAACAAAAAAACCCAACCCTACATTGATGGGGATACATCAAAATGTCATAGAAGCCAAATGAAAGAGCTCCCAATGGGCAAAGCCAGAACACTTTGAGCAACAAAATAAAGAAGTAATGGATTATAACCCAAGGTATAAAATAAATATCTATGATCCATACTGATATAAATAAATGATTGGATAAATAAATAGGGAGAAGAGAGAAATAGCCTCTGCAGAAAAATTCCAAATAAATTATGTGGGTACTCCACTGTCGAGGAAGGAGCACATAAATCCCTACTCCTTAAGTGTAGGTTGAGCATAGAACGTCTTTTCAAAAGGTCGAGTAGGGAAAGGTGGGGGGATAATAACTTCACAGTGATGAAACTGACAAACACTACCTCTGCCAGGTGATCAAGGTCAATATCAACAGTGACAAATCATGTTGATAGTATGTACTCTTGACACAATGTAACAAGAATGGCACTTTACCTCTATGATGTTCCTTTAAAAGCCCATAACCCCAGTCTAATTGTGAAAAAAAAAAAAAAAAAAAAAATCAGACATTGGACACATTCTGAAAGAGGGCCATCCTACAAAATAATTAATCTGTTCACCTCAAAACTGTCATCAAAAGTCATCAAAAACAAGGAAAGTCTGAGATACTGTTATAGCTAAGAGGAGCCTAAGCAGACATGACAAGTAAAAGTAATGTGATATCCTCGGTGAGATCCTGCAGCAGGAAAAGGACATAATGCAGAAACCGGAGAATTCCGAATGAACTATGCAGTTTGGTTAATGATAATGTATCAATATTAGTTCATTAATTATAACAAATGTACCATCAGAATGTATGATATTAACTAGGGGAAACTAGGTGAGGGGGTCTATGGGAACTCTGTCCTATCTTCTCAATTTTCCTGTCATATAAAACTGTTCTTAAAAAGTAAAGTTTTGGGGCGCCTGGGTGGCTCAGTTGGTTAAGCGACTGCCTTCGCTCAGGTCATGATCCTGGAGTCTTGGGATCGAGTCCCGCATCGGGCTCCCTGCTCGGCAGGGAGTCTGCTTCTCCCTCTGACCCTCCTCCCTCTCATGCTCTCTGTCTTTCATTCTCTCTCTCTCAAATAAATAAATAAAATCTTTAAAATAAAATAAATAAATAAAAAAGTAAAGTTTTGGGCGCCTGGGTGGTTCAATGGGTTAAGCGTCTGCCCTCAGCTCAGGTTATGATCCCAGAGTCCCAGGATGGAGTCCGACATCAGACTCATTGGAGAGTCTGTTTCTCCCTCTACCTCTCCCCTCCGCTTGTGCTCTCACTTTCTCTCAAGCTCTCTCTCACGTTCTCTCTCAAATAAATAAATAAAATCTTTAAAAAAAAGTAAAGTTTAGTTTTTAAAAAGTCTGAGCTTTCAGTTTCACCCCCTCCCACTGTCTTATGTTTAGGCCTGTTATGTATTGAATTGTTGCCCCTAAAAATTTGTATATTGAAGTCCTAACCTCCAGTACCTAAGACTGTGACCTTCTTTGGAGAGCAGGTCTTTACAGAAGTAATCAAGTTAAAGTGAGGTCATTAGGGTAGGCCCTATTTTAGTGACTAGCGTCCTTATAACTAGAGGAAATTTGGACACAGAGATATGCAGAGAGGGAAGAGACACAGCATGAAGGTGACCATCTACCAGCCAAGGAGAGAAGCCTAGAACAGATCCCTCCCTCACAGCCTGCGGAAGGAACCAACCCCACCTTGATCTCAAGACTTCTGGCCTCCAGAGCTATGAGACACTACATTTCTGTTGTTTAAGCCACCCAGCTGGTGGCATTGTGCTGTAACGGCCCCAGCAAACCAATACAGGCCTGAAGAGAAGGACTTAAACTGCATTTGCCCAGAGAAGAGGAAATAGAGGCTGATGCTGAAGGAGCTCAGTTGGAAGGGTGTCTTAGTCTCACACGGTGTGGCTTATAATCAACCAACATTCATTTCTCAGTTCTGGAGGTTGAAGTCCAAGATCAGGGTACCAGCAAGTTCAGGTGAAGGCTCCCTTCTGGGCTGCAGACCGCCAACTTCTCAGTGTCTCTTCACGTGGTGGAAGGGGCAAGGGAGCTCTGTGGGGTGTCGTTGATAAGAACACTAATCCCATTCGTGAGGGCTCCCCCCTCATGACCTCCCAAAGGCCCTACCTCCTGATACCATCACACTGGGCACTACAATTTCAACATATGAATTTGAGGGGCAAACAGACATTCAAACCATAGCAAAGGAGCAAAGACCAAAACCCTAGAGGTTTATTTCCCAGTATTATAAAAGGTGATGGATGTTTGGAGTTTTCTTGAAATTTCTGCCCCCCTTGAATGCAGCATCCAGACACTGAGACGCTATAATGGTTGGACCCTACATGCCGCAGCCTCAAACCCTAGAAGAATTCCTGGGACAAAGCTTGCAGATAACGAAGAGGGCCGCTATGAAGTGGGACCACCTGGTGCTCAGTGCCCCAAAGACAGCTGAAGATCAGCGGCAAGAAGGACAATGGCCTCCTTCCTCATTTTTGAAGTACTGTGTAAGCCCCCAGGATCATTTTATAAACTTAGAGAAGGGGACGGTCTCCCAAAATATGCTTCTGATAAAACTTTTCAACCCTTGAAAGAAAAGGCTCAGATTAACAACTTGATTTAAAATGTGACATTTTTGATTCAGTGGTTGGGGGGAAAGTCAAAACCATTAAAAATTGCTAAGAAAATCAAAATCACCTACAATCCCACCTTCCTACCCTTCTAGTTATCCTACATATCTCCAGAACACAGGCTGGTTCTTGCAGACAATTTTACACTGGACAGAATGCTGGCACCTGCTTTTGGGCTATGGCATGCTTTCTCTAGGTCCTTTGTGCTAGTACATTCATGGAGAATCCAGAACCAAGACTTGGATCAAGGGTTCTTTGCCTGAGGCTTCAGCTGGGACTTGGGTCCCACCAGCCAGGTACAGGCCATTTCTCACATCTTCTCTTTCATCTGTGCCAGAGTTCATATCCACTCTTGTAGAGAAAATGCAGAGAAGCAACCAAGAGTACCCTGAAGCCAGGTGGAATTCTAAAATATGACCCCATCTGGCTTTTCCTGTCCCTCAAGATCACTGGATCATGGCA
This sequence comes from Phoca vitulina, assembly GCF_004348235.1. NCBI lineage: Eukaryota > Metazoa > Chordata > Mammalia > Carnivora > Phocidae > Phoca > Phoca vitulina. The sequence continues at coordinate 26,924,419 of NW_022589706.1, forward strand.
GATCCCAGGTTCATCTTATCCCAGACTCCAGCAATGTTCTCCATCTTCTGAAAGCATAGGTGCATGGCACCCATGCCTCATCATTTTTCCCATCTGTCAGCACATACTTGTTCTCACCATTGGAAGTCAAGGCTGAAAAATCTGATTCGGTTACACCTGGCTTACTAGCGCTATTTACTGGTGTGCACAGCAGATTTGATTTATGATAAGTATGTTGAAAACGTCAATTTGGTGCTTTGAAGTGTGGTGGGGGTAAGGGGACAGCTGCTGCATTGTGTTTTGGAGAAAAGGGAAGAACTTTTGTCTGTTTGTCACATGAGAAAATTAAATTCACAGTTTGGTTGCAAAGGAACCATAAAATCGAGCCAGATAAAAGTCACACAAGGAGACATTTGGAAGAACCTAAGCCTTTTGCTTTTCCAGGAGCACCTTGATTTGGAGTTTTTGGAAATGAACCAAGTATTTCCAAGGAAGTAAAAGTGAGCCTTCCTTGTTGACCTTCCCTCTCCCCTCCTACCCTCTTCCTCTTTTCTCCCTTCTTCCTTCCCCATTTCTTTTTTCACCAGCCCTTCAGCTGCCATTTGTACGACTGGAGGAAAGCGGGGCAAACTAAATCAGTGCTCCTCTCCACCCCTTATAAAACTAAGGGAAAAAAATCCTTTCAAAAAAGGTTTCAAAGGAACGTATGCATTTCCAGACCGCTGTTTCAACAAGGGCTCTCATTTCTGATAAAGGCAGAGCTTTCTGAGATCGTGGGCCGGCCCAAGTAAGGAGATTTAAAAACCCTGACAACCACTAGTCTTGTTTCATGTCATGATTGCACCATTGGTTACCCTGATGTTGAATCAGCATTCTGCAGACCACATAAAGTTCAGGTCTATCTTCGCAAAGTGAAAGTGCTGAATTATATTGAAACTGTAGAAAAAAATAAACCAACCTTGCCTCAAGTCTCTAAGTATCAGCTCTGAAAGTTTTGTTTTTATCTGGAATTACAGTAAACTCATTTCAGAATGGTTGAGGAATGTGGTCTTCTGAGTAATGTACTCTTCTACTTAATTGCAAGTTACTGCATTTACTATCAGGCCCTTCTTCCTTTCCCTGGTCTTTGCCTAGCCTGGGCTAGATCTCCTATAGGCTTTATCCACTTGCAGGCCCAGACATGCCTCAGTTTCTGGTTGGGACAAGAGGTGAGTGGCCCCAAATACACCACAGTAGGTAGGACCTCATAATTCAGTCATAAAGTTACCCAATCATCCATACCCTGGGACTCCTGGAGCCCCTGGGAGTGCTATTGCCCATCCTTCGTTGGGGAGGAGGGTCAGGCAGATCTGTGTTCAGAGTCTACCTTGGCCTCGGCAGCACCAGCTACAATGCTATGGTCCACACTCTACTGTCAGCCACAGTGTCCACAGTGTAGCTGACTCCCAATTGTTGGATTATTCTCACCGGTGCCAATGGGTACCAAAGCTGGTCTAGACTTGGCCTGAGTACACACTGTCCTTTGACCGTTATGCCTTGAGCCACTTGGCCTCCTTCCCCAGCCTGGCTTCCGCAGCCAGGGTAGCACCCCAGATCACTGCCTGTGTCCGGAGCAGCCTCATGTCTTGTCTCACCTCCCTGCCAACCACCACCCCTTGCCCCAGGCTGAGCTTCCTCTCCATGCCCAGACCTGCTCCTATATATCACATGCCCTCCATGGATGTTTAACTTTCAAAGAATGAAAAACACACAGATGACTTAGATATGTTGAGTCTAATCATCTTCTTGATTGTTTCAAAGGCACTTCACGAACTTGTCAGGCTTTAGACTCAGCTTCCTGAGTACCAAGGCTTTTGGAGGATGGAAGATCCAAGAGTAAAGATCTAAATGGTCCTGATCCCAAGACACTCTTGAAAATTAGGTGACTTCTAGCAAATTGCTTAACTTCTTTTCTTATCCAAAAAGAAGACAATTACACTTACCTCATGAATTTTCTGTGGGGGCTAAAGATTATGTATATAAAAAGACTTGATTAATTAAAGAATTCCTAATATCAGCTTGACATTTCCATTCCTGTAAAAGCAGGAATTTGGGCTTATTTAGCTGTTTACATCCTGGTGGGAGGCAAAAAAATTTACCTAATTGTTGTTGCATTATAATGTTCTGTTTGCTGTCTGGCTCCCTCAATAGACTATTAACTTCTTGAGGCCAACTGTTGTGTCTGGTTCTCTACATACCTGTGCCAGCACCAGCAGCATAGTACCTGCCACATGAACGTTGAGTACATGACTTCATCAGCTGCGTCATTCTCATAGCCAAGCCTGGGGATCATGTCTCTACTGTATACTCCTGGGTATCTCTGAGGCAGGAATTGTGCCAACCTGGCAGGAGCTACAGTAAAGGGGGAGAACTGTTCTTCTCCCCTACTTCCTACTGCCAATACTCTTAAGACAGGGTGAGAATAATCTGGCAGATGTGAGTAAGGCAACAAAACCCAACGAGCCTTCCTGATGCCTCCTGTTGCTATTCCCTACAGTTATGCTGTGAGCTGGGCCAACGGGGCCTTGGCCAAGTAGAAAGGCCAGCTGAGTAGCAAAGAGACTCCTTTTTCCCACCAGCCCAACCTCTACCATTTGGCCCTCTTTCATCAAGGCACTGTGTTTCCAGGAGGCCCAGTAAGTAGAGTATTGCTTTCTAAAAGACAGCAGGTTGATGAGGTCTTCATTCTTTCCTTCATTGGTTCATTCAGTCATTCATTCTACAAACATTGATTGAACACCTACTATGTTGGTTGTTCTAGATGTTGAAGAGGCAACATCCAGACCCTCAAAGAACTCTGGGACTCCTGAAGGAAACAAACAAGGAAATAGGCAATAATGATACAGTGGTATGAGAGATAGAACAGAAGGAAGCAGGGGGCTGTGAGCACACATGAGTGCCTGTGGACAGGACTCTGTAGAATGTGGATGGAGGCTGAAGCTCAAGAGAGCTTTGGGCGGGAGGGGATTTAACTTCTTGAAGGGTGAGTAAGCATTAGGCAGGTAAATCAAGAAAGTGTGGACGGTGAAGGGAGAGTTATTCAGTAGGACACAAGGACAAAGACAACAGCATGTGCAAGAAAGAATAGAGGGTCAAGAAGTAGCAAACGGGGTTCTGGTAAGGATGAACCCAGTAGATGGATCAGGGTATCAGTTCCAAACTCCCGGGGACAGGGAAATGAATGTCCTTGGGTGCAGACTCAGGGTACTGGAAAGGTAGGTGGGAGGTGATATGAAGCCTTTATCCACTTCTGGCTTTACACACAAGGAAGTCAAGATCTGGAGACAGGAAATCATTAAGGTTATACAGCAAGTGATTGGCATAATGGGACCTGGAGCTGGTCCTCTGGGCCTAAAGGAGTGAGAAGAAATCAGCTTCTCAAAATGGTATATTGCTCCAGGCCCCACTCTGTTGGAACCCACATTCCCACCCCCCACCCCCAAAGAGCTGCCTTCTCCTCAGTTGGTCAAAGATACCGATGATAGCCATTGGCCACTAGAGGTGGTAATGACAGTTCAGAGGATCTTTAATAAAAGAACTAGAGGACTCCCCAGCTGTCCTCACAAAGCTTACCAGAGGTCCTTTGTAGGCCTTAAAAGCTCAAAGCCCAGACACAGTCTCTTGAATGGCATCCTTGAATTTATGATGCGATGTCACACCCTGCATCTTTTTTCTTTGAGAGCCATTCTTTTCTAGTACTGCTTTTACTACTCAAATATTCCTGCTGATGTTCATGCACCCTAAAGAAGTAGAAATTTAGGTAGCATCCACTCTTTGCAGAATTTTTCTTGCTCCTTTGTTTTTCCTTTTTAAGAAGTTATATCCATCTTTCCAATTATAATGAATCAGGCACAAGACAAAGTAAATCATTCTGGACTTTTTTTTTTAATTCATAAACAGTGTAGTTGAATAAAAAGTAATTTTAAATGAAAATACATGTCACACAACAGAGTGCATATTTTTCAGGCCTTGTTTCTCTTTCCTGATAGAAACAAACAATATGTGAAAAATAGCAAAATAGATCATAAAGATGTCTGCATTATACATTGCAATTCCTTCCTAAAATCCTTTTTCTTTTTTGAAATTAGGACTGCAGAAGCCTTAATTTCCTTGGTTCAACAAGTTGTGAAGATTAATGTATATTCATTAATTCATTTATTCATCCACATGGGATCAACTTCACAATTTGTGAAATGTGCAAAATGGAAATGTGGTGCCCCTTGTCCAAAGTTTTTAAGAATTTTCAAAACAACATATACAAATCATTAAACCAAACATTAAACTCACCTTTTTTTTTTAAGATTATTCATTTATTTGAGAGAGAGAGAGCATGAGAGTGGGGTGAGGGGCAGAGGGAGAAGCAGACTCCCCCTGAGCAGGGAGCCCAATTTGGGACTCGATCCCAAGACTCCGGGATCATGACCTGAGCTGAAGGCAGATATTAACTGACTGAGCCACCCAGGCACCCTAAACTCACCTTTCTGAACATGAGGCCCTGTGCAACTACACAGGCTGCAAGCCCATGAAGCCCACCCTGCATCCACCATGTTATGGGCCAGGCCCTGGGCTACAATGATGAGCCAGAGAGATGAGGTCTGTGCCCTCCCTCTGGAGTTTACAAATGAAAGGAGTAAAGGGAAGGGAAGTTTGGAGAGGACTAAGAAAAGGGAAGTAGTGGATCATCTAGGAGTTCCCTCATCTAAGGCCAATGAAGAACTCCCTAAGGAAATGACATGTAGGTTAAGGATGGATGAATGACTTAGGTTCAGCCAGTCCAAGAGTAGAAGGGAAAGTGCTTTCAGCCAAAAGAAGAGTATAAACAAAAGACTGGAGAACATACTGCAAAGTGTGACATGCTTGAGGAGTGTACATGGCTGTAGCAAAGAGAACATGGTGGCGTGTGGCTGAGGGCAAGATAGAGACAGATGAGGGCCAGCCCTGAAGGGAGTTTGGATTTTATCTGAAAGGCAGTGAGAAGGTCTTATGGGTGTCTTAGGCTGCTCTTAGCTCCACAGTGGGCCAGGAAAGGAAAGAAATCAATGATGTTGTCGTTGGAAGAAAGACAGGCCCTCCTTCCTCGTTCCTGATGAAGAGTAAGGGGAAAACAGGAAGTTAGCCTGCAGAGTTGCATTAGCAGGAAGTCCTAGTTTGACAAGTCGTTCAGCCTTTGCTCCAGACCACGATCTTACTACCTTGGAGCTGGTGCTTCTCCACAGCCTGATCAGCAGATCGGAAGAATAGGGGAGGCAGATCCTTCCTCTTCTACCACCAGAGTTCTGTCAGTGGAAAATGTGTTCCAAGCCTTCTGGTTTGTCCCTTAGCAAAAGTGGTAGGGTGGTAACCAGTGCTTTCTATGAAGGCTTCCTAGACTGCTTGGCACCCATTGTGCCTACTGGCAGTTACATGTTTCCTGGTTTGCCTTCTCTACCAGACTATGAGCTGCTTGAGAGCAAGAAATATGTCTTATTCATCTCTGTATTCCAGTTCTTCACAAGCTAGGCAATAAACGTATTGATAAATTGAATTAAATTACACTAAGTATAATGATACCCAGGGTATTTTATGCATTCAGTTATTTTAGGGAGACTGTATTAAACTTATACAAATTTTATAAGAAACAAATTTTTGGGTTCTGAGCCACTGCTTTAAAATACACCTTTGGAACCCGGTATTTTTTCTAATTTGGGGACTGTCCAGAAATGACCAAAGCACGTGTCCACTTGATTATAAGCTTCTTGGCAGACAGGACTATATGTTTTCAACTATGACCTCCCACAGGGCATGGCATTTAATAAGTGGCTCGTTTTTCAATGAATGTGTAGATCACACACATACACACACAGATACACACCAACTCATGCATGTATTTTGCACCATTAGAGGGTTTTACAGGTACAGATTTGGGTAGTTTGTTTTGTTTAAATTACAATAAAAGTATAAACAGGAAAGCACACCAGAGTCTACAGGAGACATATCAAAGGCATGTGAATGAGTAGTTATTATGCATCAAAAAGTCATAAAGGTGGATGATAATATCAATTATTTAGTGGAAGAATTTCTCCATGTGATGTTTAACAGAAAAATATATAAGGAGGGAAATGGGATTAAATATTACATATCTTCAAACTCTAAAAAGAAGCGTGAAATGATTTAGATAAAATGCTACAACTGTAAAATCAATTCAGACAGGAAATGTTCAAGAATAAGTGATTTTCAAGAAGGATGATTTTACGATCTGACATAGAAATAGTTGAACAAAGGGAAGAATTGCCCTACTCTGGAGTGTTACTAAGGAGCCAATGGGAGTGTGTTTGGTGAACCACTTGTAACTAGACAGCCAGCCGGAAAAAGAGGGGGTGGAGTCTCCAAGGAACCAGACAGAACTGGGATTTTCTCAGCTGTGTTTGCAGTTTCACTTAGGTTCCGTTCAAAGTCATCTCTAACATTTAATAAAAACAGATGCAATTTTTCTTATAGCTCTTTAGTGTCTAGAATACAAATCCCTCATCTTGTCACTGACCCGCTCCTCTGTCCTCAGGTATCCCTTCTGCTTCTCCTCCTTTGTCCCTGGGATCCACGGTTATCATCAGACTCTGCTAAACTCCCCCCACCACTTGGTAACTTGTCCTGTCTCTCCATTCCTACAGCCTCCAGAAGCCTGGCCCAATGGGCCCCTTAAACACCTGCCCTCCCCCGGAAGACAAGCGCAACCATTCCTCTGAGCTGGAAGAGACCTTGGAGTTTATCTGACAAAAGAGAGACTTGCAGTGACTTCCATGATATCACAGAGCTGTTTCAGTCACAAAGCCAACTTAAGAACCTCACTCTTCCATATCCTGATGCCACCTCTTCAACTTCTCTGTGTCTAGTCCAGGAGCAGCAGGTACAATTGGCTTCCCAAAGAGAGTTTTCATGAATCTCTTGCATTAGTAATTGAACTCTAGACCACTCTAAAAGGTAACTTTCAAATCCACCTGGTGCATTTATTTCCCTGATTGAAATCATTTTAATGCTTCCTTGTCTTGACCAATCTTTACCCATGCATGTATATGATTTTTCTGTTGGTATGATCAGTGCATATGCTTCTCATGCCACTTTTGTTTCACTTCCACAGTCATGGGTGAACACTTTTCCAGCATTCTAGAGCAGCACTGCCCAATAGAACCTTCTATGATAATGAAAATGTTCAAAACCTGCATTTTGATGGTAGCCACTAGGCACATGTGCCTCTTCAGCCCTTGCTGTGGGGCTAGAGTAACTGAGGAACTGAATTTTCTTGTTTAATTTTAATCCATTTAAATGCAAATGTAGACATCCACTTGAGGCTAGTGACTCAAAGATTGGCCATCACAATTCTAGAGTAATCATGCCTGTTTCTTACAATGGATACATAGTATTTCATTGCATTGATATCTTGGTTTATTTTATGGTTTCCCTGTCCTTGGACATTTAAAATGCTTTTCATTTTTGCTATTATAGCAGATGTAGTATTATGTACAGTTATACGTACACTGCCATAAAAAATCGTTGCTCATATGGCATTTTTCTTCTTTTGATATATTTGTTTAATTTAACTTTCTGCAAATGAAATTATATCTACCTCTGCAAATGAAATTACAAGAGTCTTTTGACTGAGATATCCTTCAAAATCTCAAAGGAGCCCCCAGCTGCCTCCCCTCCTCCTATTATATACCTTTGGGAGCAAGAAACTCTGTCCAGGATCTGGGCCTTCCATTCCTAAATCCTGAGTGAGAGGTCTCACTCTCATCCTTTTTTTTTTTTTTTTCTGCTTCCCCAGCATCCCCCACTCATGTTTTGGGGCTCCTTTCCCCCAAGCTAGCTTTATTCTCTTTTATTGTTCTTAGGAACAAAGATGCAGGTCATTTTGATTTAAGGGATTTGCTGCTAATCCAGGCAGGCAAAATGGAAAGCCCAGGGATGTTCCAAAATTTCAGAGTCTGGAACATAACCCACAGCTCCAGTCCCAATTCCCCACTCCTGGCCAGGGAAGTAGAGGGGCTGCAAATGCAGTGTTTGAAGCGAGAGAGATCTGGTGACATTAGTGTCCCTGAGCAACCTTAGCTCGCTGTGGCACTTGCCATCTTTGCCTAGATCCTAGCCTCACATAACACAGGCAAGAAATGCTGCACAGAGAATATCAACTCAACCCCATCCATTAGAGAAAAAGAACAGACCACTTTCCAGATCACTTTGATGGTGAAAGCTGCCAAACCTGAGCACTTTCACTCAGATTTTCAGGTTGAACAATGTCAAGAATGAAGTCAACACTAAAGAAACATGTAATGGAACCCCACAATCATAAGGCACTAGGAAGAAAACAACTCAGGTAACACTCCACCAGAAAAGGAAGGACGGAAAACAATGATATTCATCACTAGATCATACAAGATAATTAAGTTAAAGAGATATTTTAAAACTGTGAATAAGCACAGGCATGGTAGAAAAAACATTCAGCAGACAGCAAGAACACAAGGCAGTTGTCCTTAGAACAAAGGACAGTTTGCTACAGTTTTTGGTTCATAGGTGGGTTGATCATCGCAAAGGTCAGGATTATTTCATGATTGTTCAAGATCTTCGTGCCTGTTGCCTCAGACAACTATCATATAAGGAACCAGACTGAGTTAGCCTATGGGGAGCGGAACTTATGGAATGAAAACCCTGATCAGGTAGAACCTAAAGTCCACCTACCTCTGGAATTTTCAGTTGCATTATGTCCTTTTTCACTGGAGTTTACAGCCTTGTGGCATTCCTATTAGGAGGCTCCTGGATAAGGAGCTGTGCCAAAGAAATCCAGTCTTGCATAGATAAACATTTGGAGGAAATTCCCTCTTTAATAATGCATGGAAATAAAACATTAATGCAGGAATAACAATATACTGGGAACAAAAAGGGAGGGTATTGTAGTCTGCCAATTGATCAAGTCATTTGAACTTTGCTGGGTGTCATCTTCCTTTTTTTTAGAAAATAAGTGTATTGGGAACGATAAGTGGTTTTTAAACTTAATTTTGACTAAACCTGTAGCCTTAAACTTCATTTGACAACTTGGATTAGTTGTAATCAGGAATCCAGAGAAGGGCTCAGGGAAAAGTGGAGGTGTCCTGGTTAAACCAGGATGGGCCTGGAGCCCATCTACTCCACTTCCCTACATCCCTCTAGGAGCACCCCCAGGGAAGTCCTGGTGACTCAATCTGGGAATCCTCGGACTAGAAGATCCCTGAGTTCCCTTAAAGCTTAGAAATCAGGAATAGTGTGCTGGATACAGACATCCATTCTTCAACTTGTTCTCAGTCTTCCAGCCCTTATGTGCCCCCATTCCCTTAGCTTTTAATATGTATTAATACATGCCTCAAAAAAGCAAGTTAAATAATATTTAACTCTAAAAGCCTTCATTTTCCTTAGATGTCAGAACATGTCAAATCAAACACTTGTCTCCAAAAGAATATTTGAAACATTAAATATAGCTCCTGATAACTAAAATACAGTGTTTTGAGGTTTTGATACAGGGTGTCTTAGTCCTTTTGGGCATCTATGATGAAATATCATAGACCAAGTGGCTTAGAAACAATAGAAATTTATTTCTTACAGTTCTGGAGGCTGGGATGTCCAAGATTCAGTATCTGGTGAGGCAAAGCTTCCTAGTTCATAGATGACTTTCTTTTCACTGTGTTCTCACTTGGGGAAAAGGGCAAAAGAACTTCCTGGGGCCTTTTTTATAAGGATGTTAAACCCATTCACTTCCCAAAGGCCCCAACCTCTAATAACATCATCTTGGGGGTTAGGATTTCAGTACATGAGTCTAGGGGACACAAACACTCAGACCATAGCACACAGCAAGAATCCCATATCATTTGGGATCTTTGAGACAACTGGTCCTGATCCCATAAAGGTAGTCCACAATGTAGTCAGTCAGGGATCCAAGCACTTTCCAGCTCTGTTCCACATTCCTAGGGCAGTCCTTTTTCCTCCCTGAATGTGTTGTCTTCTCATGGCAAGATGGCTACCGCTTCTCTGGGCCCCATCTTCACATTCCAGACAGGAAGAAAGAAGAACAAAGGGCCAAAAAACATTTTCTGTTTTAGAAAGACTCTGCCTTGTAGATTGGGAATGGCATGCTCCCCAGGAACTTCCACCTACATTTCAGTATCCAAAACCCAAAATGTCATGTGACCACCTCTCACTGGAAGGTGGTCGGGGAGAAGGACGGTGGAAGGGGGTTGGTCAGCTGACTAGTAGAGTGAGCCACAGAGCTGATATACCTGAGGCAGAAGAGGGAATTTCAGCTTCTAGGAAGCCTCTGCCCTTCATCAAAGGAACTGGAGGATGTGAAGCAAAGAGCTGGGGAGATAGGAAACAGTTCCTCTGTGGATTGGGGAGGCTCCCCTGTGGTTCTAGATTGATTTCTGTGGGGGCAGAGACAGATGAGAGAACCTTCTTATTCATCCCTGACATCTCCTTCATGGGAGACATACTCCTTGCTATAACATCAGCCTTCCTGTAGGAGGTAGAGCAAGTCTCTCCCAGTCCGGTCTATCAGCTGGTTCCTTTGACTCACAGTATAGGGGCAGGCCCTGTGTTGACCACCTGGTCCTTAGTGTTGCCTGAGACTAGCAGTGAAGACTGCCCAACTGAAGGGTTCAGTATTAGGCAGTGAAAAGAGGTGTTATTTATTGAATCTCCTCTCTGCATGTCTAACCAGTGCCTAGAATAGAGTGAGGGCTTAATAAATACTTTGTCAAATGGAAAAAAAAATGCTCCATCATTCCTTCAGGACTTCCGTGCTTATGTACATGTATATTCTCAGCGATGACTATCAAAGCAATGGCATGCATGTAAAACATTTCACAAGTAAACAAGAGCATAGAATTATAAAACTATTAGAGTTACTAATGAGATTCCCAGAATAGTACCTGGAATTTTTTATTGTAGGAGTGAATGTTCACGGTTGTACACATTCCAGCTTAGATTTTGGCAGCACAGTATAAAGGAGAGAATCAGAAGCTAGGAAACTTGTTCTCTCATGGCTTCTAGTCAATAGTTCAGAAGAAGATAATTACCAAGACAGCATAAAAACATGCCTGTTAGAATATTCCTTGATAGCAAAACCCTCTTCTAATGTTAGTATTAAAGGCAGGACTGACTCTGTGTGGCAGATAAATGATAATGCTGAGCTTCTGCTTTATTTATGTTAGATTCAGGGGTCTAGTTTGTTTTGTGAAATGACTGAATGTAAAATAATAAGCAACATTTTAGTGATGTTCTTCTGAGTTGATTTTTTAAAACAATGATATGACTATTACTGAATGTAAAAATATAAGACTCTTCTATTCACAAAAATTATGGAAAAGCAGCTAAAAATAAGACATGAGTAGGCACTGTTATTGAACCACTTCCCATATTTATTTTCCCCTGTTCCTGAGTTTCAGCTGAGCATACTGCTGCCCAGAATGAAGACTACCTATCCTAGCCTTCTTTGAAGCTTGATGTGACCTTGTGACTAGCTTCAAACCAAAGGCATAAAATAAAACTGGTATGTGAATTCCTACTTCCTAGAATGCAGATGTGATGACTGATGCTCCAGCAGCCATCCTGAGCCAGAAGGTGACTTTAGAAATAGAAGCCACACATTGGCAGAGCAACAAGATAATTGAAGCTGGATTCCCTAATACTGTGGAATACCACACCAGCTCTGGACTGACTCCTTCCAGACCTCCTAAACACAAGAGAATGGATAAACTAACCTGCTATCATTTGAAGTTTTTCCGTTATTGCATCTGAGCTTAATGAATATATAGGCAAGCCCTTATAATCATATTTCATCTAAATAGGCTCTGGACTCATACAAATCCAGATTTGAATGCAGACTGTACATTAATTAATTAATTAATTGTTATAACACTTGGTATTATAACCTAATCTCTCTACACCTCAGCTACCTCATTTGTAAAATAGGGTAAATAAAAGTATATTGTTCTTATGCTAGGATTAAATGTAATAATACAAGTAAAGCACTTGGTCCAGTATCTGGCACAAGTAAATGCTAAATAAGTGTTAGCTATTAGAACTGATGTCAATGATGATGAGTAACAGCAACTAATGTAATTGGCCAAAGTGAGTGCAATTTCAATCCTGTCATTGGACATTTTATGGTGATCTTTCTGATATATCATCATTTTTAAAAGCATTGGATGATTTCTTATATTTGTCCTAAGACATCTTAAATTTAATCTATGGGTCAGTTAAGATCCTGAGACAAAAGGATTACTATTTCTACAATAATAGTACAATTGACATTCCTTTTGTAATATGCAATGGATTTTAGGAAGAGTTAGAAATAGGTAAAGGTTTAAATGGTATTTGGCTTTCCTGACTAATTGTTAAGGCCCATAAAACTCTTTGTTACAAATTCTCTTAGCAATTGCACTTGAATCACTTGAGTAGGTCATCTGTTTGTTGGTTGTGGGGAAATGTTGAACTTAAACATAAAAAGGATAAATGAAAATCCACATAATAGACTATTATCATTGATTTTTTATTGGTACAGCAGGAAATTAAGGCAGTTGGCAAAAGGAAGCATTGTTCTACTGCAAGAGGAAAATCTGTAACCACCCAGTGACATGCCATTAGGTCAGCTCCAAGTTCTCCTGGGCTTTTTCTTAAATGCCAGAAAGACAACTCCAAAAATATCAGTGTTTGACAATGCTCAGAACCAACTAAAAATATCATTACTTTTCACCAACTAAGAGAAACAAAGATACCAATGGGAAGCTATGAATTCAAGAATCATTTGGAGTTACATGTAAAATATTTAAAATGTTTAAAAAGAAAATGCAATAAAAAAAGAAAGTGTAATAATTTATCATTATGCATATCCATAGTGTTTTCAATAACAATAAATTGACTAGTCAGCCCTCACAAAGTATCCACAAGGAAGAAATCCCAAATAAAACCAGGCTAACATCCAAGCTCAAGCCCCAGTTCCTAGACAAATGCATCTCAGTCTTTAGGCATTGACTCCAAGATGGTAAATATATACAAATTCAAATCAATGGTAGTGGTTGCCTGGAGCTGTGTGTTAAGAATAATAAGGTTGCAATGGTTTGTCTTGACTTTGTAGGAAAGAATGCTGTGATTGATTATTGATATCTTCTACGAGTGCAGGACAAAGATGGTTAGCCCGTGTGCTGACTATATTTTATGTGCTCCCAGTCCAATACCATGCTCTGGTCCTATCAGGCCAGATGCCCCAGGTTTCATAGCCACGCATCTGTCTTCTTCCCCTGGGCCTGAGTTCTTGTCTTGACAACCTGCCTAGTCACATCAGTCTCTCTAGAATGGAGAGACAGAGTATTCATTGTATGCAAGTAATACAAACTCCACTCAAACTAGTTGAACCAGAAAAAAAGAGTATGTATTGGCTCACTTAACTACAAAGTCCAGGGGCATAACTAGTGTCCAGCACAATATTCAGAGGCTTCATCACATTGTCAGAAATGTTTCTCTCTTCCTTTCTTCATTTCTGAGACAGGTTTTCTGTACAGAAGACAAGACAGCCATCAGCAAAACAAGACTGACATCTCATCACCTCAGTCACCATAATGGAAGGTATAAATCTTTCCTGATGGCCTTGAAAAAAATCCCACACAGGAGTCTGATTATCCTTGTTTCAGTTATGTTGATATACTGAAACCACTCAAGGCAGAAGGACTGTGTCCTTCAATTGGCTAGTTTGGCTTCGGTAGCTATTAGTAGGAAAATGGCTCCATGAAAGGGAATACCTAATTACAAGTGGTTTCTTAGGAAAAAATATATGTGGACATTGGGGATCTGGAGACTATCTCAAAACCACTTGTGATCACAGAACATGAGAAAGTCTTCACCTACCAAGTACACACCTCCCAGGATTGGGCCATTTTAAAGGCTCCTCAAGTGACTCTGTTAATCATCCAGGTTTGGAAACCCTTGCTGAAGGTGCAGAGGGAGTTCCATAAAGAGGTTTCATAGGGAGGTTTTATTTTTCTTTTGGCAAAGTAAAGCTTGTTTTGAGTTTGTCAGAAAGAGGAACTTCTTTTTTTTTTAAGATTTATTTATTCATTTGAGAGAGAGAGAGAGAGACAGTGAGGGAGGGGCAGAGGGAGAGGAAGAGAATCTCAAGCAGACTCTGAGCTAAGCATGGAGCCCAATTCGGGGCTTGATTTCATGACCCTGAGATCATGACCTGAGCCAAAACCAAGAATCAGATGCTTAACTGACTGAGCTACCCAGGTGCCCCAGAAAAAGAAACTTTTATTTCAAGTACCAAGATCCAGAAAAATACATGAATCCAGAGAAGTGAGCCTGGCACTGACACTACTTTTGTGCAGGGGACACTGGCCAATCTGGAGAAAAAAAAGGCTGAGAGGATGAGTGTGTTACTGACAGCCTCTCTGGGATGAGGAATACAAAAAATCAAACAGGATCATCCCAGTTCTCTGATAAAATATATCCTCCACCCCTACTTTGAGTTAGGACCCTGAAGGATTGCACCCTGGGAGTAAAGGTAAACTGGAGTAAATCAGCCCTCACCCAGATTCTGCCCAGTTTTATATCATCCATAGGGGTAACAATTTCAGTCAATACATGCTTGATTAAGGTGACTCCAGATTGTTAACACACTCATGTGATACAGAAAATAGCGAAACTTGTCTCATGCTGAAGATAACATTATTTCAGGCCTCAAACTATTTCTACAAGTTTTTAAAATAAGATGTTTACTGGGCACCTGGGTGGCTCAGTCGGTTAAGTGTCCAACTCTTGATTTCAGCTCAGGTTATGATTTCATGGTCGTGGGATCGAGCCCTGCATTGGGCTCTGCACTCTGCACAGAGTCTGCTTGAGATTCTCTCACCCTCTCCCTCTGCCCCTCCTGCCGCTTGCTCTCTAAATAAATAAATAATATCTTTTTTTTAAAAAAAAGATGTTTAGAACACAATCAAGAATAACTAGTCACATGAAAAAGACAAAACACTATGGGCAAGAAATAACAGACAACAGAAACCAACAGAGATATTTTAGATTCTAATAGATATTACACAGATTATAAAACAACCATGTTTACTATGTTCAGAAGATAAAAGATAAGCTTTAAAATTTTGACAAAAACCTATGAACTATAAAAGTGACACTTCAGACTTGAAAATCAAATAAATAAAAATTATAGGACTGAAAATACAATAATTGAAATTAAGAACTCAGGTTAACTCTTAACAGGTTTAACAGCAGATTAGACAAAGAGGCAAAAAATTAGTGAACCCAAAGATATATAAGAAGAAAATGTCCAGAATGTAGGATGGAGAAACAAAAGGTAGAAAATGGAAAAGAGAAGGTAAGACACACACATACAAATCTATATGTTCCTAAATGTTAACCTCATCTTAAAGAACTATACATTCAATCCCTTGTTCTCTATTAGAGCAACATGTTCCCTTTTTTTTTTTACCTTAATTCTTTCATTTATTCATTTGTTTATTGTCGTGTCTCTCTCAGCCCAACCCTCAAATGTAACCTCCTTGCAGACAGAGACCCTGTTGACCTTGTTTACTACTCTTTTTAGAGAATATACAATGTCTGGCTTCAGGGCTGGGCCTGGGATGAAGCTGTAAGGAGGCACTCATTCTGAGACTTATGCATTGCACCATGAGAATAAAGCATAAAAGATTATAAAAAGGAAGAAGTCTCTCATTTAAAAACCAACCAAACAACCAAAAAAACCCAGGGAATTTGTTAAGAGTTTTCTTATCAACAACACTGGATTATAGAGGACAATAATAGAGCAAATCCTCAAAAATCTCAGACAAAAGAATTTTTAATCTAAAATTATGTCAGCTAGCATTCAAGTGAGAGGATAAAATAAACACTTCCTTGAACTCGAAATGATGCAGAAAGTTTATTATCTCCTTTCTGAAAATTACTTAAGAACATACTTCATGAGGTACCCAGTTGGCTCAGTCAGTAAAGCATGTGACTCTTGATCTCAGGGTTGTGAGTTCAAGCCTTACATTGGGTATAGAATTACTTAAAAATAAAATCTTAAAAAAAAAAGAACATACTTCAGAAAAATAAAACTTGTTAGTAAAAAAGGAAAAAAAGTGGGGCACAAAAAAACCTTATGTAGAAAGGTGGGTAATTAAGTCTAAATAATTGTGATATGCAATGTAAAAAGATTGATGAAAATCTTGAATTAAAATCCCAGATGAGGGGCACCTGGGTGGCTCAGTCAGTTAAGCATCCAACTCTTGATTTCAGCTCAGGTCATGATCTCAGCGTAATGAGATCCAGCCCTGCATCAGGCTCCGCACTCAGTGTGGAGTCTACTTGAGATTCTCTCTCTCCCTCTTCCTCTGCCCCTACCCCCCACTTGCACACTCTCTCTCTAAAATAAATAAATAAAATCTTAAAAAAAAAAAAAATCCTAGATGATTTTCTTATGGTCAGAAGTGGAAGTAAAAGAGAAGTAAAGACTACCTAAGGCTTTGTCTTATTATTTGGAAAGGATACAGCCATGGTTTAATTCTAGATATTGTTACGTTTAATAAAGTACTTCATTTTTAAGAATAACTATTAGAGGAATAGAGATAGTATGTATAATTTCCAAGGCAAGAATAGAAAAAAAGGAAGCAAAACAATCAATTTAACAAAAATTATATATGTCTACATATATAAATAAAAATTCATACAGATTTTTTCAAAAAACACTAAAAATTTTATCTCTGGAGAGGGGAGGGCAGTTGAAGGGGGGAGGGGATAAAAAGGGAATTAAAAATTTTCCTTCCTATATACTTTTGATGTTTGATTTCCTAAATAATAGTATATTAATGTATTATGTATGTCATTTTTAAGCACTTTGGGATTTTTTTAATCCAAAAAAAATCCTAGTGGGAAAAGAATTCTTTAGTTTTCTTTGTCTTCTCTTCTTTCTCCTCCTCCCTTCTCTTCCTCCTCTCTCTCTTTATTTAGTAAAATTATTCTGAAATTTGTGTGGAAAAATAATAGAAGAGCATAAAAACGAGATATCATTTAGTGCTTATAAGTTGGCAAAGATTAAAACAATTGTAAAGATTAATGACAGATGAAATGGATACTCCTACAGCGCTGGGGGTGGCAAGGAAAATCATAAGTGGACAGAAATAATTTGAAGATAAATTTGGCAATAGATATCAAAAATCATTTTAAAGATCATGTTCTTTTGGGTTATCTGGGTGGCTCAGTCGGTTAAGCAGCTGCCTTCAGCTCAGGTCATGATCTCAGGGTCCTGGGATCGAGTCCCGCATCGGGCTCCCTGCTCAGCGGGGAGTCTGCTTCTCCCTCTGTCCTCTCTTCTCCCTCTGCTCGTGTGCTCTCTCTCTCAAATAAATAAATAAAATCTTTAAAAAAAGAGAGAGATCATGTTCTTTCACTGTAATTTCATGTTTTATAACTTATTCTAAGGAAATAAAATTAATATTGAGAGTAAATATTGAAGCAAAGATACTTATCCTACTCATTATACTTAATATCAAAAAGTTGAAAAGGCTCTGAATGTAAATGTTCAGAAATTATAAATTACAGGATACATATAAGATATGATATGACACAATTATGAATAATTATTATTGCAAGTAGTTTTCAATAAAACGGAAAATATTTCATTCTAACGGAAGATTTTAAAACTCGCAAGATGCAGAATGGTATACATATTGTTTGGTTATAATGCACTGAAAAAGCTTAGGAATATTGAATCAAAATGGCCAACCCAGTGCTCATGAATATTTTTCCATTCCAACAACCAACATCTCTAAAACATGACAGACAAGTGGGGTTTTTGGGGCAGTGGGGAGGTTTGGGAGGTCAGTTCAAACGTTAATAATGCTATAAAAAGCATGCTACCATCAAATCAGAAATTTTAAGGAACCCTTGAAATAGGGGAAGCAGAGAAGACTACGTTGACAAAGCAAATTACATGTGAAACCACGTTCAGGGGAGACAGATGCACCTGTGGGATCCACTGGTCCTGCGCTCCGAACACGATGGAAACAGATACAATGAACAGGAGGGAACCTTGGGGCAGCCATGGGAAGATTCTAATAACCCAATCCAGGTCACCAGGCTGGTAGGTCCCTCCCACCACAAAATTACGCCAAGAAGTAGGCCTGTTGGGTTGTTTGCCTCAGGCTAGAACAGTGAGTGTAAGCGCTTAGAAGGAAGAGGCAGGAAAATGCCTCAGGGCGGCGGTGACACCCAGAAAGTACAGGGAGCCCCTAGACCTGGGGGATGAGTGACCGGTGTTCCCTGCTCAGGACTGGGGCTCTGACGCGCATCTGCTACAGGTAGAAAGAAAGAACGTCCAGAAACAGGCAAAACCAGATTCTCTTCCCTTTTTTCACATAGGAAAATTTCAAACACATACGGATTAAGAGGATATTACAGAGGACCCGTACTCACTGCCAGGCTCCCACAACCACCCCCATTCCGTCATTCCTGTTTTATGTACACCTTTAATTTTTTTCTGGGGCATTTTAAAGCAAATCCCAAGGACCATATCATTTCACTCACAAATACAAAGTGTGACTCTAACACATAAAGGACTATTTATTTATTTTTAAAGATTTATTTATTTATTTTAGAGATAGTGCGGGAGGCGTGCGGGGAGGGGCAGAGAGAGCCGGAGCGAGAGAATCCCAAGCAGACTCCACGGAGCCTGACCAGGGCTCGATCCCAGCACCCTGAGATCATGACCTGAGTCGAAGACAGCTGCTTAACCAACTGAGCCACCCAGGCACCCCTTTTCCAAATTTCTGATCCACGGAACCTGTGAACATGACATGGTTGTTGTTTTATACCACTAAGTGGTAAGGTCAGTTGTTTCATATCAGTAAAAATCAGAAACACTAGTTCATGTTCAGTTTCCCACTCCCCCCCACCACCTGTTTCAAAATTTGCTTTATGGTTCACTTATTTCAATTAGGATCTAAGCAAGGGTCACACATTGCTTTTGACTGATATTTCTTTTTTTTTCTTTACTTATTAATATTGATCTCCATATATTATTTTTGACAGGTAGGACTAGGCCTTAATCAATATTGATCCTTTTCAAATAGCATAGATGTTTTCTCGACTTCCATATACCCCACACATAATAGCTGCATATTTCAAGGGCAGAATCCGTTCCATACCAAGATATGTGTATAGTCCTAGAATGTTAAACAAGGGTTTACTCTGTATTTCAAAAAGAATATTTTTCCACAAGGAAAAAAAAATTATAATTTAATCATTTTATAGCAACTTGAGATGTAATTCATATCCTATATAATTCAAAGTATACAGTTTAGTGATTTTTAGTATATTCACAAAGTTGTGACACCATTACCTCAATTGACTCTACAACATTTTCATCATCCTAAAAAGAAACCCAAACTCATTAAGAGTCACTCCCACTCTCCCCCAAACCCCCAGCCTTAGGCAGCCACTAATCTATTTTCTCTATATATAGATTTGACTATTCTGGACAATTTCATACAAATGAGATCATACCATAATGTGGACTTTTGTGTCTGGCTTCTTTTCTATTAAATATTGTTTAATCCACGTTAATTTCCTCTTCTTTTTTTCTTTTTCATTTTTATGCAATTTATTTGTGAAGAAACTGAGTCTTTTGTCTTATAAAATAACTTGTAGCCTGCTTTGGTTGATGTATGGACATTGATCGCCATGTTCCTCTTTTGAGCTGTATTTCCTATAAAGTGATGGCTCGATCCAGCAGCGTTGGCAAACTTTTTTGATAAGGGGCCTGATAATATTCTAGGCTTTGCGGGCTACTCAGCGCCGCCATCCTGGCACGAAAGCAGTCATAGATGATATAGAAATGAATGAGCATGTCTGTGTTCCAAAAAAACTTCATTTTCAAAACAAGCAGCAGCCTGATTTGGCCCATGGGTCACAGTTTGCCGGCCCTGATCTAGAAGAAAAAACGTTATCGAATACAAAAATCAGTCCACAGTCCAGATTCACCAAATAGTTAAGGGAGACCCAAATTATGAAAGGAAAACCAAACTAAACAAATCTAAAAACCAGTATCTGAAGAAACAGTATAAATAAAATAAACAGAAGAAAATCTTGAAAGAAGTACTGTACGTGGAATATTCTCAAGAATGAAGAGATGGTACTGTGTTCCTTAAGCAAGCAAAGTGTTGTGATGATAAGTATTTAGAGATCTTGGAAATGAGTAATACAGTCATCGAAACATAAATCTCTGTAGACATGCTGAATAACAGCCCTTCGCTAGCAGAGTAGGCTGAGAAATTGTTCCAGAACACTATACTAAAGAAAAAAGAAATGGAAATACTAAAAGTTAGGAGACTATCGAAGTTACACCCAGAAATTCCACCATCCATCTAATAGAAGTTACAAAGAGAACAGAGAGACAGAGCAGAAGAGATAAGCAAAGGAATAATAATAGAAAATGTTTCCTTGAGCTAAAACAAAAAACAAATGTGATTCTTTAAATAGAACGGCCCAGTGAGTAACAAGCAGTGCGATTATAGGGGGCGGGGGGTACCTTGTACACGGACACATGATGATCGTTTCAGGACTCCTGCTATAAAGACTTTTCTGTCCCCTCCATGCATCTCCAGAGTCTCACTCAGTGACTCTGGGTTGGAACGTGAAAATCTGACTTTTGTTCTTGTGCTTCCAAAACCACTGCTCCAGGTGAACCTAATTTGCAGACAACATTGGCAACAGCTGCTTTCTAGAGCAATAATCTGCAACTCTGAACCGAGCCACCCTTACCCAGCCTGAGACCCATTGTCTAGCCCAGTGTTCCCAGACGCCTTTTAAGCTAAGAGTCCCATTCTCCTTCCCTGGGCAAGCATCTCTGCCTTGGTGTGCCGCTGTTAACCCCCCTCCCTGTCACCCCCACAGAGCAAGATCCTCCTTCCACCTTGTGCCCAGTGCCCAGCGTTTTATCGGCAACTCTTCCAATGGCCCTCGCATCTCCAACATTTCTTGGCCCTGAACTAGTGCTCTCCGGACCCCTGTCCTGAGGGCCCCAGTCCCTGACTCCTATCCTTTGCCTCATTTTCAAGATACTGGCTCTGTTGGGATTCATTTATTCACCTACCACGCAAGAGCTTAGTGCATGCTGAGCACTGTGCCGGGTCCTGGGGAAACACAGCTGAAAAAGACCTGAAGCTTGCTCCTTCCAGGGACTTCTAGTCGGGGGCAGATACCAGAGGGAAGAAGTGGACTACCGTGTGATCCAGGGTATCATACAGTGTGGCTCCAAAGACAGTTGGAGCCACCTGACCTTGACTTGGCCAAAGTTCTTACACAATTTCAGATTCTCGGAACTGGTCCTCTGGATCATAATCCTATGAGGACGTGGCCCAGGAAACGGTATTTTAAACAAGTTCAAATAATTTGTATGACCATAAAATTGTGATGACCGCTGGCCTTAAAGAGCTATGTCCAAGGTCTCTGATTTGGTTTGGAAGGAAGCTGGGGAGTGTGAGAAAGGGTGGTGGGTGAGCAGCCGGGTAGGTGTTTAAGGAGGAGTCACACCCCACAACGTTGCTGTGCTAAGGAGTCTGGCCCTTAAAGGAGGAGCTATAGGGAGCCAACGAAAGTTTCAAGGGAGGGGAGGGGTGGGAGCAGCATAGTGTAATTTTTTTTTCAAAGATATTATTTATTTATTCATGAGAGACAGAGAGACATAGAGAGAGAGAGGCAGAGGCAGAGGCAGAGGGAGAAGCAGGCTCCCCGCTGAGCAGGGAGCCCGATGTGGGGCTTGATCCCAGGACCCCAGGATCATGACCTGAGCCCAAGGCAGATGCTTAACCGACTGAGCCACCCAGGCGCCCGGCATAGTGTAATTTTAAAAAATGACTTTTAACATTATAGGAGGATGGAGGATGAATAGAGGTGAGTTGGGGGCGGTGAGGGGGTGAGCCCAGGGGGTGGAGAGACTAGTGAAACATGGTGGGGACTGGAGCTAGCCCAGTGGCAGAGCAGACAGGGAAGGGGGAGCTGGAGGTCTGTTTGGGAGATGCACCAACCTCACTAGGTGACAAGAGTCAAGGCTGGACTTGCAGCTCCTGTCCCCTGTGCTCGCCCCAGCCCCATGGGATGGTCAAGTTCTCAGTCCCAGTTGCTTCCTGCCCGCCCTCACCTGCCATACCCTGTCCTGAAGTATGCCAGTTATTGGAGGAAAAACACACATAAAGCATACTTCTTTTGTACCTTTATTTTCATTGCCCTAATTGTTAGAGACCTTATCCTGATAAATTAATTGTCCTTCATATTTTGTTCTTACAAAAACCTAAATACTATGGTGCTGCTTTCCTGTTGGTTCTTAGCTTCAGAGCTCTTTTAAAGGTTCATGCCTAAACTACTCCTTCAGGTTCCCAAACAACCTCAGGGCAGCAACTCCAAGAAAACGCAAGGGCAGAACTGACCAGCTGGTCCTTTCTGGATGCACCCAAACTTTCCTGCAGTGAGAGGAATGTCACACGCCCACCTTCACAGGTTGCTCCAGATGGCAATGAAAAAAAAGAACATGCATTTTACAAGTGAGTTATGAGTGGTCACACAAAGGGTTACTCAATTCATTTCCACTCGGCTGAGAATTTGGAGGTAAACCCTTTCAAGCTTACATAGGTCACCTGGGACTTCAAAAATAAATTATTTAGAGCTGTCCAGAGTGAAGTAATGGTTATTGCTGATTAATCCTGATGAACACTCATGATACAGTAATAAAGCGGGTATTATAGAACTATAGGCTCGATAAAATAAGTTCTGTCTCTGTAGGAGAGATATAAAACTGCATTAACAACTGAAATAAATTATATGTGTGATAATGAAAAGATTCAAATAACTGCTTACAATTTACAAAGCACTTTCTCGTTTATTACCTCATTTGAGCCTCACAAAAATTCCTTAAGTTAAATCGTCTTTATAGTTCCATTTTATAAATGAGAAAACTGAGGACCAGAAAGATTAAGTGACTGGCCCAAGGACGTACAGCCAATAAGACATTTCTCTATATCAACTAGCATGCTTTTGGCTGCAAGTAACAGAAAACCCAAATTAAAGTGTACTAAACAGTAGGAACTACTAAAGAAATGTAGGAACTCCTATAACAGAAAAAGTCTAGTGGGGCAGTGGGCTTCAGGCACAGTTTGATCAGAAATCCAGCCCTGTCTTATTTTGACTATTTTGGATTTATCCTTTTTGTTTGTGTCAGCTTTATTCTCAGGTTCTTTTTTCATTTTGTAGCAAATGCTGAAGCAGTTTCAGGACCTACCACACTATCTAAGAAGGAGAAAGGACTTCCTTCTCCTATCACCAAACCAATCAGGCTTCATTTTTATCACACCAGGGGCCAAGGGAATGCCAGGTCCTGACTGGCTCAGGACTGGGATACATATCCATGCATCAGCCAAAGACCATGTCAATCGAGGCCACCACCCAGCAGCTGGGGACTGGTTGAGTCTCCTTCAAACCCCACGGCTGCTATCCACCACATGTCAGACTTGAATGCATGACTTAGAATTCTGAATCCTTTGGGTTTGTTTGGTTTTGGGCTTGGGGGTGTTTTTCTGGATCTTACATATTGTCAGCCTTTATTCCTGGAACAGACAACTCTGTGTAAAACTGTTATTTTTGTGCATGTAAATGGGCCTAAGGAGGTCCTTAGGTGACCAGAAGTCCTCCCCAACTGGTACGCACCAACTGGTACGCACCCTTCTCTGTGTGTGTGGCCACAATCCGTGGAGTCTGTGGTTTCCTGGTTTACTTCTCCAACTCACATTCTTCTACATTCTTTGGCCCCATTCATTTGTGTTTCAAGCACATTTTTGTTTCTTTGTGTCAGGGCCCAGCTAGGAAGACAGAAACCACTTTGAATATTTAAAAGAGAGGAAATTTAATGCAATGAGATGAAAGAAATTTAGAAGCCAAACCAGGGATTGTGAGGCAATCCAGAGACTAGCCACAGCAGGAAGTTGCTGACACTCCTAGGGTGGAGGGACAAAGGGAGGAGGTGAGGCTACCCAAGCCCAGGGCCTGGGATGGCCCAAAGGAAGCTGGAACCATGGCAGGCTTCCGGGGAGAGCTGAAGCCAAGGGAGGGAGGCCGCAGCTGCCAGAGACGCCACCCCAGTCCAGAGGGAAAGGGAGAAATACACTGACTTCCCCTTCCTCCGGCTCTCCACACGCCCACCAAAG
The DNA here is from genome assembly GCF_004348235.1 of Phoca vitulina. Classification (NCBI taxonomy): domain Eukaryota; kingdom Metazoa; phylum Chordata; class Mammalia; order Carnivora; family Phocidae; genus Phoca; species Phoca vitulina. The sequence continues at coordinate 26,948,694 of NW_022589706.1, forward strand.
CCTCCCATGGGCCAAACCCAGTGAGGAGCTGATGACAAGGGGCCTGAGAACCTGAGCCTGGAGGGTCAGGTGCTCTGAATACAGAGCCAGCGGAGACAGGGTGAGGAAAGGATCTCAGCCACCCAGAACCAGCACACTTGCACTACAATACCATCCATGCTCGTTGTGGGAAAATTCTAGATAACACAGATATACAAAGAGAAAAAGGTAAAAAATCATGATTTTATTAGTTTTTTCAGTTTTATTGGTATGTAATTAGACATACAGCACTATATAAGGTCAAGGTCATAATGATTGACTGACATATATTGTGAAGTGATAACCACAATAAGTTTAGTTAACATTGATCATCTCATACAGATACAAAAAAAAAAATTTTTTTTTAACTTGAGATGACAACTCTTAGGATTTGTTCTATTAACAACTTTCCTATCTACTATAGAGCAACGTTAGCTATAGTCATCATGTACTACATCATGTCCCTAGTACTTACTTATCTTATAACTGGAAGTTTGTATCTTATGACCACCTTCCTCCAATTTCCCTACCCAGCTGGTAACCACAAGTCTGATCTCTTTTTCTATGAGTTGGGTTTTTTTCTTTCTCTTTTATCTCCCTCCCTCCCTCTGTCCCTCCCTTCCTCCCTCCCTCCCTCCCTCCCTCCCTCCCTTTCTTTCTTTCCTTCCTTCCTTCTCTCCCTCCCTCCTTTCTTTCCTTTCTTTTCCTTTCTTTTCCTTTCCTTTTGATTCCACATATAAGTGAGATCATACAGTATTTGTCTTTCTCTGTCTGACTTATCTCACTTAGCGTGATGCCCTCAAGGTCTATCCATGTTGTCACAAATAGGATTTCCTTCTTTCTCATGGCTGAATATTTTTGTTGAACGTGAGTTTTGCAAGTGAGTATATGCATGTTTTCAGTGAAGAATAAACTAGAAAATATTCCTATTTAAAAAAAGAAAATATTTCTATTGATTGTCCTCCTTCCTGAGTAGAAACAAATGTCTATATTTTTTATGTTTTTGCCTAACAATGCAGAGAAAAGTAACCGCCCTGTGTTTTGAATATGAAGACATTCAAGAATGGGTTTTCATATCTGTGTTAAATTTGTTTTGAAATAAACATTTTCAAAAGTTAGGCTGCAATGAACATGGGGGTGCAGATATTTCTTTGACATAGTGTTAAGAGGCAAAGTTAAATCTGCCAGTCTCAGAGACCTGCTGAAGGCTGCCTCCTGCTCATTAGTCAGTCACTGTGGGGGTCAGTGTTCTGGTCCTTTCCCTGTCGAAAGGCCAAGCATTCTAGCAGTTTGACATTTTGTTATATATACCCTAAAAAATTCAGTTTCTCTTCTCTATCAAGTCAAATGTGAAAAAATAGATTTGACAACTGTAGTAAGAAGCTTTATTTCTTCCAAGAAACCGATTTGCTCCTTTTCCCAAATAACACGAGCTATATGACTTATCAGTTCTCCTCTTTTTGCCCAGACTACCAGGAAACTCAAAGTTGCCTCTCATACTAAGACTAGCACATTTTAGCCCTTCTGGTGGACATGTGCTTTTTTTCTCTTCTCCATGTTCCAAACTATGTTGTTTCATGTCAGCTCTACGGTGTATGTGTATGAGTCAAGAAGACAGAAAGAAATACAGACTCATAAGGGAGAGGCCCTTGAATTATTTCCCCAGAGGGTTGCTGGGGCATCACTTTGCCCTGTCCAACTTTGTCCACTTTAAGCCAGCACAGGGGAATCATTTGCCACAGTGGAACAGATCCTGTCTACCGCCCTCCCCAACAGCAGATGGCCACTCCGTACAAATCCATGTCATACATCATTGCTGAGTGAGACACCACCATCCACTGGACAAATCACTAGCATCTTTGCTCCAACTCAGTAGGCTAGGAATTATATGTATGTGCTCAATAGACTCTGGTTCAATAAGTGTTCAGCTGTGGGGGCCCTACTGAGCATCTTCACAATGGAAAGGGGTGGAGCTAGGGGCTTCCAGAGGGATTAGGGTTAGATGTTTAATTACACTGGGCATTTTAATTAGGTCAGGCAAAGCTTTTGCAAAGAGGTGAAAGCATTGTCCCTCCAAGCAAGCACCTCTCTGGCCTGTTTTGCTTCCTTGATTCACAAGTTAGTCTCTTTAGAATGTTTCTCTTGTCCTTTGTTTATTTGAGGCTGACAGTCTGGCATCAGGCCCAGTTTAATATAATTTTTACTGTTGCTATCACATCCCCAATTCTATCAAGAAGGTTATTATCATGTTGTCTAAGACACCTTACAATGGTAATTATCAGGCCAGGTGCACACCCATACTCACCCCACCCCACCCCTTTCTACTTTGAATTTCAGAAATGAACTCTATGCTCACTCCCATTCCATTGAGACAACAACAACCTGTGACTCGACGGCATGGCAAAGTAGATATTTAGCGATTATCTAGATCATTTGATTGGGATAGGCAAACAATTCATATAATTTAGGTTCTAGAGTATATCTGCGGGTCTAAAAGACAGGGAAAATCTTCCAATAGCTTATAATTGCTTCAGAGTTCTATAAACACATAGGCTGCTTTTATAGCAAATTTGCTTCCCTAATTATGTTTTACATAATCTAATGTGTTCATATTAATTTGTATTCTCTAAGCATATACCAGCCCAAAGGTATGTTGCCTGGTAAGCTGGCGAGGAAAACTGACCACAGGTGATCATCAGGGTAGAGCTGAAAGTTGGCAATAACAGGAAAGATCCAGTACTGACAAAAAGAAGGAATCACTGCAGCATTTGGTTTGGAAAATGGTGTGTGGGTGTGTGTGTATGTGTGTGTGCGTGTGCGTGCACGCACACACGCACACACACACACACACGCAAGCAAGCACACATGCGCATTGTGTGCAAGTTCCATTGTTGGTTTCGGTGCAGAGTTGGGTCAGACCCTTAGCATGACTTTAGAACATGGGCATTGATGGTGAATGATGGTAATAATAACCCACTTCAGGGGTGTGGATGTTAGCCATTAGACATACACCTCTGGCTTTGAGCCAAGACTTGAGGTGGAGTCTGAGCCTGGACTTGTCCAGGAGGCCTATGCCTTCAGCAGGTAGAGTCTTACTGCAAAATTATATCACACTAACAATGAGACTTACTGGAAAAACAAATAAAATGCTTTAAATGTTTAAATGCACTTCCAAGTATTCATCCTCCAAATATTTAGACTCTGAGCTGACTGGGCCAAGAGCCCAAGCTTCCTGTGCATGCTGGATGGTTCCAACAATCTCCCCAAGATCAGCAAATATATAACGACTTAAAATATCATCCTTTTGGAGCCAAAAAAATTATTCCCCAGGTATTGCTCCAGGAAATCAGCTAGGTCTCTGTCCAAAGGCCTCCGTAACATCTATAGAGTTGATTCATTTTTAATAAACTTTCACCAAGACCTCCATAAGACCATGGTCTGTGTCCACTGTGAGGTTGCACCATAAACAAGAGTGGATGGAGATTTGGGGGTAGAGGTGGTAGGAGGAAAAGGAAGGAAGAGGGAGAGGGAGGCAGAAAGAGCAACATGTTGAGGAAACTGGTCACCATCGAAGGCTTTGATGCCTGAATCAAGTCTTCAAGAGGAAATACGAGAAAACCAGGAATTTTGTTTTTGTTTTTTAAGGGATGGGAAGAGGAAGGCGAGGGCAGCAGAGACAGATTTCCTTTTGCATTTAAATTTCTCTAAATTCAGTAATCATAAAATTCATTCTCCTTTTCCCAGGGATATTCATACAAAAGCTTCCCTTTTTTGAAGCCTCCACAGCAAAAAAAAAAAAAAAAAAAAAAAATCTGATTCTAGAGTTTAGCCATCTCTTCTTTAACTAAGAAACTCCACCAAATTAAAGAAATACCCTTCATGTAGACCTTGATTCTAGAATATTTTATTAGTACTTCATTCAGTCTTCCCTGTGGACTAGGTAGAACAGTGGAGTCAAATTTTACATGCATTTGAAGACATGAACAGACATTTTTCCAAAGAAGACATCCAAATGGCCAGCAGACACATGAAAAAGTGCTCAACATCACTCGGCATCAGGGAAATACAAATCAAAACCTCAATGAGATACCACCTCACACCAGTCAGAATGGCTAAAATTAACAAGTCAGGAAATGACAGATGTTGGCAGGGATGCAGAGAAAGGGGAACCCTCCTACACTGTTGGTGGGAATGCAAGCTGGTGCAGCCACTCTAGAAAACAGTATGGAGGTTCCTCAAAAAGTTGAAAATAGAGCTACCATACAATCCAGCAATTGCACTACTGGGTATTTACCCCAAAGATACAAATGTAGGGATCCGAAAGGGTACGTGCACCCTGATGTTTATAGCAGCAATATCCACAATAGCCAAACTGTGGAAAGAGCCAAGATGTCCATCGACAGATGAATGGATAAAGAAGATGTGGTATATATACATGGAATATTATGCAGCCATCAAAAGGAATGAGGTCTTGCCTTTTGCAACGACGTGGTTGGAGCTGGAGGGTGTTATGCTGAGCGAAATAAGTCAGTCAGAGAAAGACATGTATCATATGACCTCACTGATATGAAGAATTCTTAATCTCAGGAGACAAACTGAGGGTTGCTGGGAGTGGGGGGTGGGGTGGGAGGGATGGGGTGGCTGGGTGATAGACACTGGGGAGGGTATGTGCTATGGTGAGTGCTGTGAATTGTGCAAGACTGTTGAATCACAGATCTGTACCTCTGAAACAAATAATGCAATATATGTTAAGAAAAAAAAAAAAGAAGATAGCAGGAGGGGAAGAATGAAGGGGGGGAAATCGGAGGGGGAGATGAACCATGAGAGATGATGGACTCTGAAAAACAAACTGAGGGTTCTAGAGGGGAGGGGGGTGGGAGGATGGGTTAGCCTGGTGATGGGTATTAAAGAGGGCATGTTCTGCATGGAGCACTGGGTGTTATGCACAAACAATGAATCATGGAACACTATATCAAAAACCAATGATGTAATGTATGGTGATTAACATAACAATAAAAAAATTTTTTTAAATTTACATGCATTTAACTTTTGTAAGTTTGATTATGTGAAAAAGTCAGAGTGGGGTGGCATGGGGTGGGTACTGGCTGAGAAACAGTCCACCAGTCCCTGGCATGGCACCTTCTTAAGAGAGGTACAAGGGCAGTTTTGATTGTCTGTGGCCTTCATCTTGTGGCTGGCTTCAGAACCTGACCCTCCGATCAGACACATCAATGCTGAATGATTGCCCCTTGGGAAATGGAAATATAAAAAAGAAGCGGAGTCATTTTTCTGATGTTTCTCAATCTGTACCATAAGGAGAATCTTGGCTTTCTAAATCTTTGGGCCCAGCTACAAAGCCCACCACCATCTCTTTCACCTTTTTTTTCTTATTGTGGAGTACAAAAATGGGGTCCACTAACGAAAAGTATGGGAGGTAGAGCCTTTCTTCCTTCCTTTCTTCCTTCCTTCCTTCCTTCCTTCCTTCCTTCCTTCCTTCCTTCCCTCCCTCTCTCCTTCTTTCCTTCCTTCCTTCCTTCCTTCCTCCTTCCAATATTTGTGGAATATCAACAATGTATCAGGTGCAGGATTCAGCAGTAAGCTAATGCTGAGTCAAAAAGGGAGTCAAAAGACGAGTCTTGACTTGGTTATGTAGAACTAGCACTGTGACACTGGGGGATCTGTGGATCCTTCTGGGTCTCCATCCACCAAAAAAGGTGGGGAAAAAAATGGCAAGTAAGTTCTAAGCTTTCTCCCAGTGATAAAATTCTGTGAAATCAACTTAGAAATATTTTCTTAAAACTTAAAAGAAAAAGGGACGTTTGGGTGACTCTAGTGGGTTAAGCGTCTAACTCTTGAACTCAGCTCAGCTCTTGATCTCAGGGGCATGATTTTAGGCCCTGCATTGGGCTCCACGTTGGGCATGGAGGCTACTAATAAACAAACAAACAAACTTAAAAGAAATAGAACAAACTGTCCTTACAGCAACTTCATCAATTCCTGACAAGCACTTTGCCCAAAGCAGCTCTTGCCTCTCAGCTTCGCCTTTCCAGGCTGCAGCCAGCTCCACTCACCTCTCTCCTCCAGACTCACCATCACCTCCTCCTCCTCTCAGCTCTGGGGCTTCCAAGCAGACACTTCCACAAAATGAAGAGATGTCTTTCTCGATTTTGTTTCCTGTCGTGGATGCTGTCTTTCAGGTCCCGGGAGGGTGATTCAGGCTTCAGTGTCTTGATGAAAAGTAAGGACAGCCATGTTATGGACAAAAGTATGGAAATCGATCTCTTGTAAGATTAATCATACTTTCGGATTGTGCAAATGCTCCATTTTCAATGACTGCATCATTTGTAATGTGGCTTTGTATGCTATCATCGGGCATGTGAGCCTGTTTGCACTTAGTTGGTGAATTTGGCAATAATAGTGGTTCAAACACCAATTGCCTTTGTTTACTCCAACCTTAAAAAAACATAATGAAACACTTGGTTACTCTCAAAGGGAAAAATGTTCTTATAAAATGCCTGAATGTTTGTGATATCCTATCAGGGAACGTTGGCCAAACACTACAATGGGTAATACCTGCTTCTTAGTTGTTCTAGCCAATCAATGAATACATATTTGAAGGAGGCCTATTCAGTCAACAGGTGACCTTAATTCACTCCCCGAGCATTAAGGAGAAGATTAAAAAAAAAAAAAGTGTAAAATTTCCTGATATCACAGGAGATGCGGTGGAAAGCCAGGACACTTAAATTTGAATCCCACTTAAGTGATTCCAGGACAGGGACTCTGTCATTGTGAGCTTTCTATTCCCTGCAAGGACATTAATGACTCCTGCTCTATCTTTCTCATAAAGTGCTGGAGAGGGTAAACTGATGGCACGTAAGAAGAAGGGGTTACAGCCACGGAACGCTCCCATCACCAAGCACTGAGCATATCTACTCCCTCAATCTTCACGAGAACCCCATTTTATAAGAAACCCCATCCCTGCACAGGGGAGGGGCTCACTAATAAAAAGTGGAGCTTTTTATCCCAACCAAAGCAGAATCCATGCATTTACCCCCATATGATAATCGATTACACAAAGGTAGCTACTAAAATGTTTTAACACAAAAGAGGAGGAAAAAACTTTTCTTTACCCTCCCCCACTTATAATGGCAAGGGGAGGGGGTAGAGAAATGTCTGCAATATTTTAAGTGTACATCACATGATTCAGATGACTTTGCTAGGTTAACAGCATGAAAATGTTTCACATCGTGTGGCTTTCTTACAAAGTTACGATGCTTTTGACTTATTAGGCTTTAAAATATCACACATTTACGCAACAATCCCACATTTTCCTCTTGAATTTACATTCCAACAAATGAAAATAATTTTTTAATATGATGGCATTACAAATTGCTGGACTCCAGGGAATCCAGCATCTCTTGCTTTCTGCCTGCTTCTACGGAGCAGGCAAAAACTTGAAAACCAAAGACACCAGCAACCTTCCAGCAAACAAAGGCAGTCATTATGTTTTCTGCACTTAGGAGCTTTTCCTCTGCCAGGCCAATACAGAGAGTACTCATCTCCTTCCAACTCCCAAATCTCTTGACTTCCTCCTTCTCCTTCTCTCTGTCTAGGGCCTTTTGAGTGAGATGGCCAATAAGCCCCTTGTTTCAAATCTCTGCAGGAACAAGTGGATGCTACTCTCAGTGTCCACTAAACCATAAGTCCTTTGAGGATACAGGAAGACATCCACCAATCTCAAGATCAAAATGCAACAAGGGGAAGTGTGCAAAGAAAGGAGGGGCTGCCCACCACTGCCTTCTCTTACAAAAATGGTAGAATCTCTGGGGAGAGCAAGCGGTTTACTCTTGCATAGTGCATACACTTAGCAAGGGTTCAAGAATAATATTCTCTACTTAGTTTCACTTTTTAAAATGTTCTTATAGTACAATAAACAACACTATTAGGAACTGAGTACTTTGATACATGTTCTCTCTCTGAACTTCACTGTGATAGGATTTGAACCTATGTCCTGCAGACACCAACACTCCGGCCCTTTTCTTTCTTTCTTTCCTGCCTTCCATCTTTCTTTCTTTCTTCCTTTCAAAAGAGAGAGCGGGAGCAGGGGGGAGGGACAGAGGGAGAGGGAGAGAGAATCTCAAGGCTGGAGAATCTCAGCCTGGAGCCGGACGCTTGGCTCAATCTCACAACACAGGGCTGGATCCTACAACCCTGAGATCATGACCTGAGCTGAAATCAAGAGTCAGGCGCTTAACCGACTGAGCCAGCCAGGCACCCCTTTCTTTTTTCTTTTCTTTTTTTTTTAAAGTAAGCTCTACACCCAATGTGGAGCTTGAACTCACAACCCCAAGATCAAGAGTTGCACACTCTGTGGACTGAGCCAGCCAGGTGCCCCCAACTCCTGCCATTTTCTTAACAACAGACTGACCTGAATGGATTCCCAAGATCACAAAGTAGCCATTTATGATCATATTTTCTTAATTATTTCATTCCATGTTCTAAAATATGTGTAATTGTGCATTTTCAGGAAAACAACATCAAAAGATCTAAAGAATGGGAGGGAAAATTTCTTTCTGAATTTTTTTGGTTTTAGTTACAAAAAGCAACACATCCACTCTAAGCACTCCTTCCCCTCTTTGGTTTTATAACTCCTGTAATGTTTCCCTGGCCCCCACTGCTAGGAAGGGGTAATTGGGTAAACCCAGAGAGGGTTATCAACCGATAGCCAAATCAACAGAAAAGATCAATTTGAAAATAAAATGGTTTGAGATGGATTGACTGCTGGAAAATCAGGGTAGCCATCTCTTTTTAACATGTCAGCACATGTCCCAAATAGTGTTCTCCAGCCTGCTATTCGCTTCCACTGTCCAACTAAGTAGGAATGCCCAAGGGAATAGGACCTTGTCACCTCCCTTGCCTCCTCCCTGCTCCCACTGGCAATCTGGCAGTATTCAGCCCCAAAGGTAGGAGTTTCATCTTGATATGTCTGGACTGGCCCTGGGCCATCCCAACAACCCTAGCATTTCTATTGTCACTTCTCTCAGCGTGGCTGTTTTCACAAAGAGGACATTCTTAATCATGCAGTAGGAACTGGGTCATCACAGCTAAACTCACCGCTTAAAAGAATGAGTTCTGCTAGACAAACATTCCCTTCCAAGTGTGAGGATGTCTTGACCATGATACAGGGTAAAGCGTCCACCATCATGTTCTTCCTCAACAGGTGGTGGGGCGGGGTGCTTCATCCCCAAGAAAGTCCAAGAGAAAAAGGAGAAGGACCATTTCAGAACATGTAATGTTGTCCAACAAGTCCAACTTAAGTGGGGAGTGGTTAATACTTGCAGGTATAATGCCTATCACTAGTTATTTGGGAGAGCAGCATGGGAAGTCACCATCAGCTCAGATGACCCGAAGCACACAAGTCAATTAAGCAGCCCAATGAAGGTGAGACGGGGCATGAGTGCTGCCCAAAGACGGTGCCACACCCAGCCCGGCTGGGTCTGAAGCAAGCCTCCTGATAGCTGAATGTGTTGTGAAATACTCGTAAACTCCTTGGATAAGTAGCTCCCATTCTTATGATAAATAGAGACTCCCAAGGAAAAAGTACCAGACCACTAAGCCAGAAGACAAATTGATGCAGAATGGTGGCATCCGCAATACAGAATAGCCTTGGAGGCTCTTTGATCTGTGCATTACTATATTTGGCTCAAGGCCCCATTAAAACCAAGCCATTTATGTTTGGGCCAATAAATAGAGCTAATAAAAGTCATCCTTGCACTGGGACTGTGTGAATGGAGGGGAACACAGGCTACGTGTGGCGTTTGGTGAGTGCGGATGCTGACGGCACTGCTGCTCTGTATATGCAGGTCCCTCTGCACCCTACGTGAGCAGGGCCCGTAGCACCCAGCACAGCAAAGCAGAGTAGAAGCTTCTCCAAGCCCCAGCATAGAAATTTCATTTGACCAATATGCACTGAGCATCTACTAGGTGCCAGAGTATAAACAGGAAGTATACAGAGATGAATAAGAAGTAGGCCCTGCCCATGAGACTCCTGACTAGAACAAAGGCATTTATGTCTCCCCAGCAATAACGCAGCTCAGACCATGATGGTGGCCAAGCACAAGGAAGAGCAATTCATTCTACGTGGGCAGATTCTGGAAGACTTTACAAAGAAGGTGCTATTTAGTCGAACCATAAAGAAGGAGTGAAAAGAAACTAACAGCTAGAAAAGGGTGGTATTCTGAACAGACACAAGCTAAGCAAGACTTTGAAGAGCTGAGGGGCAAAGGCAGCTAGAGAGAGTGTTAGAATTCTGACAAGGACGGAGTGCAAAGCCTGAGGCTGGAAAGGTAGGTCAGGACAGGCTGCAGATGGCCTGGAATGACTTGCTGTGCCTGCACTTGACCTTATTTTTGTAGGTCAGGGGTTGTAGGCATTTTGCATTTTTGTACTTTATATTGGTTTTTAAATTTTTATATTTCAACAGAACTTTTGTCAAGTGATTCCTACATGAAACTTGAATGTATATATAACCAAGAGAAGTGATGCTTTATCAATACAAACTGACTTTTATTATCTCAGCTTTATTACATTTGCCTCTTCTTAAATTAACCAACGGGAAAAGTTGTAATCGTTCCCACGTTAGTCAAGATTTTTTTCCGAGCGCGAGTGACAGAAAACCCAATCTAAACTAACTCAGGGAAGAAACAAAAAGTGGGGGACAAAGAAGGATTTATTTACTTCTGTAAATCCAGAAGTGGTTCTGGGATTCAGGAGAAGCTAAAGGAGTACAATCAAAGCTTTTTGCCCATTGTAACGCAGCTCCGCATCCCTCTCTGCCGGCTGCTCCGCTCTCTAGAAGGGCTTCCTCGCAGTGGTGGCCCCACGCTCAGAGCCTGTAACCAGCTTTGTCAGTTGTCATCTCCTTCCCAAGAGAGCCCAACACAGTCCCAGAACGAAGCCTCAGCGGCCGGGCCTGGCTCACAGGCCTACCCCTAACCCTGTCACTGGCCTGACTATGTTGCCTACTGAGTGACCACCCAGAGTCTCCATGGACTGAGTGTGGAGGCAGGTGGTGTCTCAGAGGGAAACTGAGGTGCTTCTACCAGAAGAAGAAAGGATGCTGGGCAGGTAAAAACAACAGTTGTACAAATACAACGTGAACATTTTAAATTAGGGATAAGGAATGACAATTACAGGCTTTTATCAGTCTCAACACCCAGTCTGCTTCTGTATTTTATTTTAGTTGCACAGTATTGAGAAAATCCTAATTAACGTAGGGAGTGGTTACAAATAGTAACCTTTTTTTATTTTTGTAAAATATTTTATATATGTATGTATGTATTTATAGAGAGTGTGCATATGTGAGTGGGGGGGAGGGGCAGAGGGAGAGAGAGAATCTCAAGCAGACTCCCCGCTGAGCATGGAGCCCATTGCGGGGCTCGACCTCGCGACCCTGAGATCATGACCTGAGCTAAAATCAAGAGTCGAACCCTCACCCAACTGAGCCACCCAGGTGCCCCCAACAGTAACTGTTTTTTAAACAGCATACGTGGAACTCCCAGGATGTTCTTCCATTAAATGTGTGCCTAAGTTTGAAAGGAGACCAAAAGTTGAGTAACAGGAAATTCTATGTCAGAGTTTAATTACAGAAACCACGATGAGGCTCCTTTGTTGATTACAGTGTTCACCCGGAAGATGCTTCTCAAATATGTCTGTAATAGATGATGATAAATTCAACAATATCATTTTTTTTAAAACTCCGATATCGCAGTGACTATGGTCCCGAGTCCAAATACAGTGAAATAAACGTTGTTTTGCTATTAAAGTCACAATTTGAAGTTTCAACTGAAGTGCTGACATGTTACCAGCAAGTAAGCATGGTGACATTATAACCCCACACTGCCAAATCGTATTAAAAAACATCAGCCAGTGATGTAACTCTTATATCAGAGTCCTATTTTGCAAAGTTTCCTTTTCGGAGAAAATAGTGATTTCTCATCTCAAATGAAATAGTAATAAGAACACCTTCTTTTGAGACAGTAGATAAATATTACCAGAAAAAAGTAAATTCAAGAGCTCACAACCTTGTACATTCCAAATAACTTTGAAAATCCTGGTTTGATGATCATGTCTTATTAAACTGACAATATAGAGAGTATTATTAACCACGGTTTTAAAAGACGCTGCTACCTCCTTAACAGCAAGCCTTTCTATGAAACTTTCCAGTGTCTTTTCTAAAATCACATTTCAGCAACAACGTTCCCCACTACTCTGCACCACTGTACCATTCTACATTATTTTATTTTTCTTGGTGTGAATGGCATGCTTTCTTTCCTAGACTGAAAAGCTCCGTGAGGCTGGGACTCATTCATCACATGCTTCCTCCTCATACAGGACAGTATAATGTATCCTAAGAGCTTAGCGTGACGTCTGATAGGAGGCAGGACTCAATAAATGCTTGGTAAATAAATGCATAAAAATAATTAATGTGGCTTATTTACAACAAAGTTGAAGGGGAGGTTTTGTCTAGCCATTGTGTCAAATAAAATTCCTGAGACGAAACAGTTTTGTACTCCAAATTAAGGGCAGACAAAATCAAAACCCAAAAACTTACCTCCTTCAGAGACATGCTCTCTGACTGAACTCTGTGTTTCGAGGGCTCTTTTGGCCACACACACGCTCACACTTTTCACCAGTCATTCATTCATCACTCATTCATTCATCATTCATGTGTTCGTGTACTGTCCTGGTTGCTGAGGATGTTTTAAGAAGGCATTGAACATAGTCCTTGACCTTAAGGAGCGTAGTCAGGGAGAAGCATAACAAATCATCATAGAGCCACCTGATTCGTGCCATAATAGAGATATGAATATTACATGGCGTCGATCAGCCTTTTTCAGGTTGCCAGGAAGACAGGCGTGCTCTGGTGCCTCGGGTTAACGTGGTTCGTTGTGAGGATACCGGAGGAAGTGGGGAAGAGCAGGAGGCAGCTCTAGCAGCTGCCTGGCGGAACTGGGAATGTCATTCAGGTCATAGTATACCTCCAGCCACCTGTTTTTCTTGACATGGCTTCAGCAGTAGGCATGCGTTGCTCCTTCTCTAATGCTCTGCCAGTGTGGTGACTCAGCTACACTCTGCCTCTGCTTTTCTCTGCTCGTGCTGCCAAATCCCCTCGGCACTTCTTTTCCTCCACGCCATTGCTTCCGTTTTGTCATGGCCCCCACCGCCATGGGGACAGGGCTTTCTGACTGCGCTCAGGGCGTCCGCCCATTTCTACCCAACCTTTTGGTTTAGCTCTCCTCCTCCCCCACACTCAATAGGTTTCAAATTCAAGTGGAATTTGAAGAGGCTTTGCGTGATTGGCCAGTCATCATCTAGGAAACAGGGACCACATGGGGCGGAGCTCTTGCATCAGCCCATTTCATTGGCTGCTGGAGACACAGCCTCAGGTCTCGGTTCAATCTGCTGTAGCCAGGAAAGCAGGGCTCAGGGTTACTTGCGTCACAGGAGGGTTGTAGTTGGGGCTGGCAATCTTAGCAATTGACTTTTCTTCAGTACAGTGTACCACTGTATTGTTTGCCATCTCCAGTTTCTGCCCACTGTTGGGCTTTGCTACATATAATGTCAGAGTTATAATCGATTTTTGAAATAGACTTTTTTTTTTTTAAAGATTCATTTATTTGAGAGAGAGAGAAGACGAGTGGGGTGGGGAGGGGCTGAAGGAGAGAGAGAATTTTTTTTTTTTAAAGATTTTTATCTTTTATTTATTTGTTTGACAGAGGCATGGCGAGAGAGGGAACACAAGCAGGGGGAGTGGGAGAAGAAGGCTTCCAGAGGAAACAGGGAGCCCAATGCAGGGCTCCGTCCCAGGACCCTGGGACCATGACCTGAGCCGAAGGCATACACTTAAGGACTGAGCCACCCAGGCACCCAGAGAGAGAGAGAGAATCTTAAGCAGCAGGGAGCCAACTTGGGGCTCCACCTCAGATCCTGATACTATGACCTGAGTGGAAACCAAGAGTCAGAGGCTCAACAGACTGAGCCATCCAGGTGCCCCTGAAATAGACTTTTTAAAGTTATCTTAAATAGCTAAAAATTAAAAACAATTAAATATCCCATAAGAAGAAAATAGCTGAATAAATTATGAGAAGGAAAATTAAATAGCCTTCCAAAAGAATCATAATTTGGAAGATATATTATGACAAGAGAAAATACTTATTGATATAATGGTAAATAAAAATCAGTACATACAAGTTATATAATGTTATTAATGAGCTAATTACACACTCACCTATGGAGTTGAGAGAGAATAAACTGGAAAGACAAGGTGACGGGGACTTGGGATGATGAAATGCTGTGTAAGTCTTATGGGGTTTTTTTTATGCATTTTTTTTTAAATTTCTCAACCTTTCAAAGGTAAAAGTAAAATTCTCCATTTTAAGATATATAAAGCAGTATAAATGACCACTCTTTCTTAGGAGGCAAAACCCATAAATTGGTTTGACAAAAAATACAAGGTACTTTGGATCCCACTTTCAGTAAAGAAAGTGAGGTTTTCTTTCTTGTTCATGAATGCCTAACAGCACAGAAACAAAGATGACAATGAAATCAAAAGTACAACAGAAAAGCAGGATGCATGATGGCTAATCATGTGCCTTGTGTTTTGTATTCTTAGAGGGATGTATGGATTGTCAAAATATAGTCCTTGCTCATCCTGCCTGATCATGAATAGCAATGGAATGGGGTTCAGAAGGTGCAAAATGGGAGACAGCCTGTGAACAACTGAAATCCAATGGAAAAAAGTACTAATAAGATAATATGAGGGAGAGTGCCTCGGTGGCTCAGTTGGTTAAGCAACTGCCTTGGGCTCAGGTCATGATCCTAGGGTCACAGGATCGAGTCCCACATCGGGCTCCCCATTCAGCAGGGAGTCTGCTTCTCCCTCTGACCTTCCCCTTCTCATGCTCTCTCTCTCTCTCTCTCATTCTCTCTCAAATAAATAAATAAAATCCTAAAAAAAAAGATAATACGAGGGAGCATGGAGGCCCAGAAGAGATGGCTAATTCTGCCTGTGAGAGTGAGGGAAGAATTTAGAAAGTGAGTGACATTTGAGCTGAGCCTTAAGAAATAGTAATTGAATTTTCAAGGGATCCAGGAAGAAGGCACCTTTCGTCCCTTCCTGAATTCTAAACTAATTGAGAAATAATACAGAGGGATTAGGCAGATGGGAAACCAAACTATCACCTTTATTTGATATAGTTGATATTGAAGAATAAGGCTTTATGGCTGCAGGGAAGTGGGTTTCCAATTCTGAACCCAGAATTACACAGATTTATCCATGCAGTCACAGTATTGCATGGCAGAGACAGACTTCCTGACGGAGGACAAGACTCCTCTAAAACTTACAACAGGAGAATCAGTGCAGAACCTGTATCTTCAGCAGTCAGGCCCACCCCAAGAAGAAAAAGGGAGGAAGAGGCTGGAATACATGGGTTTGATGTAGTGGGTTGAATGATGGCCCCCTAGAAGATATGCCCACCCAGAATCTGTGACTGTGACATCATTTGTGAAAAAAAGCTTCTTTGTGTATGTAACTAAGTTAAGGATCTTGGGATGAGATCATCCTGGGTTTGGATGGGACCTAAATCAAAGGCAGGTGTCCTTAGAAGAGAAGGACAGAAGACAGAGAGAAGGCCATGTGAAGGTGGAGGCAGAGCTGGGAGTGATGCATCTACAAGCCAAGGAAGACCAAAGATTACAGGCAACCACCAGAAGCTGGGAAAGAGGCATGGGACAGACATTTCCTCAAAGCCTCAGAAAGGAACCAATCCTGTCCACACCTTGATTTTAGACTTCTGGCCTTCAGAACTGCAAAAGAGTGGGGGTATAGCTCAGTGGTAGAGCAATTGACTGCAGAACTGCAAAAGAATACATTTCTATTGTTTTAAGCCATTCGATTTGTGCCGATTTGTTACTGTAGCCCAAGAGACTAATACACTGTGTTTCTTCTTCTAAACTCAGCCATCTGGAGTAGAAAGAGGAGGGAGAGTCCAGATGATTCCCCTAGTAGAGTTGCCTCCACATAAAAGGAAATATTATGAATGGGGAAGACCTATCTTCCCCTAAAATAATAATAAACGCCTTTAACGTTTTTTGAGTGCTACTCATACCAGCTATTGTTTTGAGTGGTTTCAGAAAGAATACAATAGAGGACTATGTAAGGAAAGGGAATTCCAGGCCAAGGGGGAAGCTCTGTGGGGTTTTCCCAACCCACACACTTCCTCATCTATTCCTGCACAACTTCCATCCATCCCACGGACATTTGGTCCAGGGCTACTGTGATTTACAACTTTGGGTCTTCGGGTTTCTCATGTCCTCTAGTCATAAAGATAGGAAGGTGTTTAATTATAAAATTTCTGTAAATATTATGTAATGTTTATGAAAAAAAACATAGCTATATTAGTCAGGGTTCCCCAGAGAAACAAAACCAAAAGTTACTGATTTAAATGTTAATCAGATTTAAAAATACCTTCACAGCAACATCTAGATTTGTGTTTGACCAGACAGCAGGTACCACACATAACTTTGCCAAACTGATACATAAAATTAACCCTCAAAATGGGATTTTATTTTGTTTTAATTTATGTGGTATTTTTTAGCTGTGGTAAAATATACATGACATAAAATTTCCCAATTTAACCATTTTTAAGTGTACAAGTTCAGTGCGTTAAGTACAATCACATTGTTGTGCAGAACTCTTTTCATCTTGCCAAACTGAAACTCTGGACCCATTAAACAGTAATTCCCCATTTTCTCTTCTCTCCAGCCATTGGCAACCTCCATTCTATTCTGTGTCTCTATGAATTTGACTACTCTAAGTACCGCATAGGAGTGGAATCATACAGAATTTTCCCTTTTGTCATTAGCTCATTTCACTTAGGTGCCTTCAAGTTTCACCCATGTTTTAGCTTGTATCAGAATGTCCTTCTTCATTAAGGCTGAATAACATTCCACTGTATGTATAAACCACATTTTTTTCCTCCATTCGTCTGTCAATGGCCACCTGCGTTGCTTCTACCTCTTGAGGATTGTGAATAACGATGCTATGAACATGAGTGTGCAAATATCTTTCTGAGATCCTGCATTCAATTCTTTTGAATACCTGGAGGAGGAATTACTTGATCATATGATAATTCTATTTATTTTTTTGAGAAACCACCATATTATTGTCCAAAGTGGCTGCACAGTTTTACTATACTCTAGTCAGCATTTAAAAACTGGAAGCAGAAGATAGGATGAACTGTTGCTTAAGAAAATGCATATACATTAATATTGAGCCTGTAACCACACACGCCAAAGTGCGCAAAGCACTCAACAAGTAACCAAAATAAGTTGTGGGCACTGCAGGTGGACTATGCAGCCTCCATTCAACCTTTCAATCTTTCCAAAGAGAAGTTCAATTTTATTCAGTCACTCTCTTTTTCCCTACAGTGGCACGTGCCTCCGAGAAAACCAACCCCAGCTCTAGGAATTGGTCTGATTGGTCTAAGAAAAATATCGCCCTTGTCAGGACTTAGGCTGTGCTTAGGCAGGTGACTCGATTTTGGCCAATAAAATGAGAATGAAATCAGGAGTGGGGCTCCTGAAGAATTGTTCCTCATTCTTTTTTTTTTTTTTTTTAAGATTTTATTTATTTGACAGAGAGAGAGATAGCGAGAGCAGGAACACAAGCAGGGGGAGTGGGAGAGGGAGAAGCAGGCTTCCTGCCGAGCAGGGAGCCCGATGTGGGACTCGATCCCGGGACCCCGGGATCATGACCTGAGCCGAAGGCAGACGCTTAACGACTGAGCCACCCAGGCGCCCTTGTTCCTCATTCTTAAAAAAGCATCATAGGAAGAAATCCTTTCTCTTCTTCCTCTAGACGTTGTCATTTCTGCATATAATTCTTGGAATTGCACTAACCTGAGGATAAAGCCAACATTAACCATGGAACAGTGGAGAGATGGAAAGAATCCATCACTGAATTGCTGAATTAACTGAGTCTGGAACCCGCCCTATACACGTTGGTCTACTTGATGACAGAACAAGTTTATAAAAATATTTGGCCCTCTGTGAAAATGTAATCTGGTTATAAATATGTGAAAACTGAAAACAGAGAAAAGGAGAAAAAAGAACAAAGAATAAATTGCTCACAATTTCACTGTATTGCTCAGGGTTCTTGGTTGCAAGCAATAGAAACCAACTCTGGTTCACTTAAGTAGAAAAAGAATGTATTGGAGGGATTGTTAAGGGGCTGACAAAGCCAAAGTCAGGAGAACCAGGAGTCTTTCCCAGGGGATCTGGAGCCAGGCTCATCCTGATCTATATGATGTCACCATTGGCATCAACAGCACCATAGCCACTGCCACCAGCGTCACATTTTCTGCCACCACTATCATCCTTCCACTGTCTTCACCTCCGTCCCCACTGTAATGATCTGCTTTCTGACTGTCCAAGTATCAGACCATAGCTGGGACTCAAGAAGGCAAGTCAGGAGGCTGGAGCACAAAATTTAAGTGGGTACCTACTCTCAGGGTCATACAAATGCAGATTGGCCGCTGAGAATGAGTGCCTCCTTAAATTTTACACCCTAGCGCCCTAGATGCCTCACTCGCTTACCTTGTTCCAGGTTCTGCATCACACATCCAAGTTTTGAAGTTCCAGGTGGAAGCCTGGAAGCCTTCAGTGTCCAAGCCTAGTTCGTATGACCACTCCCTGGTTGCTATGCAGTGAGCAAGAAAGGGGCTCCCCTTGCAGCTTCCACAGGCAACTAGGGCAAGGGACTCTACCAAAGCTAAACACAATGGAGAATTGCCCCCAAATTGGAACTCAGAGATGATCACAGTTAACACAGTTTGGAAGCAGTTCCTTCACATTTTCTTCCATGTGTAAATATCTTGAGGGTGGGTGCAAAAAATGACTTTATGTTTCTCACTGCAGTTTTTTGTTCTTAGAAAATATCCAATATTCAAAAGTGAAATTTACTCCATATTTTCTGCTAACCAGCGTCATACCCTGATATCTGAACTCTATCACCCCTGTAATATGTGATTCAAAAAAATGGTATATTTAAAGTCAATCATATGTTAGGCTTATGTTTTTATTACCAACATCTGATCATTGACCAATGACCCACCTTGTTAATTCTTTTCTAAAATCATTGTGGTTTGCCTCTGAAAGTCCTATCATAAATATTTAAGTTGTTGTAGGTAAGAGGGTTGGCCATTCCAACCCCCCCATACCCACGAGCATGCTAATGACAAAATCCTATCAAAGGATCAAAATACTACCAAAAAAACCCCCAAAACCCCACAGTGTGGAATTCACTAAATGCACTGGCTGCTTTTACTTTAACGGTGATACTTATAGAAAGAGGAAAAGCTTTTTGAAGGGTAAGCAGTTTAATGAAGAGAAAAAATAGATATTCAAACAAATCATAAATGGAAGGAAACTGTAGAACATTGTGATTTTCAATTTTGCCTCTCAGGGTAACTTCTTAAAATGAAACTGTGTTTACTTTAAATTTACATAGTTTAATCCTTCTCAAAGCCTGGTCAGAAGTCACTTTCTTTTTTTAATTTCACTTTCTTTAATCGTAAAAAAATTACCCAAGCCCTCTCTGCAGGTTAACTTGCAGTTTTACTTTACCTTCATAAGGCTGATTCAGTTGACAGTTGCTAAGGTGATGGTCTTTTTACAAAACATTTTATTTATGGAGACTAAAGGAGAGGCACATTTTACTTGACACTTCCTAGAAAATGATACTTGCATTTGCCATATATGTCACTCCAGGTCAAATTTTAAAGACAGGAGAACTAATAGATGTTGTGAGGCTTAATTAAATTAAGGACAAATGTAGTCCATAAACAAAAGTTTTAAAGTTTCCTAGCTGGTGGCTATGTTGTCATCCCTTCACTCTTTATTTCTCTGTTCAAGACTGTGAAACTCAGACCTCATTAGTGGACTGGAAGATTTAAAGAAATATACTTTCTCACATGGCTCAAGAAGCAGATATAAGCAGTCAAAATAAGAATCATGTAATGAGACTTTTTAAATTACTTGTCCTAACTTACTTGAAATCCCTTGAGCCCAAGACATCACCTCCTATCAGTTGAATTCATTTTACCATCTATTGTTGTTGTTGTTATCATTACTATTAAAGAATTCATTGCAAATGGTAGGGATATCCAAAAGGATAAACCCAAAGCTACTTTCTGCATGGAATACTTGCCGTACATTCACCATTCTTAAGCTGCTATATTTCTTGAGGGAAATGTATGCATAGCTCACCACCTTTAATTCCCATCTTCCTACCTCAAAAGCTACCAATAGGAAGTTGACAAGCAGAGCTTCTCAATCTATTTATCCTAAGTTACAGTCATATGATATAATGGGACCCAATAGGAAGACTGCAAAGGGCTTCTGGGTAGATTTTCCTCATTTCTAAAAGGAAACACAAGACAGAGATATTCCATTTTTCTCTTCTAGACATTTATCATTTATAAGTAAAGACTGAAACTGTTATAGACATCTTGTTAAAATGTGGACAGAAACAAAGACGCTGGGAATGACAGAGTGGAAATTTGGGTAAAAGAAAATCTAGGACCATGATGGCATTGCTAAGCCATTAAAATAACCCTGTAATCACTTTTCCTCCAAACTTCATATTTTGTGAAATAAATGTGTCTTTATTACTTAAGTAACTTAGAGCTGGATTTTCTGTTATTTAAACCAAAAGCACTCTCAATGATTGTGACAGGTTACAAAAATGGCCATAATTCTTCAACCCCTCCCCATATCTACAGACTATATAATGCAATCCTGATGGAAGGAGGCAATTTCTTTACCCTTTAAATCTGAACTGGACTTGTGACTTGCTGTGGGCAATAGACTGTGGCAGAAGCAATGTTGAAAAGTTCAGACCCTGGGCTTCAAGGGGCTTTGCATGTTTTTTCCCCAATTGTGGAATCCTGCTGCCATCATATATAAAGAATCCCAGGCTAGCCTATGGAAGAGGAGAAACCCTATAGGGAATGACTCATTATTCCCAGCCACCTCTACTGAGCCATCAAACCATCCAGCCCCAACTAACCCACCAGTTGATCACAGATACATAAATGAGCTCAACCAAGATCAGCCAATCCTGCCCATACCAGACCCTCCCAGCTTCCCAGCCAAAATTGCCAAACTACAGAATTAAGAATTAAATGACTAGTTATTATTTTAATAAGACCCTATGTGTGGGATCATTTGTCACATAGCCAAAGCTAACTGATATATGGATTAAAAGTTAAAATATAGATTGTTACTAAGAACAACTTCTCTTAACTACATGTTTCAATAAGTAATCTTTAAATATACAGTTGACCCTTGAACACCATGAAGAGTGAGAGGTGCTGACTCCCCATGCAGTCGAGAATCTATGTATAACTTTTAACTCCCCCCCAAATTAACTATTAATAGCCTACTGCTGACCACAAGTCTTACTGATAACATAAACAGTTGATTAACACCAATTTTGTATGTTATATGCATTATATACTGTATTCTTACAATAAAGTAAGCTAGAGAAAAGAAAATGTTATTAAGAAAATCACAAGTAAGAGAAAATACCTGCAGTACTGGACTGTATTTATCGAAAAAAATAAGTCCATATATAAGTGAACCTGTGCAACTCAAACCCTTGTTGGTCAAAGGTCAACTGTATATCAGTCTTGGCATTGGAAATGGATACACATAAGTGCTGCCAAAATTAGGTCATTAAATAGTACAAATGAGATTTTTGCAGTTGTGGAAATGGAATAATTAAGGACAATACTGGCATTCTACCATCATTTCCTGTTTTTGACCTGTTATGAGGTTGTCCCTATTAATTGGAGATGAGAGTGAGTAGAAAGAAAGGATGGGTAGTATAAAACCACATACAATCTGAAACCATTTATTTTTTGGCATCAGAAAACCATATTTGTATGCATCTACAATCCTAATATTTCCTTCCTAATTAAAATGTTCCTTGGCCTGGGATTGAAAGTAGATTGCATTGTCCATGCATTCCCTAATCAAGTGCAGAACTAAACAACTTAGAAACTTCCTGAGTGGTGGGGATGACCAACTTTTAATTAAATGGCATGTCAGTTCACCCAGCTGCTCCAGCCCAAACCTAGGAGGTGTCCTTGATTTATTTCCTTCCCTCACACCCCATATCCAAACCAGAATCAAATCCAGTCAGCTCCAACCACCAAGATATGTCCAGAATCTGACTTTCTCACCACCTCTATCACCACCAGCTAAGTCTGGTCCATCTTTTTGCATTGTATTCTCCTAATTTGGCTTGTTTCCTCCACTCTTCAACTCCTTCCAGTTGATTCCCTGCACAGCAGCCTAAGTGAGCTTTGTAAAAAGTAAATCCATTCATACCACCTTCTCAGTGGTTCCCCTCCAGTGATTTCCTATCACACTGGGAATAAAATCCAAACTTCTTGCCATAAAAACCAAACTCCAAAGGCTTGTAGAATCTGACCTCTGATCTCATCTCCTGCCACTTTCCCACTTGCTTACCATGCCTCAGCTACACAGACCCTTCTTCCACTACTGAAAATCTTTCCCTCCGTAAGGGCTTTGTCAGCTCTATTCCCTCTGCCTGGAATGCAGATCCATTGTTGGTCCTCTCATTTCATTCAAGCCTCTCCTCAAATGTCATGTCACCAGAGATGCCTTCTCTGACTACCTAAAAAGGAGACTCCACCTCCACTAATTCTCTATCACTTTAACCTGCTTCATTTTATTCTTATACTTATGCCTGAAATTATAGGATATATTCATGTGTTGACTTATTTCTTGTCTGTATTAGTATCAGTTTCCAATCACTGTTGTAATAAATTACCACGAACTTGGTGGTTTGAATAACACGAATGTATTATCTTAGAGTTCCAGAGGTCAGAAGTCTGAAATGGGTCTCACTGGGCTAAAATCAAGGTATCATAAGGCTGTATTCCTTTCGGAGAACTCATTTCCTTGCGTTTTTTCATCCTGTAGGGGCCACCTGCTCTCCTTGGCATTTGTCCCCTTTCCGTCTTCAAAGCCAGGAACAGCAGGTCAAGTCTTTCTCACACGCATCACTCTGATGTTCACTCTTTGGCCTCCTCTTCCATGTTTTAAGGCCCCTTGTGATTATAGTAGGCCCACCTGGATAATCCAGAATAATCTTGCTATTTAAAAGCCAGTTTACTGGCAACCTTAATTTTTATCTGCAACCTTAATTCCCGCTGCCATGTAACCTAATATATTCACCGGTTCCAGGGATTAGAACATGAACATCTTAGGGGGGCATAATTCTGCCTACCACCCCCCACAAACACACTAGAATGTGAGTTTCATTGGGGCCAGAGCCAGATCTCCTTCATCCTTCTCCAATACCTGGCACATAGCAACATGTATTGCATATACGTTTGTTAAATGAATTATTGAATGCAACGTACTATTCTAAGAGCTTACATGTCTTATCCTAATTTCGTCCTCACAACTACTCTATAAAATAAGAACAATTATTCCCATTTTACATTTGATAGAATGGAGGCACAAAGAAGCTACGTAACTTGCCTTTGGTCACATAGTAAGTGCCAGAGTCAAGGGCACAAAATGAAGCAAACTCTAAGGCCTTTGCTCTAACCACTGTGCTATGGCCCCCTCATAAGGGCGTCATGGAAAAGGCAAGATGGGGCCCTCCTAGAGTCTGCCTTGAATAAACTAAGAGATAAGCCTGAGTGGTAAACACAGGGAGAATGCCATTCTCCTTGACACGTGGCTATTCCATCTCTGTCTAGATGCTGTTAGTGAGGACAAACTCACTAATTTGAGGGGGAAGTTATTTTAATCTTTCAGCCAGGTCTGGTTTTGGTCCAATTAACCATAACTACCCACAGGTTCCTGAGGATACTTTCAAGCTAAATGCAAACTCTTTCATTTTTCCTGAGTAGGCCTCCTACACAGAATCTCTCTCTGTTTTCCTACTCTGGTGAACAAGGCTGGGCCCTGAAGAAACTCAGGAACCACCACCATCTTTGCTTCAAGGCTAGATTTGGGGCACCTCAACAGCCAACTTCTGTAGCCTTTCCCCTGGATCTCACCCTGGTCTCACTTAAAGACCAAAGGCTCCTCCACACAGATAAGACAAGACCCCTAGTCCCTTAACTCAGCACCCAGAATGCTTCAGAGGAGGGAGAATAAGTGAGGGCCTTTCATTATCATTTCCCTCCACTCCTCCCCGAAGTTTCCATCTCCCAGGCCAAGAGAGAGGGTGGGGGAGGCATTGTTCTAAGAGGACCCCATTGTATGTTTGATGAATACCAGGGCCCCTCCCTCAGGAGGCTGGGAAGGAAAATGGAGAGTGGGTGGCCAAACAGACAGTACTTTTCTTTTTCTGGCAAATAGTCCAGAAAATGGATAATTCCCACAAACATAATTAAGTTAGCAATTCATGTGTAATTTGGCAATATGCTTGCTAATCAAATAATGATTTAAATTGCTTATGGGATTTTTAAAGGAAAATTTACTTAGTCATTTTAATAAGGATGTTTCTTGGAGACCAACTTTTTGAAGAATTTTGAGGCAAATAAGACCTTATCAAAGTATTATCTCTAGGTCTATGTCATTACAGCTGTTCAGAGTACATTATTTCCCCTGTAATGACCCAGCTACCATATCCACACATTCTCCCTCTGTCTCCTTGTCTCTCTCTCAATCTCCCTCCCAGTCATCTCAACCATACCCACACCCCTCCATTGATAAGACACTTACTTACACACTTCCTCCTAGTATTTCCCATTTACCCATTGAATTCTCCCAGTCCTTCTCCCACATGCTGTCCTGTTCTCCACTTCCACATGTGATTCCATTTGTATAATGGCACCCCTGGAAGCATCGAACACTATCCATGTAGACTGTTGGTATCAGTCTCTATGCATAAGTTGGTATCCCAGCTCCAACACTTACTATCTATGTGACTTCTGTCAAATTAGTTGACTTCTCTGAGCCTCTGTTTCTGCATCTGAAATGGTATAATAGTACCTAGCTCATGCTCAATATTGACCATCAACTTTGCACCTGACATTTTTCCAGTGCTGAGGATACAGCAATAAAAAAGATGAAATCCCTGCTCTCAGGAGGCTTACATTCTAGTGGGGAGGAAATGGATGGCAAGCAAACAAATAAGATAATGTCAGGTAAGTGCTATTAAAGGTAAAACACAGTAATGTGATAGAAATTTAAAAGGGAGGTGATAGCCTGCCTCAAATATGGTTACTGATGATCCTCACTTCCTGGTATTCCTGCCCTGTGTAGTCCTTGCCACAATAAATAGAGTTGACCAACGTAACCAATAGGATGTTATGGAAATGATGGTATGTGCCTTCCAAGAGTTGGTCATAAAAGACACTGCAGCTTCCACATTGCTCTCTCTTGGATCATTCACCCTGGGGGAAGCCAGCTGCCATGTTGTGAGAACATTCAAATAGTTTCATGGACGGTCCCTTTGCAAGGAGGTGCCATTGGCCAGTGCTTACCTGCTATGTTGAAAGTGATGACTGCAGACCCAGCAAACTCATAAAAGACACCAAGTCATAATCAGTCAGTCGAGCTGCTCTGGAATTCTGACCCACAAAAACTCTGAGACTAAATTTTTATTGTGGTTTGAAGTGACTACAAGTTGAAGTAAGTTGTTACACAGCAACAGATAACGAGTATAGGAGCTTTAGATAGAATGGTGAAGAATGGCTTCAGTGAACTCCACTGAGCTCTGGTTATTGTGAGGATTAACTAAATAAGGTGTACAAAATGCTTAGTACTGGGTCAGGCTTTTAGTACATGCTCAGAAACATTGACAATGGTTATTCTTATTATTTGTGGTGAAATCAATTTTCACCCTCATATTACAGAGGAGGAATTTCAGACATTTGTCCATATCATACAAAGGAAGAGTTGGTTAACCTAAGTCTGAGGGACAGATTTCCTGGCTTCTACTAGAACCTAAGCCAGACCTCTTTCTTCTTATACACTTCTTGTACACTCATATTTTTGTCTCTTCCTTCCTTGCACAAAATCTGTCAAAGTAAAGATATGACAACTCTGCACACAGATTAAGACTCTACTAAGTCTGCTCTACTGCCCTTGGTTGACAGTGCAGGGGACAGAGAGGAAGTGGGTGTGGTGCATGCAGGAGAAGCTATTTGATGGCTTACCCATAAGGACACCTTCAGAAAGCAATGCCCACAGCCACATGAGCATTTCCGAATTTATGTGAAATGCTCTCTTCTTTGTAAATTGCTGTTGGAAACCCAACAGCTATTTTTAATATCACCTGAAAGGCCATGGGGAGGAGGAAAGAGAGAGAGGCAGATTGTCTGCAAAGCCCATGAGGCTATGTGTGCCTCAGCCTAAAAGATCTTCTCAGACCAGCCTGGTTCCCATATGCTGCACTTCTCATCTTTCCGTGGGGTAAATGATGCAGCCCACTTTCCTCTCTTGGTGGCTGCCACACACGTTCTCTCCCTGGGCATTCCGTCCTCCCCTCCACCCCCATGACCAGCTGTGGAGTAACACATGTCCCCCATACCTTCCTCTTTCCTTATATCCTTCAAAGATAAGCCCACAGGCCCTGCTTGTTATAAAGAGTTCACTGCTAGTCACTATAGAGAAACAGACAACAGGCAAAGAAAATGACCAATGTAGAACAAATTATAAAGATAACAGATTCTTTTGATATGGCCATGTTACTCCCTTCCTTAAAACCTTTGAATCACTTCACATCACCTACAGAACATATCCCAAGCTCTTTAAAGAGGCACACAAAAATCCTCCAAGACCCTGCTTAGGTTCAAATCCCTAGGCTGCACTTTGCCAACTTGTGCTTTTGAGCAACTTACTTATTTCTTTGTGCCTCATTTTCTTCTAATGTAAAAGGGGAACAATAATATAAGTTTGTTGTGAAAATTAAATGAGTTAATACGTACAAAACCTTAGGTCAGTATCTGGCACATAGTAAGTGTTCAATAAAGATGATCTATTACTACTCTTATTATTATTATGAACACCTCTGCAACCTTACCCAATCAATACTCTCTGCCTTACACTTGCTTGAAGATCCCTTGGTACATACGTACCAAGCTTTTAATTACCTCCATGTTATTTTGTTCTATTCTCCTGTATCTAGACAGATTTTACCCTCCCGCAAACCTGGCTCACATCTAGGTCACTAGAGAAGATTCTACTCAAGCAAATGCTTTCCATTGGAAAGCATTCCAGGACCCTTGTCTCATCACCTCAAGCTGGCTCAGGTACTTTCTTCTGTGCTCCTATAACATCCTATGCATCCTTCCATCATTAAGAATATTTGTGTGTATCTATAGCTGAGTAACAACCTACTCTAAAACTATATGGATTAAAATAATAGCCATTTCATTTGCTAACAATTCTATGGGTCAAGAATTTAGGCAAAGCTTGGTTGGGTGGTTCTTCTGCTCCACGTGGCATTCGCTGAGGTCATTCACTTGGCTGGAATCAGCTAGCTGCTGAGCTAAACAGAAAGCCCATGAAGGTTTTAGTCACATGGGTAGTCCTTAGTGCTCCTCTCACACTCTTGCTCCATGTGACCAGTTTGGGCTTCCTCACAGTGTGGTCATCTTAGGTAGACAAACGCCTTACATGGTGGCCAGCTTCAAAGAAGAGGCATTCTAAGAGTGGAAAAAGTGAAGCTGTAGATCTTTTAAGGCCCGACTTCGGAAGTTAAACAATATTGCCTCCACCACATTCTATAGGTCAAAGCTAGTGACAGGACAAGCTCAAATTCAGGGCAAGGAATAAAAAGACTTTATAGCCATCTTGAAATCACCACCATAAGTCCCTCTCCCAATAAGATTCTGAGCTCCATGAAGGCAGAGAGAGAATTCTATTAGTCTTGGTATCCCCAACATCTACTTGGGAAGAGTGCTCGGTATAGAGTAGGCACCTAACAAGTTGTTGTTGCACTGAACTCCCACACAAACACAGGAAAGCTCTAGAGGAGGATGAGTTGGCCTAACAAAACCCTCAAGGCAGCTCACATAGGAGCTGCCAAAGCCTCCCACCCACAGCCTTTGCTTCTTGTCAAATCCATCTTCAGTTCATTCTTGGCACAATAAGGTGTGCAAGAAATGCCAAAGTCACTAATAAAGTGACACTAATCAGTGTCTCTAACTGACCTTAGCATGGATAAAGGACAGAAGTGAAAGAAGTTCATATAATTGGAATGTTCTATATGCCTATCTAAAGGAGAGATAAAATATGAAATGTATCTGTATAAACATTTCTAACTCTAGTACTCTGGGGATCTGAAGCATCCCCAACCAAGAGAGCTCTCAATTCTTTTTATTTGGGAAAAACCCTCCCCCAAACCTCATGAAAATAACAGTAAAAGTCAGTGCCTAGATCATGAGATTCTCTCCTTAATTCCCTAGAGAAAGCTCTGTTGTTTTTCCCCTGGCTCATGGCAGCAGCCTGAGATTACTGCAAGACCAGGTGCCAGGGTCAGAGACATGGGGAGGAGAGGGTATGGGAGTGAGTCAGCTCAACCAACAATTGTCTGTAGAGAAAATGTCCAGGCCTCGTCTACAGCCAGAATTGGCACAAGCACTCAGTTTTTAATGAGTAAACCATTGGGAGGAAAATAAATACAACTTAAAAATATCTGAGTAAGCAGGATTGCTTCTTTGTTCATCTTAGTGGCCCATGTCCTTGCCAATGGGATGGATCAGGTCCATTCCTAACTTGGGACCCAAACAGTTGGAGCTACCTGAGGGGAGCAACTGTAGGCTGAGCCCACGTGGCACCCAACAAGAGTAGGGAAGCAGTTCTCCTTCCCTCATTATAACTGGGGACAACTTGGCAGATGCCAGCCATCCTGAAGAGAATCACTTATACAAGTTAGGAGTGTTCTGGATGGATGAAAAAGTGACCAATTTAGCAGCTCTCTGGAGTCCCTGACTGTGACAAGTGTCGCCCAAGTCACCATCTTGTCTTCTTATGAGGCAACCAAGAGTGTAGAAGACAGCACAGGGGAGGGAAAAGTACAAACCCCTTTCCTTCACATTACAAACTGGGGAGAATCCTGGCAACTGTAGCATGTAAGAAAGCAGGGTAGGGAGGGAGCATATTCCATATTCCCCAGGTTACCAGTGTTCTTCACTTCTCTCAGAAACTAGGTTGTAAAGTAAGAGACCCATGTCAAACACTGATCCTTCCAACCAACAGATATCTTGTGGGCACCTGCAACATACCAGGGCCCATTCCAGGCTGGAGGCAGTAAAGAACTTAAGAGACAAGGTATCCGCTATATTGGAATTTTCCAATAAGCAAACAAAATGCGATTTCAGATCACAATAGGTGGCACGAAAGGAATAAATAAGTAGAATGGGAAGTGTGATAGAGAATGGTTCCTTTAGGTAGAGAATGCCTCTCTGGAAAGGTGACATTTGGGGCTGGGCCTTCAGTGATGACACAGAGAGAGGCCATAATCTGGGAGAGAAGAGCCTCAGGCAGAAGGAACAGCAAATGCAGCCTTGAGACAGAAATGGGCTTGGTGTCTTCGAAGAACAGAACGAAAGCCATGTGGAAATAAGAAACACAACACAAGATAAAATAGGTAAAATAGATGGGTTATATCATACAGGGCCTTGTATATCCTTTCTTGTAAAGCAATTGGATTTTCTTTTACTCCACATTTTGCCTAAATATTACTGCGTGTTCTTTAACACATTTATAAGGCTTCATTTATCAGAGACAAAGATGTTCCAAAGCAGAGGTCCACAAAATGTGGCCACAAACCAACAATATTGGCATCACCTCAGGAATCTGTTATAAATTCAGAGTCTTAGGCCCCAATACAAACCTGCTGAGTCAAAATCTCTGGGAGGGGAGTCCAGCATTTTATGTTCAGTAAGCCCTCTAGATGATTCTGATGCATGATAGTTTGAGAACCACTGCTCCAGAGAAAAGAACTTTCTAGATTGCTGTAACTTCCTTAAGTACAAACACATTGTTAAAGAAGACAAGTAAATGTATATTATATATCTTAGTGTGTTTCCTGTCTTTAAAAAAAAAAAAAAAAAAGAGGAAATGACAGAACATAGATTCTGTTCTGACCTTTTATGGGCAATTCATGATCCTCATTATGTGGACTCTGACACAATTATGTTCTTAGGATCTAGGAAAGCAGATAAAGCTTCTTTGCACTATACTTACTGGCCCAAGGTGGCTATTCTTTGCAGAGTTTGTGCTTGCTTTTTATAGTGGTTCTATAGCTCTCTTTGTTCTTAAGCATTCACTTTACTTAATAATAAAAGTAATAAAAATAAAAATAGTTATTTATTAAGAATTTACTATATAACAGACTGGGCTTCAATAGCACTGTAAGTAGATATTATTACCATTTTTTAAAAAGAGAAAAAGTAAACAGTCTTCAAAAAGTGAAGTCCTGTGTCCAAGGATACAAGGCTAGTAAAGCGTAATGTTGGTATTCAAACCCAAGTATATTGTTAGCTATCTATTACTGAGCAACAAATGTCTCCAAACTAAGCAGCTTAAATAGCAAGCATTTAAAACAAACAAACAAACGAACAGCAAGTATTTATTACCTTACACATTTTCTTCTTATGAGGCAATGAAGGATGTAGATATCCCACAAGGAGCAGGGAAGAGTGAAAACCCCTTTCCTTCACACTGAAAATACCTGAACACACATACACACACAGCAAAACAAAACAAAACAAAACAAACAAAAAAACAAAAAACAAAGCAAAACAAAAACAGAAAAGCAAGGAGACAAAACCACATGAATGAAAAACAAGAAAATACAGCCATAGAGTACAGAGACTCAGATATTAGAATTTTTATATACTTAAAAAAAAAAAAACTATACTTAATTTGTTGAAAGAGAGGAAATTCAACCTTGAAATTTTTAGCAGAGAACTGAAAACTATTTTTTAAAAGAGCCACCGAAAATGCTAGAACTAAATAGCAATAAACAATTAAGATACATATGGAATATAAATCTACATATGAATAGATTTGATAGTCAATTACACACAGATAAAGAGAGAATTTGTAATATGGAAGAAAATATCCAGAATGAAGCATAGAGAGAAAAAATAAAGGAAAAATTAGAAGAGAGTGTAAGAGACCTAGAAAAGCACTTCCTAAATGAATTTTTTAAAAGGCAAAATGTCACAAACTGATAGTTCTGTAAAATGCAGTTGAAGTAAATCAGTAGAAAAAGACGTAATAAATATAAGCCCAAATTTTTATTAGATTCATGGCATAAAATCAGTCTGCCAGTTGTTATAAAAGCATTAAAATGGTTACTTTCAATTCTGTACTTACCTTTTCTCAGACTATGGCACTGACATAAAAGATCCATGAAAAGTCTTAATGTATATTTAGCTGAAGTCCTGGAGGGTGAGGACAGAGATTATGGCACAGAAATAAACTTGAAGAGTTAATTGCTGAGAATTTTCCAAACCTAATTAAATACATCAATTAACAGATCCAAGAAACCCCAAATGGGTTAAACAAAGGAAAACCTTGGTACTTTATAGTAAAACTGCTAAAGATCATAAACAAAGAAAATATTTTAAGAGCAGCCAGAGTAAAAAGACAGATTGCCATTAAAGGTAATTAGACTGACAGCTAATTTCTCAACAGCAACACTAGAAGCCAAAAGACAATGGGATAATAGCTTCAAAATAATAAGATAATAAGAATAACAAAAGAAAATAACTGCCAACTCTAAATTCTATTCCCAGAATATATATATAGATAGATAGATATAGATATAGATATAGATATAGATAGAGATATAGATGATATATTTAGATATATATATATATATATCGAAAAGAGAACTATTCTAACAAACCAAAACTGGGAGAATTCATCCCCAAAGATCTGAACTAATATATATATAGCCTTCAGGCAAAAGGAAATAATTCCAAATAAAAGGTCAGAAATGCAAAAAAGAATGATAAATATAAAACAATAAAAAATAATGTCTTGTGGAGAATTATATAGAGAATTATAATACATTGCAAGAGAATTAAGTCAGGAGTGAAATAATAGGGTGATGGTGTGTTAAGGTCCATGCATTGTCCAAGAAGAGGGAAAAGAACCATTTAATAGTGAATTTGTAAAAGTTAAGTGTGCATATTGCAATAGCTAGTGCAATCACTACAAAATTTTATAGGATTGGAATAACATTTTAAAGTCCTCAATCAATGCAATGAAATCAAGAACTGAAAGAAATGGAATAGAGAACAAGTAGTAGAAATTGAGGAGCTGAGCAAGATGGTAAATTTAAATTTTAAAAATCAGAAATTAGATTACATGTAAATGTTTAAATTTCCTGTTTAACAGCCAAAGACTGTCTTACAGAATTACACTGAATTGCACATGCTATTTACAAAAGACAAGTCTAAAGCATAAGATTTCTCAAGGATATAATGATATCAATATTAGACAAACTATATATATTAAGGCTAAAAGCATTACTAAAGATAGAGAGAGTGACTTCATAGTGATAACAATTAAGCTCATCAAGAAGATATAAGAGTTTTAATTTTTATGTAACTAAAATGCATAGCCTCAAATTTTATTAACCTCTCCGAGATCTGATAGGTCAGACAGAAGTTAGTTCATATTCACAGAAGTGTATACACATTTATAAAACTGACTTAATGGGCCTGTAAGAACACCACACCCAACATCTGAAGAATACTCATTTATTTTATGCACCAAAATTACAAAATTCTGGGCCTTAAAGCAAGCCCCAACTAATGTCAGAGGACTGAAATCATGCAGAGTATGTTACCTTACCACAGACTTGAGCTAGAAATCAATAACAAAACAATATTGAGAAAATCATGTTTGGAAATTTTAAAATACACTTCTAAATAAACCTACAGGTTCAAAGAAGAAATCACAATGGAAGCTAGAAAATATTCTGAACAGAGTAATTATGAAAATATGACAAATCAAATTTTTTTGATACAGCTCAAGCTGTGCTAAAAGGAAACTGTATAGCTTTGGACTTTCTTAATCTGGAAGAAAGTATCTTCAAAAAAATCTATTTCAAATATTATACTTATTAAATCATGTGCTCAACCTCACCAATAATCAGGAACATGCAATTAATACTTCAATGAGATTCTACTACAAACTCACCAGAATGGCTAAAATTCAAATGACTGACAATACCAAATGCTGATGAGAACAATTAGCACATATACTGTTGGTGGAAATGTAAGTTGGTACAATCACTTTGGAAAAACTATTCAGTGATATTCACTCAATAAGTATATATAAATGTCCAGGAATTCCAATTGTACATTTATAGTCATGAGAAATTCATATTCTTATACATCCTAGAGGAGAGATGTAAGTGCCTTATGAGTCTGGGGGTACAAGGAGGGGACCGAATCTTTGATAGGAAATATGAAGAGATTATAAAATTACAAAGCAGTCTTTTAGTTCTTCTTCTCTTCTCCTGGGAGACTTCAAACAGAAAAGGTTTGGGATGGAATGTTTTCCAGGTACTCAGTCATCTGGGAGAGCTTAAGGTACGGGTCAGTATTCTGAATATTGGATCTACATTGAAAATCCTGCTTTTTTCTTATCTAGCTGTGTGAATTTGTGCGAATTCCTTAACTTCCCTGGGTCTCATTTATAGAATGGGAACAATGGAAGGCTGAAATTAGATAATCAACATGCCTACCTGGTGCACATGTTAAGACATTTTCCCTTCTCCCAAGACAGGTACAGAGGAAAGGGAGTAAGGATTTGCCCAAAAGTCTGGGCTTTTGGCAAGAGGGATTCAAGAGATCTGTGAAAGTACATCAGGTAAAAAAGTAGAAAAGAGATTTAGGACAATGAAACTGGGGGACAAGAGGAGATGGGTAGCAAAAACAGATTAAGAAATTAGGCATAGTTGGGCGCCTGGGTGGCTCAGTTGGTTAAGCGACTGCCTTCAGCTCAGGTCATGATCCTGGAGTCCCTGGATCAAGTCCCGCACCGGGTTCCCTGCTCGGCAGGGGGTCTGCTTCTCCCTCTGACCCTCCCCCCTCTCATGTGCTCTCTCTCATTCTCTCTCTCTCTCAAATAAATAAAATCTTTTTAAAAAAAAAGAAACTAGGCATAGATGTGGAGAACAAAAAGGAAGGTTGACTTTACACTCCTCTCAGCTACCAAATTGAGATTCTTTACGTTATCTGTGACCAGTGATTGTGGTCAAGTGGCTCTAGAAATGCGGAATGGAAGTGTGCGTTATATAACTCCTCCTTTGTGTGCATACACACCAGGCAAGTGTTTTTCTTATTCCGTCTCCCCTCCCACAACACCCTGTACATCAATTTATTCTATCACATGTAATAGTAAATAGTAAAGGGCATTTCTGTCCACTTCCCACTACACTCTGAATTCCTGGAAAATAAAGACGGGGTTTTATTCATCTTTGAACCCAAATACCTAGCAGAAGAGGTTTTCAATAAATGTTAAGTTAATGAATAGACGAATGAATGAATGATTGATGTAGTTCTGCTTGCTGGAATGAGAGTTCTGGAACTATACAGCAACCTATGACAGCTCACCAAGCACAGTGCACTGACCCCACTTCCCACAGTGCTCTCTGGCCTCACATATATTTCGCCACCACCAGCTTCCTCCCAATCATTCAGGAAGAAGCCTGGAACCTGAGGGGACATTCCTTGGCTTCTCTTAGTCCATCCAAAATATCCCATCAGTTGACTGATATTAACCTGAATGTTGCTTCTGTTTTCTTCTCCAGATCTGGGTGAGACTAGATGCTTGACGGTGACTCTCAGAAAATTGTGTTGTTCTCCTGAAGATCTGCCTCTACCTCCATTCACTGCTCCTGGCCCAATCACTAGTCTTGAGGCAGCCCGAGTGGAGAAACAGAGTGCCAAATCCAGCAGAAAACGTCTTACCCTCAGAAAGAGCTGCAGGACTTGGCAGAGATGCATCAGTGTGAACTAGGGGGACATGTGGGGCAGTGATTTTGAGGATGATAAACAGGAGAACAAGGAGGGGAGCGGAATATGAAAGCAAGGGAGAGGTTCTTGACTTCAAACCCCCTTACAGTTTGTAGTAGTGTGTTCCTGAATGGCTCCTTGAGGCTTGGACATGATGATGCCTGACAGTAAATTATAGACAGAGTCTGGAGTGCCATGGCAGGAAACTGAAGAAGGGCTCACAATGCTCAGGGAGACAGGAATGTTAGAACAAGTCTATCGTGTGAGACTTATGCTTCTTGAAAGGGTTCGTAGAACATTATCTTCACTAGGCAATAAAGAATATCTCAGTGAGCGGCCTCATCTCTGAGAGGCCTATTGATGCACTTCTGCTGTGGGCCAGACTGAGAATAGGTGACTCAACCTTCTAGGTGGGCTTCCTCGTGTCAAGGGGAATGATGAGATCCCAGAATAACAAAGGCCAGATGCCAGTGCTTAACTATCAGAGCCAAAACGGACATAAACCGTAACAGGCAGCAGGGCCAGAGGGGCGACCAGTGGGCCTCCACCCACAGAGGTTTTGATGATGGTTAATAGACCATGGTGTTCTTAGGAGCGAGATAGATGAGCAGCCAATAGAGTGTTGCATGCCTTGTAGAACTGGCCAAAAAATAAAAATCAAGAGCTATTAAGGAGAAGGCTGATGGGCCCACAATTTCCAGAGCTGAGCCAGTTTTCAGACCCAAAGCCTGGGTCCCCTTGAGAAAGGATCCTGCAATGCTTCCCATTCTAGCAAAGTTTTTAAGACTTCGATGATCTAGGGCATGTCAGGACATCTCCTGAAAGGTAAAGAACAAGTTATTACACCTTGGTCTTACTACTGCTAGAGAATCTAATGCTTGGTGAGCCCCGTTGGGTTTTAGAGAAACATAACCTATAACAGGGAATCAACTGCTCCAACATATGTATTGGGTGATCCAAGATGTTTGTAGTTTGGAGTGGGGTCCAGAGCAAGAGACGGCTCCGCAGCAGATCCAGGCTGCTGTGCAAGGTGTCCTTGGCTCCTATGATCTGGCAGATCCAATGATGCTAGAGCTCCCTGTAACAGATAGGGGCGCTGTGTAGAGTCCTTAGCAAGGCCCAACAGGAGAGTCACAAGATGCATTTCTAGGGTTCTTCTGGGACTGCCTTCTTCAGAAAAGAACAACCCACTGTTTTAAAAGCAGTCCCTGGCATGCTATTGAGCCATATTAGAGACTGACATTTCTCCCTCTGGCAACTGCCTCAATTATTGTTGTTGTTGTTGTTCTTGTTGGCTTCTCATTACAATAAAATTTCTTGAAAGAATTGTCTACATATTCACTATCTCCACTTATTCTTTTCCCATACTGTTTTGAAACTACTCCAAATCAGGCTTTCATCCCCATGGTTCCACTAAAAGTGCCTTTGTGAAACTTACCAATGACTTCCATGTTCCAAATCCAATGACTAATTTTAGTCCTCTTCATACTTCATCTGTCAGTAGCATCTGACCCAGTTGGACACTCCCATCTTGAAACAGCTTCTCGCCTTGCTTCCTGGGACGTCACTCTCTCTTCCTGTCTCACTGGTTCCTCCTCATCACCTTGGCTGGTTCTTCTCATATCCCTAACCACTAATGGTGGAATCCCTCAGGTTCATCCCTAGATTGCTCTTCCTCTCTGCCTATATCCCCTCCTCTTAGGTGGCCTCCTCCCACCTATAGCTTTAATTTTTCATGTGCTTTCCACTCCCAAATTTATACCTATAGCCCCATCCTGTCCCATGAACTCCAGACTCATGTATCCAACAGCTTGTTGGACCTCTCTATTGGTTGTTTATCTTAAACTTAACAATTCTAAAACCAAACTCTGGATCCCTTATTTCCAAACCTTTTCCTCTACCAGCCTTCCCTATCTTAGTAAGCAACAGCTCTATTCCTCCAGCTGCTCAGACCCAAGTCTTGGGCTCATCGTTACTTCTCTCCTTCTAAGTTCACATTCCACTCATCACAAGATCTTGCCAACTATTCCTTCAAAATATTTAGAATCTGGAATATCCTCAGTCCAAGCCACTATCATCTCTTGCTTAGATTATTGTATCCTGTTCCCTCGCTTCCATCTTTGCCCTCTTCGATTTATTTTAAAATTTGTAGCCAGAATGATCTTGTCTGGCTTCTGCTGAAAATCCTCCATAAGTTTCCCATCTCCTTCAGCATAAAATTCAAAGTTCTTGCAGTGCCCCACAAGGTCTGCCTTTGCTCTGATTCCCCTCTGACCTCACCTCCCACCACTTCCCCTGCACCCTCCCTGGAACACCCCCCTCTGTCTTGGACATGCTACCTTCAGTCAGCCTCGGGGCTCACCTCCTCACTCTTCTCCAACTCCATTTCCCCAGAGATACTGCCCCTCTCTATCTTCTGTACCTCTCTTTATGTTTCCTCATAGCATGTCTTGCTACGTGATATAGTATACAATATATTGATTTTATTGTCTCCCCCAGACCAATTGATTTTAAGTCCTAAGAGAGCAAGAGCTTGCTTGATTTCTGTATCCAGCCCTTAGAACAGTGGCTGGAATAAGATAAATGCTCAACAGATTTTTGTTGAGTGCATGAATAAATATCAGGTCCTGGGCTAAGCACGTGAAGGAGGGGGGAGGAAAATGTAGATCAAAAATAAATTGAGACCTTTAGCAGTTCCCAGCATGGTACCCTTCTCCATAGCACAGGGTTTATGTATATATCTTCATAGACCACAACAAATATTTGTAACCAGAAAAGTGTAATCAATCATAGAAAATAATTGGGTTTACTGTTCCTGCTCCTTCTGAACTTAGGATATTACCTTATTTAGGATATTTGACATAGATCCATTTGCTAAAGCAAATTCAGATGTTAATACCCAAGTCCATATGTATTTTCTGCTTGCCTATGAATGGGAGAATTCCATGTGGCCGGGTCTGGTCTTAGAGAGAGCAAGAGTTTCCTAGATGCCTGAGTGACACCATCTACCCCTCTCTTACCAACCCCCTCAAAGGTCTCCCCTATGGTGGTTCAGCAGAACCCAAAATTACACAATTTACAATTCACTGACCTCTGAAAAAAGCAAGTCACACCCCATGGAGAGCTGCAAACAAAAGCAGTCCTGAGCCAGATTCCTTGTTGACTCTGGTCTCTGGTTACACCCAGGCATAAAAAGGGAGGAAATGTGGTCTTCAAAGCCAGTGCCTCCCCACTTTTGTCTGTCCCCAGCAGAATCCCTTCCCCCACTCCAGCCTCCACTTGAGGCACACACCGGGAGTCAAAAACACAAATGCTGCCCAGGGAGGCATTTTCAGGTTACATACTATATATAGCTAAAGTAACTTACAGGTCCAGTCTCATGTTCTCTGCCTTGGCAAGGGTTTAAAGACTTAAACAATTCCTCTCAAGCATGCCCTGTTGTGAATCCCCTTCCTGTCCAAAACCCTTTCTTGGCCCAGACCCCAGGAGTCACCTATCAGAAGAATCTGGCCACTCCCAGTGTGCTCTCTTTTCTTTGCCTCCTCACAAAGCAGAGACTTTTCCCAAGGGCCCAGGTCGGCCCCCAGAGGTAAGGCCACAAGGCTGACATCTCATGAGCGATTACCTTGTCTCCAGAATTCCAGAAAGGACTTTCCTCTGACCCTTCAGTTTCCTGGACTGGGAGTCTCCTGTTTTGGGGGGGCCAAGGCTGGAGGGGACCGTAGGGCAGGCCTGAATGAAGCTCTTCCCACACCACACACCACCTGCAGATTTCACTCATTGACCTTGATATCTGTTTCCCTGGCCTCACTACCCACCTCAACACAATGTTCCACACAGCCGTGGACCTGGCAGGAGGTGAAGGAATACTTGTCATTCCCAGTTTGGGCTGTTGGGTTCATCATCCATGCCCTCATCCATGCCAACTCTTATCATGTTCACAGAGATGAACCCCCAGGCCCAGAAAGCCATGTACTCACAGTCAAGGAACCTGGTAGGGTCAAAGGTGAGGCAGGAGTCCCTGACATACAGACCCACGCTGGGGCTTCTCCTGTGGCACCAGCCTCTTCACTCACGTTCCTAAGTGTTTCTCTTCCTGTTCCTCTCTCTCTTTTAGCCTACTTCTAAGTCTTTCTTAGAGTGGTGTTTCTTCTGGGGGTTCCACCTGGACCCAGCCCACAAGCATATCTAGGTAACCTCCTTCTTGTTACATTTCAAAACTCACAGCTCTGTCCCCCAGCTTCCTCTGCCCACTTATTGGGTTCAGACCCCTCCACTGCTCCCTTCTTGTCTCCATACACATTGGATTGTAAAGAACTTTGGAGTTCTTAAAGCATGGCTATGTCCAGCACTTCAGTGATGATCACAAAAAGTCTTGTGAAGTTATTGAGGAATGTGGGTTCTGGGGCACCCGGCTGGCTCAGTCAGTAGAGCATGTGACTCTTGATCTTGGGGTTGTGGGTTCGAGCCCCACGTAGAGATTACTTAAAAAAGTAAAAAATCTTAAGAAAAAAAAAGGAATGTAGT
This sequence comes from Phoca vitulina, assembly GCF_004348235.1. Lineage (NCBI taxonomy): Eukaryota > Metazoa > Chordata > Mammalia > Carnivora > Phocidae > Phoca > Phoca vitulina. Next base: position 26,988,344 of record NW_022589706.1, read on the forward strand.
TTCCTTTCTTCACTTCTACAGAGGCAGAGGATGAAACGCCAGGTAAGGGGCTTGTCTACCACTACCCAGTAGACACGCTACAGAGCGGAGGGGCAGGGTCTTCATTCCGCACCTTCTAAGGGTTTTTCATTCTCAGCCTTGTCTCTCTCTGTGGAATGGTCCCCAGGACACCATTCCCAGCTAGCTTTTTCTTCCACACATTTCTTCCCTTGGTTTCATTCATCTGTCAACTTCTAAGTTTCCAAAGATACATATTTCTATTTTTTCCTAGACATCTCCACACTTGGAGGACACCTCGGGAGCCTCACACCCCCCGAGTATGTCTATGTCACTTATTATTCCTCATGCTGTCCAAGCTTATGGGTTAAGAGCCTGCAATCAGACACACCCGTACCCCTATCCTGGCTCTGCCTCTTACCAGCAGTGTGACCTTGAACAAGTTACTTAGCCTCTGAGAGCCTCGGTCTTTTCATTTGTAAATTGAAGGATAACTATCTCATGGGGCCATTGTGAGGATGAAGTAAAGATACGGTGGCTCATAGTGAGTGCTCAGTAAAATAATAACTATCATCTTCATCAGTATCTCTTACCTGGGATGGCAGTATGTCTCTTAACTGTTCTTCTACCTCTGAGCATATTCCTCTCAGTTGTCCAACCATCTACAAATTACCTTTCATACACACACACACACACATACACACACACACACCTAGAAGAAAAATTTTCCTTCCACACCAATATGGGAGAAAAGGAATTTTTTTAAAAAACAAAAACACTGGGGCACCTGGGTGGCTCAGTCAGTTAAGTGTCTGCCTTCGGCTTGGGTCATGATCCCAGGGTCCTGGGATCGAGCCCCTGCATCGAGCTTCCTGCTCAGCGGGGAATCAGCTTCTCACTCTCCCTTTACCCCTCCCCCTCCTCTCTCGTGCTCTGTCTCTAGCGCTCTCTCTCTCTCTCTCTCAAATAAATAAAATCTTTAATAAACAAAAACACTGAAATCCCACCCTTCCCTCTTCCCACACAAAAACCAGATCCTTTCTACAAAGAGGTTAAGAGGCCGGACTCTGGAATCCCAATCCTGGCCTACCACTCACTAGCTGTGCAAGGTGGGCAGGTAGCATATCTTGACTCTGCCTCAATTTTTCCCTTGATTAAAATAGGGAGAAAATCTGCCCCAAAGGTTTCATGTGACAATTAAATGAGACAATCCATGTAAAATAGTTAGCAGGTGGCTGCACGTAGTAAGCTCTCAACAACTACTGGGCTCTCTTAGTCGGAGCAGTGTTCATATGCTTTTTCCTTTGCCCGAACCAGTTTCACAGGATCTCATCACCACCGCTCCCTTCTCACTTCCTGTCTTGTCATCTGCAAGACACCTCCCCATGAAGCCTTTCGGGACTGATTGCTTCTGAATTCCCTTTATGAGAGTACACACTCTTTCCAGGCTGGGCTATCTGCATTCGTTTGCCTGGAGGCCTTCTTTACTATATCACGACCATCTTGAAGAAGACAAGTCTCCTGCCCATTGCAAAAGAGAAGAGGGGAGGAGAGGAAAAAGGCAGTGGGGAGAAGAGGGAAAGGGGGAAGAAATGCTGATGTCTGAGCTGTAAACTCTCCCAACCTTCATGCTTAACCTTAACCCAAACTTACAGTGGCAGAAATTGCTTAAAAAAGAAATCCTTGGGGTGCCTGGGTGGCTCAGGCAGTTAAGCATCCCAACTCTGGGTTTTGGCTCAGGTCAATGTCTCAGGGTGGTGGGCTCAAGCCCCACCTGGGGCTCCACGCTCAGTGGGGAGTCTGCTTGAGATCCTTTCCCTCTGCCCCTCGCCCCCACTCTCTCTCTGTCTCTCTCTCTCTCAAACAAATAAACAAATCTTTAAAAAATAAATAAATGAAATGAAATAAAACCTTTAAAAAAAACGTATATTTAAAAGCATTATAATGACCCACAGATTCCCAGTACCATCCTCTCAAGAAATATTTTTAAATATTTAAGAAACCCCATTTACATTATTTCACATCAGTTCTGTCTCCAACTGCACCCCCAAGCCGGAATCTGAGGGAGGGTGCTAGTTTGCTCACACCCTTTCCTGACATTCTCTTTTTGAATGGTTTCTTAAAGCAATTAAATCGACCGCTATGAATTTATTGATCAGGTTTATTCTTCTCTACCCAAAGACCCCGGGCCATCAGCAAGCCCCTTTGCCTTGGGAGAGCACCCTGTGCAGGGGAAACAGCCACGAAGCCGACACGAGGGGGAGCGCAGCGGGGAGCGGTGTAAGTGCCAGCCTGTACCTAGAGGCTGCAAGACACGCAACAAGCACACACAGCACACATTCTTGGCCCCAGAGACCAGGACATTTCACTTGCCATTATATATGCTCTTTCCAGAAATTAAACGTCTCTGGGCAAATGAGAAAGAAGTCGCTTTTCCACATCACCATCTCCCCCAAATTCCTACCTTCATATCTATTGAAAGTAGGACTTACAGTTAACGTAAACAACTCCAAAGTAAATGAGGAAAACTCAACATCTCCTGGAATTGGTACTTCTGCATTTTACAAAAGAATAAATACATCTCATATCCTCTTTTGTTTGTCATAATACGGGGGGGGGGGGGGGGGGGGGAGGAGGGGGGGGAGAAGGAGAGAGGGAAGAAAGAAAAAAGTCTAGATTCTGTTCGTTTCAATCTGGAATGCAAACGACAGGCACCAGCCTTCGCATCTCACAATGAGTGCCTTGGAAAAATGGTGATGTGCCAGGGGTGGGGGAAGAGCTGTTTTTAAAGAACAAAAACAAAGTTACAGAAACTAGAACACCCAAATGTTTGTAAGCATCTAAACTAGCTGAGAAACGGGGTATGAAAGGCTACGGCCAGCGCTTCCAGGGACCTGAGTGGCCCGGAAGTACAGAGCTATCTGGGCTGAATACTGCGAGCTGCAGGTGCAGGTCACAGATGGGAGGTTTGGTTGTGGGAACATGCCAAGTACGTAACAAACCTCAATTGAAGGGAGCCAAGTTTAGGATCATAGCCCCAACTTGAATACAGGAGGCAGCAAATTCCATAGGATTTAGGTATAAAAGGAGAATTGCCATGTTTTTCCTTATGCGTTCATTTAAATACTGAGTAGGAAGAGGTGGTATCATATTTACTTTTCACTGAGTGCATTTTCATGATGGAGTCAGCTCTTTAGAAAGGGAGTTCTTTTGCATGATCATTTTAGCTCTCCCATATCAGAAGCAGTCCTATCTTCATCAAAACAAAAACAGATTAATTTGGCTAAAGAATGTTTACAGAAACTTGTATATTTCACATGCAAGTACAAAATGCAGCAGCTAGAAATATCCTAACACGAAAACAACACAATCCCAACTTAGATCATAGTTTTGCCTATTTAAATCTCTCCAGATTGATTTGTAGTTGTGGAATGGATCAGGGAAGACAGGAAAGAAACGAATAGTTTTTTAAGCCTTTATAAAACACTTGAGACTCCTTAATAGCCATCTCAGTCTTCACGGCAGCTCCATGATAGATATTATCATTCCTAGTGCACAGATGAGGACACTGAAGCTCACAGAAGCCAAGTTACTTAACCAAGGTCATACAGCTAGTGAATGGTAGACACGGTATTCAAATTCGTATATTTAGGATTTCTCCGTGACAAATTTAGAGAGAGCCCTTGTATATTACTGGATATCACGGGGAATACGATGAGAACTTTGGCACAAATTAAAGCTTTGTTAAAGTGAGGTGGTTGGGGATCAGATTTCACCATTCATTAGAGAATAATTTCTGGGGAGATGCTTATGCATTGTATTTTTTACGTGTCAAAAACCTGAACTTGGAATTTATAGTCCAATTTGCAGTACTTTTAAAATATTATCTGCTCTAATTTAAAGACATTTTCATGCTTTCCTTTTTTATTTTTTATGGCATAGTTCTAGAATTGAAAGTGAAAAAAGAAATTCTATTTTAGCATGTTCTCTGCACTTCCAAATTCCCTTAGCTATTACTAGTAGCTCCTACATACACAAACATGTGTGAACTCTCTGAAGTGAAAACTTAGTTTTGAAAAACAGCTAATCACATTAAAGAAAAAGCAGGCACCGGAAGATACTTTCTAGAAGACAGTATTAATATATGTACAACTATTTTAGGAAAAACTAGAATCTGGTTAAAGCAAAAAACTTTTATGATCAGATCACTTAGAGAAATAAGTGCTTTTCTCTACCTTACCCTAAAATCATACTGCTATTTAACCTGCTTTTAAACAAACAAGAATTTTTAAACATTTTCTATCCTTTAAGCAAATGCTCTTTGCTTGGCTAAATGACAATGTTCAAGAAATGCCTACCACAGAAGCATAAAAAACCCTTGGCAACATTCCAGAAGAAATTCACCCTGCATAATGTGTTCCAGCCAATGCTCAATAGCTTTCTGGTGAACCTGCTGGCTCATGTACACTTGAACAGGATCTGGAAAGAACAAAAGAAAAACTGATAGACATTTTCCTTTTTGTTAGTCTGCCCAAGTAACCCTCAGCTCATTTTAGCAAACTTTCTGAGCTTGTGTGGCTTGGAGACAACCTGTAAATGGCTAACTTATAAACCCTGCCCTGGCCTCTGGTATAAACTTGTTTTACTACCTTTGATTTTCTGAAATTCAAGGATAATTATATTGTTTGTCTTTGCATCCAATAAAATGTGCATTAGCATTTGGTTCACTTTGGAGTGTGTTTATTTAGATGAATATATTCTTCAAATGACTAGTGGTGCTGTCATAATGAGAACACTTTAGATTATACATAAACTCTCAATATAATATTAAAAGGAGGGAGGCTGGAGGAACAAAGCTCTTCAAACCATTTTAAGAGTGTGTTCATAATTGGCTAAGGCTATTAACTTCTCCAGATATTTATGCAAGTAGTTCACCAAAGGCAAAAGTAAAGACTTTAAAACGAAATCCATTTCCCTTTTATAAAGTGAAAGAGAAGCACATTTTAATATTGTATGCCCCTTTGCAACTTATTCCTAGGGTGAACGTTTCCCACTTAAAAAATAAAATAGCTGGCCCTTTTGCAAGTCTGTGAAGCCCTCGTGATGCATTTAGCCCGTTGTCTCCTGAGCCTGGGGATGGGGGAGAGGCAGGTTTGGGTTGGGCTGGTACAGGGCGTGTCCTGAAAACCTGTTTGGCGTTAAATGCCCTGAATGGGGAAAAGGGAGGATGGTTGGAAAGGTAAAATTTTCTCTATCTGATGTTCTAGGACAACTGCATAGTGCTGAAACCGAACCCCTTTGTAGGACAGACGCTCTGGATCCATACGCCAGGCCTGGGGAGGGGCGGAAGGCACTAGACCTGGCCTTCGCGGGCCCTCCCATCATCTGTGCATCGTCCTGTTTCACGCCGGGCCTTTTTCCGGTTCCCTGGGGCCACTTGGAGGAGTGCCGCAGGAGAACGACCTTGGCTCAAGACTTCAAATGCAGACATCTGATGATATCACAGAGCCACATCGAGGGGACTGCAGAGAAAGAATTCATCGCTCAACTTGAATGGCTAAACACAAACATTTAAATGCACCGTGCTGGTTGTAACCTTCTTTTGGCAGGTCTTCATGTAGTACTGTGCTGGAGACACAAAAGAAAATGGAAGAGACCCCGCTCGTGGGACCTCGGAAAGGCCCTGGCTCTCAGGAAGTCACGTGGGACATCTGGAGAAGACCAAGTATTTACAAAACCTTTGACTGCTTTCTGCAGAAGAGAGCTGGGCCTCGAGACTCCCAGTCACCAAAGCAAGTCACCAAATACAACCAGCACAAAACAGATGAAACTAAAGATATCTTTGACTGGTACCCTTATCCTGATTGCGCCATCCTCAAAAAGTAACCTTGATTCTGAGTTTGATATGTCTCCTTCCAGATGTTTAAAAAGATACACACACACACACACAGAATAAATGATGTTATTTTATGTGGGTTTTTTTTTTTTTTTGCATATTTGGTATAATGCTATTCATAGCCCCAAAATTGCTTCATTCATTCGATACTATTTTGAGGCTTACCCATGCAGCTACATTTAGATTTATTTCCATACTTTTGGCTGCTAAATAGTACTCCATCATTTGGAACCATCACTTTTATTTAACCCCATTCCCCTACTGAAGGTCATTCAGTATTTGTCTCTTGATGATCTGATGTGTTCTTTCAGTCCACCTAATCTTTCCCTTCTCGGAAGTCTGAGTATATTTTATTTTCCTTGGTTGACTCAGGGACGTGAGACCTGTCTCTCACATTATAGATAAACTCCTAGAGAGCAAGCTCTACATCCAGGTATAATATGCATTCTGTCATATTTGGTGAATGATGAGCTGTGGGCTTTTGACTCCCTCAGAAAGCTTAACAGAAGCGTTGGACTCACAAAGGCTCAACAAATTCTATCTATTAATTGATTTCCTCCCCTTTCCTAAAAGAGAAGTTTTGTATTTTCAAATCAGATTCAACAAAAATTCAGTTCCTTTCCCAAGGGAGGCTTATAGTAGTCAGCATCTCCTTAAGATGTTCCAAATCCTGACACTGGTGATACAATGAAGATTGTACCTTTTAAAGATGAGTGTGTGTGTGTGTGTGTGTGTGTGTGTGTGTGTAAGGGAGAGAACAGAGAGGGAAACAGGGACTGAAAGACACAGAGAGATAGAGAGACCCAGAGACAGAGAAAGAAAAAGGGGAAGGAGGAGGGGAGGGGAGGAAGAAGAGGAGGAGGTAGGGGAGGAGGAGGAGGAAGAAGGGGAGGAGGAGGAAGGGGAGGAAGAGGAAGAGAAGGAAAGGAGCCAAAGCTGCCTTGGGGTGTGGCCCCGTGGCCGTGGCTGGCCTGGAGGCAAAGCCAGCACAAAGGACTGATTGTCTTTGCAATGAAATCTGGAAAACAAGCACTTTTCCTTCTTATCTTTTAAAAATCTCATCCTGTCCCTTTTACTTTACACTTTTAGGTTGCTGGTGTCAAAATCAGTTTTCATTTCTTTCCCTGGGAACTTTCTCAGACACTTTAGTTTCCCTTAAAAAAAAAAAAAAAATTAAGCCCTTTCTAGGGATAATGAAGAAAGTGCAAAGTCTCCATATCCACTCACCAGAGATCCTCCAGACTATTCAGTGAGACCCTGAATTATGTCGTGGAGAGCTGGCCTAAAACCGTGACGCATCTTGCCGAAGAGATGCCATCGTTATGTTGTTTGTGAGAGGAAAGGAATAGGAGTGGGGGTATTAAAGCAAATAGGTATGGGGGGACCTTTCCTTGTCTGTGTTTTACCATTTTTTCATCTCGTGAAGTCACTTTCAGTCTTTCCTATTTTTTTAAAGATCTATTTATTTATTTGAGAGAGATTGAGAACACACGTGCGAGAGGGGGGAGGGGCAGAGGGAGAGGGAGAGATAGAATCTCAAGCAGATCTCCCCTGAGCATGGAGCCTGACACCAGGCTCCATCCCACAACCCATGAGATCATGACTTGAGCCAAAACCCAGAGTCGGTCACTTAACCAACTGAGCCACCCAGGCTCTCCACATTCTTTCCTATTATAAGACACCTTCAGCAACAGTGTCTGGCTTCTTTAGATCTGATCCTTTAGCTCTTGCCAGGGTCCCATGTGCCCTCCCCTCCCCCCCCCATATGCACATATGCTCATATACATGCAATTCTGCAAAGAATTTCAAGGACTTCAAACATTCCCTGAGACCTACAGGAGCCCAGGTTAAGATCTGCAAGGCAAGATTGTGAAGGATCCAACTGTATGTGGAAACACTGAAGGTGATGGGCACACTAAGTATTGATAGTAGCAAAATTCAGCCAATCTCCATAGCGGGATATTGGAGAAAGAAATGCTGATCCGGAATGGGTCTTTTTCAGACACCGCCTTATCCATAATGGATAACAAGAGGAACAATGTGTCATCAGTATACCATAGTCTTTGAATACAAAGATTGACTCTGTGTCTGGAAAATGCTGGACAAGACACAAGACTATACTGATAACAAGGAGATTTTCTCATCAGAAATATCTACACCTGTAACAAGGGCTAGAAGTAAGTGAATAGAAGGTCTCATCCATCAGTACCCTTCACCTCAGTTTCTTATCACATCCTTTGTATCATTTCCTTCAGTAGCTACTCTATCCTCAACGTCAATCTTAGTCCTTCCTCAACTCCAAAGACTTTATAAGCCGTCTTCCTTAGATCGAATCTATTCCAAACCCTCCGCTGTTCCCAAAACCATACAGTCAGAAGATGACTGTCACCATTTACAGAGTGGCTGCAATGGGCCAGCCAAGCATGTAGTACTTAAAATATACTATGTACATTTATTAAATCCTTATAACAACTCCACTATGTAGATACCAGCATTTCCATTTTAAGGGGGAGACACCTAAGGCCTAGAGAGAAGAAATATATAAGGGTCACAGAGCAAGGAATGGGCAGACTGGGTTCAACCTTAATTCTCTTTGTCTGCAAGCTCTCAGTCCTGTTGGTTGGTGCCAGAGTCTCATTTTTTTCAAATGATTCTTAAAATTTCAGAATTCTCAGTTTATATGTATTCTTAGCCTTCTGTGGCTCATAGAATATTTGATTAGAAAAGGCAATCTTGGGGGCCCCCGGCTGGCTCAGTCGGAAGAGCATGCGACGCTTGATCTCAGGGTCATGAGCTTGAGCCCCACATTGGGTATAGAGATGACTTAAACAAATAAAACTTAAAAAAAAAAAAAAGAAGAAGAAGATGTTAGAGGCAATTTTGTCTGATGCTTACACTTTACAGATAAGGAAACTGACACTCCACAGGATGGATTACTGTTCCAAACATGGCCGCCCCTTTTCCGGTTCTGAGGGGGTAGGACCACACCCTTCGGGAAGTAATTTCATGCTTCTCCTAGCATAGCTCTAAGTAGACCAAAAGTCTCCATGTGGACATCTGATGACCATTCCAAAAGGAACAGAAACTTAAGTCCAGAACGTCTGAATAACCAGAGCAAGTAAGGGCCAAACTCCGATGTCATCTACTTCAAAGGGAGTAGAACAATCTAGGGTGTGCCCCTTCCTACCCGCCCCAGGGGAAGCTAAGGATGTTGCCTGGTCCTGGGAGCTAGTGTAGCAATGCAAACACGACATGTAAAATCACAGCAAAGGAGGCCCAAAAAACCCACACCTGCCTCCTAAAGCCACTTCCACAGACAGCAGTGACATGTAGCCCAATTAAGCAGAGAATTTCAAAGCCCTGCACTTTAAGTGAGTAGTAGCTGGAATGAGGAGGGAAAGGACAAGTCAGTGCTTGAAAGCTTGCCTTTAGGTTTATTATCAAGCTAGAATAGGAAGGGATTGCCATTTTTCAAATGTGTTCAGAAAGCCCTGGATCGGATAACTATTATGCCTTGCCTTGTTCTTGAAAATGCAAAAATAGAAAAGGAAGAAATTATCTCAAGGAAATAAGCCAGGGAAACTGAGACTAGGTGGAGGTGTGAGCCACAAATCATCAGTACAGATGCGTATAAACACTTACTGTATGACACTACTTGACAAGCACTATTAAGAGCAGCGAAGTCAACATGGTTCCAATCTGTCTCTGGAAGAGAGAAATAATAATAGAGCAAGAGAAAAGGAATATAACTGGTTAATCAGCATTTTTATTTCCTAAAAGAGGCAGTTTAAATGACCCTAATGCTTTTAACCTTAATTTTGGTCACTTCATTATGTTATTAGGGAACACCAAAACACAGAGTACTACAGTTAATAGATCATACATAAAAAAGAGAGGGACACTGGGTAGGTCAATGACTTGGGCTTGCCTGAATTAGCTTTAATTGATTCACTTAACATCTTTAAGCTTTCTGGGCTGTTTTGTAAATAAGTATGATTAAAGACAAGGTGCTACATAAATGTTCAAAAATGAAAGTACGTACGTGTATAAATCTATATGTATATACACACACACATATATTGAATATGTGCATGCATATATATATATATTACATACATGTATATGTACATATATATATATTGAATATACTGTGACCACTTGACACATCTGGGTACTGAGGCTGCTGTCCAGCTAAGTCAGTCAGTTCCCTGGGCTCTCAAAGTATAAATTCTGAGCCATCTCAGGGCACATGCACTGTTTGCTCAATCTGTAAACACGTAATTATTGAACTTGCCTTCTAAAGTAACACCACACCCTGGATATGATGCAAAACCCGGCATTACAAGATAAGCTCTGTCTCAAGTTTCTGCTCGTTATAGTGCCTAAAGTATTTGCTCATAAGCTCAGGGACTGAAGCAGAAGTAAACAGTCAGGCCAGTATTATAGGGACACCTGCATTACAAAACCGACTTTCTGATATTGTGAAAGCAATGAATGAAGTTCAGCAGGACTCCTTAAGAATGCCGATTCATCCCACATCACGTTGGTCAAACAGGACTTCGGCCTTATCGCCTCCCTCACCCGCCCAGGTCAGACTACTCTCCTCTGGTATCAGATCTCAGCTCCAGGTCGTAGGGCTCGGCTGCCACACCTCACCCCCGGGTCTGTCTTCTGTCCCCACCTCACTCAGCTGCATTAGCCCGGCTTGCCCTCTGTATGCCCGGCTCTCAGGTCTGGAACAAGCCTATGCACGGTACATTTAACATGCCTGGACTAATGATTCTTTTTATCGTTAAAACTCTACAACTCTGCACACTGCCTTTGTGAATCCTTCTCTAATTAGACAGAATACAGTGCTCTGGCACAACTTTGTGCTGTAGTTAGGTATGATTTTTCATATCCTCCTCTCCCTGCCGAGACGTGACACAGCTGAGTGATTAATGGTGAGAACTTGGAAGTCAGATGACCAGGGTTGGAATTCTGAATCCGTCGCGCACTGACTATGCCTCAGTTTCTTAACCTGTGACAGGTAGGTAGATGGGGAACCAAAGAGCTTACAATAGTGCCCGGTGTGCAGTAAATGCTCTTTAAGCACAATAAATGTGATAACGGGCCACAGCTCCTTTCTGCCTCGGTGTTCACGACACAACAGGAAGTGACGGGGCTGCCTCCCTGAACTGTCAAGGACGTGCCTGAAATGGTCACAGCTGCCTCGGTCCCCCTTGGAGGGACCTGGCCTCGTGTGACCGGCTGTTCACAATTTCAGGGGAAGGGAAAATCCACATTTTTGGATTTCAAATTATTGGGGGACATTTTTTTTAAGATTTTTATTTTTAAGTAATCTCTACACGCAACATGGGGCTCAAATTCACAACTCTGACCGAGATCGAGAGTCGCGTCCTCCACTGACTGAGCCAGCCAGGTGCCCCTTATCAGGGTATACTTTAAAACTTAATGTTTGAGCCAAAGAAAGCCTGTCTGAATTGGAGGGAGAGATGAACCATGAGAGACTATGGACTCTGAGAAACAAACAGGGTTTTAGAGGAGAGGGGGGAGGGGGATGGGTTAGCCTGGTGATGGGTATTAAGGAGGGCACGTACTGCATGGAGCACTGGGTGTTATACGCAAACAATGGATCGTGGATCACCACATCAAAAACCAATGATGTATTGTATGGTGACTAATATAACATAATAAAATAAAATAAAATAAATGTAAAAAAAAAAAAAAGAAAGCCTGTCTGGAGGCAGATTTAGCCCTCAAGTCACCATTTTGTGACCCCTGACATTTATGAATCTATAATGGTGTGTGAGTGTATGTGTGTTCATGCCCTTCCATTTTTCTGTTTATTTTCTATACGTCTTCCTCAATTCAGTATCCTAGAGGCAATAGAAAGCATGCAGAAGGTATTCAGTTAAGTCCAGCTGATCAATGAAGGTTTGTTAATAACAAGACACCAGCAGAGCATTCCTGAAATAAAAGTATGGGTAACTTCATGTCACCCACATCTAGTGCCCTCTCTTAAAGTGCATCTTTGGGTCACAAACCAGGCCCTGGAAATACAAATATGAACCAGGTGTAGTGCCTGATCTTGAAGAACATACAGATTTGTGGGGGACACAGAAATGCAGACAACCGTAATGTTTACAAAACATCTAGACATGTGTTATATCATTTACATCACAAAAACCCAGTGCAGTAGGTACAGCACGTGATTCTTATACCCAATGTATAGAAGAGAAATTGAGGCACGGAGAGGCTAAATGACTTATCTAAGATTACTCCACTAATAAGTGGAATTGTAACAAGAGCCCAGTTCTGCTGTCTACAAACCCGGGGCTCTTTCTGCCGCACTCTGATGTTCTAGCATAACACCCATGTTTTCCCACACTTGTAATGCTGGAGAAATCAGGCTCAGTAAGAAGGCTGATAGCCAGTGAGTTAGAAGGAGACATTGATAGCATCTTGGAATGTGGGCTTTGAAAAGCACCTGTCAATGGTTGGTTAGGGAAATATTTTTCTTCTCATTAATTATAATTTCCCATCTACTGAAAAAGAATTTGAGGCCGCTTTCAACAAAGCACGATGCCATATTTTTTAAAAAGATTAAAAGAACAAGGTAATGAAGGGAAATAGGTGAAATCACTGTTTTAAGGAAGTTGAGGGTAAAAATAGATAGCACAAGGGGGCACAAATCTTCGCTCTGAGCTTCCTGTAAGACAAGACAAATTGGGAGTGACAAGGTTTTTGTTGTTTATAAAAGAAGGCAGACTAGTTTTAAGTTTAGTGTATATTATCCCCACTTGTCTAATTTCCGAATCACATAGCAAAAATTGGTATTCTTATGGAAAAACTGATTTGAAAGTACAGCATTTTACCAAAAAAAAAGGCGGATGTGTTATATTTATAAAATCTGTGGTTGATCAGAAAATTTGGAAATTTATAACCTACAGACTAGCATGTGATTGCCAATATTAATAGTCTGGCATGTTCTGTAAGGGGAAATGAAAGAAGTGGAATCCAGTTTAGAAGGATTATGTAGCAGAGGACTGGAACTGTAATTTGGGGAAGAGCGTCCGTAAAGGGTGGCCCTCTTCATCAACAGCACACATTTCAAGTTTTTAACTGGGCAAACTATAGCCAAGAGAATGCATCAAACACAAGATGCTATTCAAAGGCCACGAGGACATTCCATCACTTGTTCACTCATTCGGCAAATAGTTACTGAGTGCCCACGGAGCAGGCACTTATGCACATCCTTAGAGTTGGAGACAGAGCACCGAACAAATCGGGCAAAAATCAGTGCCTTCACCCTGCTCTCTGGAGGCAAGCAGTATGTTGCGCAAATTAAAGATGGAGGCCCACAGTGTTCAGGAGGTGGCTGGAGTTCCCACAGGCACACGGTAATCCACATCAGTTGTCCTCAAAAGGCTGCTGCCCTGTGTTACCCAGAACCTTGAAACAAAACTATCTGGAGCGTAGGAGCAGCTAGGAAAGGGAGGAGCCTGACAAGAACAGGGCTGAGGCCTGGGTCCCACTTTCTAAAGTTTACAATGGATGAGGGGTGGGCCTCCCTTCCTGCTGCAGAAATAGTCAACAAGCCCCTCCTTCAGTTTGATGAAATGGTCCTCTTCTAGAAAGAAGAAGAAAAGCTACAGCAGCCGTAGAAATTGTTAGACAAGGTACCAACAGAAGTAAATGAGGGTTTTTGAAACCCATACAGGCATTTATTTAACCAATATTTATTAAATTCTCACTACATATATAAAAAGCACTGTGCTGGGTACTGGGATTTGGGGGGGCGGGGACATGGTTCTAGTCTTCAGGTGTCTTACATTCTAGAAAGAGTCCGACATTGAACAGCTAATTAATTAATTAAAAGTAGAAAAACTACTAGGAAGAACTATTGGAAGCTGTTAACAGCGAATAAGAACTAACCTCGTGCCAGAGATTCCAGAAACACTTTTACACAATCCCGCTCACCTTTCTCTCTCTCCCTCCCTCCCTCTCCCCTCTCCCTCCCACCCCCCTCCCCCTCATCTCTCAGCCACCCACCCACCCACCCACACACACACACACACACACACACACTGGTGCACACACAGGTACGCACACACAGGCATACATAGCTAGGATGTGATAAAGCATCTCTTGTCTTCCTCTCTCAAAGAGGCTTTCTTGGGGGCTGGAAATGCTCAGATGCTATTCCTTCTGGTTTTTAGGCCAACAGGCTGCAACCCTAGTAAATCCCACGGCCAACCTTCCTACTCTGAGCTAAGATGCAGCCAGATCTAGAGGAAAAATAAATACTTAGACCAATTACACCTTCAAATGTCCTTAGATCTTTGAGTTTATGGTTGTGCTTGCCCTCACTGATAGCTAATTAGAATGTACAAGCCTAGAACACGAACTTGCCAGAGAGTATAGTGTTCAAAATGAGAACGACAACTTTCCATTGGATTGTGGGCTGACCGATAGCAGCTCAGTGTCAGATACGAAGCCAAGCTAAACTGCATAAAAACAGAAGATGTAAAAGCTAAATTTGAAAAAATAAAATTTAGAGTCAATATATACTGAACTTTGATGGGCTTTCAAATTATATTAATCAATAATGTCAAATTGGAAAAAAAGCATAAGAAAAACAGGTAAGAAACATTATTTTGGACAAAATGTTAAGTTAAGGCAGATTTTTAAACTTTTTACTTATATAAGTACAATGTGTGGTAGATAAAAATTAGAAAACACAAACAAGTATACAAAGGAAGGTAAAAATACAGCCATATAGGACTACATCAAAATGTATTTAACCAATTCTCTATTACTGGGCATTTGTGTTTTTTCCCTAATCTTTAACACAAATGCTTTAATGAACACCATTATCTGTATATCTGTGCACACATCTCTCATTCTTTTCTCATGATAAACTCTCAGAAGTGGAATTTCTTAGTTGGACAGCATTCAGATGTTTAAGATCAGAATTGAAGCAATAGCCAAACTCAAAGTCACTTTAAATTCTTTTTTTAAGATGCTTACGGCACTTTCAAACTTAGAAAGCATCCAAAATTTGATAGTAAACAGTCTTTATTTCCATATCAAAGTCAATAATAATATTGCATATATACAATTTCAAGACTCTGACATTTCTTAAAACCTCACCAAATACTAACAGACAGCAGTACCATATGGTTATAGACACTTGTCAAACAGCAAGCCTGTTTTCCATTGTAATACAACAAATATGTTAACTGACTGTTGCATTTCTGGATTTAAAATACTGAACAGAAAACCAATCACACCAAACATATATAATATTTGTATACATACGCAATTGCATTATACATCACAGCAGAAGGATCCTGGACTGAAACAGTTTTTTCTTTGTTGACTATGGGCAAAGTGATAATCTCTCTGGGTCTTAGTTCTGAGGTGAAAGACACAAGAGCCAGGGTTTCCAGATTTTTTTATTTAATAGACCAATTAAACTAAAAAAAAAGAACCCTACAAGCACATAATTCATAAATAACCTTAAAACAAGAGGGAGACATAATCTCTGAATAAGAAAGCATCATTTAAACCAAATGCAACTAACCCGATTTTTTTTTTTAATCTGCTCTATTGCTCATATTTTTCTCATTTTGCCTTTTGGAGTATGAAGACTTGCACTAGTTCACAGACTTTTTTTTTTTTTTTTAGAGAGACAGAGAGAGCACAAATGGGAGGGGCAGGGAGCGGGGAGAGAATCTCAAGCAGACTCTGCACTAAGCGCAGAGCACCTCGCGGGGCTGGATCTCAGGACCTGAGCCAAAACCAAAAGTCAGAGGCTTAACCGACTGTGCCACCCAGGTGCCCGTAGTTCACAGACTCTTGATTGAAAACAACTCCTCTAGATAACTCTTAAGTCCTTTCCAGTTCTAAAGTGCTATGGTTTTGTGGATCTAAATTTTAAGTTAGTCTCTATGGAAAGAAGTAATAGTGAGGAATTTTAAAATCTGGTCTCCCATATTTCTTTGAGGCTGCCAATGAGTGGATTCCAGAAAGGGGATGTGAGCATTGTACGATCCAACAGCCACTTGCTAAGGGCCTCCAATAGCCAGGCATTGGGATGGGCAAGGCTCGTATAGAGACACAAAACGCAGCTTCTGCCTTCAGTAGGTTCTCACCTAGAGGGAAACGGGATACGAAAACAAGGAGCAGTAGGGTAGTAATATAATACAGAGGGTATGCCTGGGAACATGGAGCATTTAGGAGCAACGCCCTGCCCAGACCGGAGTGCAGCTGGCTAGTGGGCTGGATCTTCTGGAGGAGGTGACATTTAAACTGAGTCTCAAAGAACAGAACAAATGTTAGGTAGCTGAGGATGTCTTTAGAGGCAAGTGAGCAACCTGGGTGCAGCTAACATGTAGCAATAATCACGGAGAATCCTCGGAATCCACGTCCTAGCACATTCCAATGAGGGCAGAGTCTGTGAGTTGGAGGACTGCTGAAGACACGGGACAGGGAGGCAGATGGCCAAATTTAGGAGAACCTGCAGTGCTACACTCAGGAGTTGAGGTTTTTTTTTTTAAGATTTTTTATTCACTTATTTGAGAGAGAGAATGCAAGCATAAGCAGGAAAGGGGCAGAGGGAGAGGGACAAGCTGACTCCCCGCTGAGCACAGAGCCCAACACGGGGCTCCATCCCAGGACCCTGAGATCAAGACCTGAGCTGAAGTCAGACGCTTAACTGACTGAGCCACCCAGGCGCCCCAAGGAGTTTAGACTTGATCCCCAACACATGGGACATCACTAAAATATTTTAATCGAAGGAGGACACTAGGGAACGCCTTAACTGCTTCTTTTCCCATCTCAAATTTTGAAGTTAGAGCTGTACAGTTGAAAAGAACCTCAAGGGGAAGAATTCTCACGCTACCTTTATTTTTTTTAAGAATGAAGATCAGGTAGTATGGGCTTGTTAAAACAAATTCAAACAGTATAGAAGTGCACAAAACAAAAGAGGAAAATTTCAAGACTTCCCTCCCTCATCCTTTCAACCAAATCCTCCTCCCTAGGGTTAATCACTATTTTGAGTTTCATGTGCATCCATGTATTTATTTTCTAAATATATACAAAAGCATTTATATGTAACAGATATTTTTGTGAGCTCTCTAATAGAGAATGCATCGGGCTACATATATTGGTCTGCGATATGCCTTTCTCGCTTAATATATTGTCAGTACAGATCAAGCGCATTCTTTTGGACTATATAGTATTCCACTGTATGGCCTGGTTATGTCCCAGATGTATTTAACCATTTCCCTGCTGGTGATCTTTTAGGTAGTTCCCAATTTTCTAGTCATTGCTGCAGTGAACATCCTTGACTATGTGCATATGTACGTGTGTTTTCCTAAAGGATAATTTCTTAGGATGGAATTACTAGGTTGAAGGATCTAGGCATTTAAAATTTTGAAAGTTGTAGCCACATAAAAATTTAGGAGGTGATAATGGAGTACATCTTCCATGCTAGTATTATAAGTTTTATAATTTAATACACATACTTTTATTTTAGAAGTATTTTGCATTTGGAACTACTTAATATTTTTACTCAGATGGAAGTTCTTAATTATGGACTGAAAAAGTGGATAAATGTTCAGGAGTAACGAAATAAGCCTTGATAGGCAAAAGCACAGAAAATGAGCAGTTCTTTGTAGAGTGGTGCATTATTAGCAAGAGTGCAGGATCTAGAGACAGACAATATAGGTCCAAATCCTAATAGCTATGGGACTGTGGACAGGTTTTTAAGTTTCTCTCTGCTTTAGTTTACTTATTTATAAAATGCCTACAACAATAGTACCTACCTCATAGGGTTCTTGTAAAGATTAAACAAGAGAAATCACATATAGCTCTGAACTTGCTTCCTGGGTTGTGGTAAATGTTCAGAAATGTCAGCTGTTAAAAGGATGAAAATCAAGACTATTGAAGCTAATGATACTCGCTTTTTACTTTTTACTTTCCATTGGCATGCACCCCCACCTTCAAAGGTCTTCCTCTAGATTTTCTGACATTTCTGAAATAATCTCCCCCCATGATGTATTGTTTCTTTTAGAGATTGCTGGACTCGATTTGCTAGTATTCTGCTAAGGATTTCTATGTCTATGTTCATGGGTCATATTGGTCTCATGCTGTTTCTTTTTTTCTCTCTTGTAGCTCACTCTCAGATTTTCGTATTAAGGTGATGCTGGCCTCATGAAATGAGTTGGAAAGTATTCCATCCTCCCATTTTCTGAAAGAGTTTGTGAAATGTTGGTATGTTTCTTAAACATTTGATAGAATTCAAAGTGAAATCTTCTGGGCCTCAAGTTTTCTTTGTGGGAAATTTTTAAATTTACCTATTTAATTTCTTTAGAGGATACAGGGCTTATTCAGGTTTTCTACTTCTTCAGTCATATTTGGCAAATTGTATCTTCTAAGGAATTTGCCCATTCATCTAAGTTGTTGCATTTATTGACAACAAAATACTCATAATATTCATTTATTATCCTTGTAATGTTGGTAGCATCAGTGGTGTGTAACTGATATTGATCATTTGTGTCTTCTCCCTTTTTTCCTTAATGCATCTAGCTAGGGGTTTATACATTTTGTTGAAATTCTCCAACTAGCTTTTGGTTTCAATGATTTTCTCCATTATTTTTGTTTTATATGTCATTGATTTCTGCTTTTATCTTTGTTATTTTCTCCCTTCTATTTTTTTAGGTTTAATTTGTTCTTCTTTTCTTGCCTTTTTTAAAACAATTTTTTTAAATTTAAATTCAATTAGCCAACATATATTCTTTTCTTGCTTTTTAGGATAGAATCTTAAATTACTGATTTTAGACCTTTCTTATTTTCTAATATTAACATTTAATGCTATACATTTCCTTTGAGACACTGTTTTAACTGCACCTCATAAATTTTGATATGTTTTCATTTTCATTCAGTTCAAAATATTTTTTAAGTTCCCTTATGATTTCTTCTCTGGCCCATGTGTTGTTTAGAAGTGTGCTATTGACTCCTAAATACTTGGAGTTTTCCCAAATAGCTGTTACTGATTTCTAATTTAATTTCACTATGGTCAGAGGACAAACCCTATGATTTCAATACTTTTAAATTTGTTAGAACTTGTTTTATGACTAACATATGGTCTCTCTTGATTAATGTTCCAGGTGAACTTTTAAAAAACGTGTAATTTTGCTGTTGTTGGGTAGAGTATTCTATGAATACCAATTAGGTACAGTTGATTCATGGTATCATTCAAGTCTTCAATATTCTTGCTGGTTTTGCCTTCTTTCTTTATTGATTATAAGTGAAAAGTGTTGAATACTCCAACTGTCACTGCGGATTTTTAAATTTCCTTTCAATTCAGGTTGGGTTTTTGTTGTTTTGGTTTTTTTTTAATTTCACATATACTTTTATCTAATCCTCACAAAATACCCATGAAATATGTGTGATTATTTTTATTGTACAAGGGAGTAAACTTTCACTCACAGATTAAATGATTTTCCCAATGCCACACAACTGATTCACTTCAGAGAATTTAAGTGATTCCCAGAACCCTGACTCATTTCGTCAGGTTTTGCTTCATGTATTTTGAAGCTCTATTACATTTAGGATTGTCATATCTCCCCAATAAATTGAATATTTTATCATTATTCCTAGTATATTCCTTTTTATATTGCATGCTTTATCTGATACTAATATAGCCACTCCAGCTTTCTTATAATTTATGTTTGCATAGTATATCTTTTTCCCTCCTTTTAGTTTTAACCTATCCTGTCTATATATTTGAAGTGGTTTGTTCCTACACAGCATATAATAGAATCTTAATTTTTTATCTAGTCTGGCAATCTCTGACTTTTAATTAGAGTCTTTAGACCATTTACATGTAATATAATTATCAATATGGTTGAGTCTACCATTTACTATTAGTTTTCATTTTGTCTCATCTTTTCTTGTTACTTTTATCTTCTTTTCCTGCTTCTTTTAAGTTAATTGGTACTGCTTAATATTCCATTTTATCTCCACCGTTGGTGAGATATATTTTATTATTTTATTTTAGTGATTGCTCTACACTTTACAATATGCATCTTAACTCATAATTTACTTTCAAATAGTATTATGCCACTTCATGTATAACATAAAATCTTTAGCACTCTAGACTTCCTCTGCTCTCGTTCTGTCCTTCAAGCTATTGTCATACATATTGCTTTTACGCATTTGATAAATCTCAAAAATACATTGTTTTTATTTTTGCTTTATATAGTTGATTAACTTTTAAAGAAATTTAAAAATGAGGAAACAAATCTTTTCTATTTGTCCACATATTTACCATTTCTGGTATTCCAAGTTTCCATCTGTTGTCATTTTGCTTTTGCCTGAATAATTTTAACATGTCTTTTAGTATATATATGCTGGCAACAAAGTTCCTCAAGTTTTGTTTGTCTGATAATGTTTTTATTTCACCTTTGGTTTTTGTTTTTTTGCTTTTTTGTCTTTAAGATTTATTTATTTATTTGAGAGAGAGCGTGTATGTGTGTGTATGAACAGGGGGAAGGGCCGAGGGGGAGAGAGAGAGAGAGAATCTCAAGCAGACTCCCTGCTGAGTGCAGAGCTGGACGTGCGGCTTGATCTCATGACCCTGAGGTCATGACCTGAGCTGAAACCAAGCTTCAGACACTCAACCAATGAGCCATGCAGGCACCCTTATTTCACTTTTGTTTTTGAAGGCTATTTCCATCAGATATTGGATTCCAAGTTGACTTTTCTCTTTCAGCACTCTAAAGGTGTTATTTAATTGTCTTCTGGCTTGCTAAATTTCTGAGGTGAAGTTTGTAATCATTTTTATGTCTATTTCTCTGTACTTAATGTGTGTTTTTCTCTGACTGCCTTTAAGATTTTTCTCTTCAACACTCGTTTTCAGATATTTGATTGTTATGTAGCTTGGTTTTTTTCATGAGTTTTTAAGTTTCTCAGATTTATGAAGTACAGTTTTCAGTGAATTTTGAAGTGTTTTGGCCATTATTTCTTCAAATATTTTTCTGTCCTCTCTTTTTTCCTTTCCCAATTATGGTAGATCGTTTGATATTATTCTCACCAATCACTAAGCCTCCTTTCATCTATTTTTTTAAAAAGATTTTATTTATTTATTTGAGAGAGAGAATGAGATAGAGAGAGAGAGCATGAGAAGGGGGAGGGTCAGAAGGAGAAGCAGACTCCCTGCTGAGCAGGGAGCCGGATGCGGGACTCGATCCCGGGACTCCAGGATCATGACCTGAGCTGAAGGCAGTGACTTAACCAACTGAGCCACCCAGGCGCCCTCATCTATTTTTTTTTCAGTCTTTTTTCTCTCTGTGGTTCATCTTGGATCAATTTAATTGCTATGTTTATACATTGACTAATCTTTTCTTCTGCAGTGCCTAATCTGATGTTAATCTTATCCACTAAAATCTTCAGTCCAAATAATTGCGTTTTTTTTTAATCTCTAGAAGTCACAGTTGGTTTTTTATATCCTTCATTTTTCTTCTGATTATTTTTTTTGTTTTCCTTTAAATATTTATACGTAATAATAAAATCTGTCTTATCAGCATGTGTGCTAATTCCATTATTTTGTCATTTCTAGGTCTGTTTCTCTTTTTTTTTCCCAAGGTTTAAATAGACTTTATTGTTACAAGGAAAGCCTTACCGAGTAGGGCCTTATAAACCAATATATGTGGTCCCACGATGTCACCATGGAGAAATGGAGAGGTCGTGACTGCAGAAGAGGTCATTGTAATTGAGGGACATGATCCCGGGAAGACCGGCCAGGGATGCAGCAGACATGATCAGGAGAGGCCAGGGGTGGTCAGGTCACAGGGTGAGGGACAGGACAGCCCCCTTCACTCCCGCTTCTTGCAGCTCTCCAGATGCGACAGGACCCAGCCCGATGGCAGGAGGAAACACAGGAAGCAGGAGGTGAGCCCAACGGCAACATCCATGGTCCCGAGCTCCTCCCGCGGAGGCTTGGAATGGATCTGGGCACGCTGCACCGGGAGCCTCCGGGTGAGACCTGTCAGGCCCCTCAGCAGCTGCGCCGTCGACAAAGACATGACCGCGCAGAATGACGACAGTTGCCAGCTACTGCCCAAGGTCAGGAAGTCAAAATGGCCTCTAGGTCTGTTTCTCTTAACTGATTCTTCTTCTTGTTGTATTTTTTTTCTTGCTTTTAAGCATGTCCAGTGATTTTTTATTTGATGCTGACATTGTTATTGTTACATTATTAAGTGTCTGTATTGTGTTGTCTTCCTTTAAAGAGCATTGGGCTTTGTTTTGGCAGGCAGTGACATTAATTGTTCCATCAGTTTGATTCCTTTGACACCTGTCTTTAAGCTTTACTGGAGAGAGATGAGAGCTGTGCTATCCATTATGGTAGTCACTAGCTGTATGTGGCTATTAAAATGTGACTAATCTGAATTAAGATGTGCTATAGGTATAAACTACACTGCAGATTTTGAAAACTTAGTATGACAAAAAGAACACAAACTTCCTCATTAATAATTTTTATATTGATTACATGTCGAATTGATAATAGTTTGGATGTATAGGGTTAAGTAAAATATATTATTAATTTTATCTACTTTTCTTTCCTTTGTACAGTGGTTACCAGACATTTAAAATTATATATGTGGCTTGCATTATATTTCTGTTGGACAGTGCTGTTCTAGAGCAGAGGTCAGCAAACTACAGCTCACAGGTTGGCCACTTGTTTTTTGTTAATAACGTTAATGAAGTTTGTTAACACAGCCACACCCATTCACTTATGTATTTTCTATGGCTGCTTTCACACTACAATGGCAGATTTGAGTAGTTGTGATGAAGACCATATGACCCACAACCCAAAAATGATTGTGATCTGTAAATTTAAGAAAAGTTTCCAACCCCTGGTCTAGAATATTTCACTCAAAGGATAGTTCAGACCTATTACTAACATATGATTACTTGAGGGTATCCACTGAATGTTCCAAGGATGAACAAGGACTCTCCACTTTGGCTAACCAAACTTTCTCCCAGTTGATGTGCGCCCTGAGATTTATTCAGCTTACAACTCACCAGTCTTTTCTGTCCAATCTTGTGGAGTGTCATTCTATATACTTGTGTCCTGGTACTCAGCAAAGACTCAAAAGATTCCTATACATATTTCTGGAGCAATTTTTCTGCATAGCCCCCTCCTTCCCAGAACTCTGCCCCACTACCTCTAGCCATCTCAGCCTCCTCAAACTCTGGCCTCCATCTTATCAACTCAGCAAAGCTACCAGAATCTGTTTGGGTCCCCGTTCCTGAGTCAACAGTCTAGAAATTGCTTCCAGGCAGAAAGCCACGGAGTTACTGAGTTCACTTGTTTGTTTCTCTTCTTTCAGTAATCATAATCCTATGCAGACTATTTTCCAATGTCTGAAAGCCATCGTTTCATATTTTATCCAGCTTTTTAATTATTTACGGTGGGCATTTAAGTCTGGTCCTTGTTACTCCATCATGCCTACAAAGAGAAATCCCCTCGACTTACTTTTTGATAGGTGGAACTTTCTAGATAGTGCACTCTGAGTCTTCAGACTTTCCAGAGGACGTTTGTTGGATTTGACTGACTTGTGTGGAGATAGAGAAGTAAGTAAGTGTATGTTTGCCTAAATAGTTGATGATACACTATATTATTGCTGACTTGGGTTTTTTATGTCCAGGTTATGACAGAAAGGACAGAAATGACTTTATAGGAGAAAGTGAAAGCAGGCTAATCTTGGCCTGTGCATTTCTGAATTCATTTGTGCTTTTATATCAGAGGTACATCAAACATATTAGCAGGCCTATAAAGGATGTGCCTTGCCTCTTTTAAAAGCATATGAAAAGTTTAAGAAGTGATTACTATTAGCACCAGATGCTATATTAACTTACACAGATAGATCTGTCCATCTCCAGGAGTTTATAGTTAAAAGAAAGAAATGATCCCAAATATAAACAGGTGATAGATATAAGTAGGTAGAGTGAGAAAGAAAGAGATTCCAAAAATGTTTGTTTTTTATATTAGTGGTATTTCTGTGTTAAGGGATGGAAATACCAAGTAGTTGACAAAACAAACAAACAAACAAAACTTCATTAATTTTCTTGCACCTGATTATAAAAATTTCAGAAAAATGTGAGGAAAGAATGCATTTGTTGAAAACAGGATGAGAAATGATAGTTTAGCCCAAGGAGAGGGAAGTGACTGGTCTCGGAAAGGCATAAGACTGAATATGTGAGTCAAAAATAAATTCAAGAATCAGAAGGTTAGGGGCGCCTGGGTGGTTCAGTCAGTTAAGCATCGGACTCTTGATTTAGGCTCAGGTCATGATCTCAGGGTTATGAGATCAAGCCCCTAGTCGGGCTGGCACTCAGCAGGGAGTCTGCTTGAGATTCTGTCTCCCTCTCTCTCTACCCCTCCCCCACTCAAATAAATAAATAAAGCTTTAAAAAAAGAATCAGAAGGTTAAAGCAGTCAAGGGAGAATCAAAGAAGAGAGTGAAGATGAAAAAGAAAAGGATTCAGGACACAATAGTGCCAGGCTCGTAGCTGATGCTCGATGATGAATGGATAGGTAAATGAACCGATGGATGGATAGATACAATAGAAAAGAATAAATGTGATGGCTGAGGGTAGGAATTTGATCTCGCCATGGAGAAAGAAGGAATCTAATGAAGATAGAGGGAATTGTAGTGATGGGTTTTGTAGGATGGCAATTTGTAACTACTTCAAGGGCAAATGAGTTTTCTTCTAGTTAACTCATGCTCAAAACCTCAGATCAAAGTCACTTCCTTAACGAGGTCTTCTCTGATCACTAATCTAAATTAACTCACCTGTTGTTTCCTCTCATGGCACCCTATGCTTTCGCTTCATAATACCGATCGTTTATAAACAAGTGTTCTGTGGTATTTGTTTAACATCTGTTCTTCCACTAGACTGCAGGCTCCATAAGGGAGAGAACCATGTTCTGCTTTTGTCGCGAACCACTGTGTCCTCCAGACCCAGCATGAAACCTGGTACATAGTAAGCTCTCAATATTTATTGATTTATTTATTGATTAAATGCACAAATAAGTGCATGAATCCATGAGTCAATGAGGTTCGACCATGTGGACATGCAGAACTGTGAGGTCTACACAGCCTTGGGAGGGCTGAAGCCTCGTTCATCCAAGGAGTGAATGTAGTGCAATATAAAATGCCCCGGAATGGGAGTCAGAAAGTCTGAATTTTAACCCCTGCCTCTGCTATTTACTCACTGTGCTAACTAGGGCAAGATAATTTACCCAAACTTGTGTTTTCTGATCTCTTAAATGAGGATAATATACCGCACGTGGTTGTTATGAAGACGAAGAAAATTTCAGAACTTTTCAAAGGCTGTCTTCCGAGACGCCCCCCAGCCCAACCCCAGCCCTCGGAAGGAGAAGGGCAGGTTCCCATCTCTATAGAACTAAAGGCACAACTCAAAACAAAAGCAACTCCTTTGAAATGAGTTTCATCTTGAAAGTTCATGAAAATGTTGCATTTCACACTATAATGTATACCTAATATGGTTTCAATATTTAAATTACATTTTAAATTATCCACTGGTTACCTTAACTAAAAAAAAAAAAAGTTAAGTCCTTTTTTCCCTGTAAAATAATTGAGTAAAATTGATGTTCATAAAAAACGCATATTATCCTTTGGTTTTCCATATTTATGAAACACATGGATTTCTGTGAAATTGCCTGCCATGTGACAGTATGTCCTCCATAAATGTTTGCTGAATCTGAATCTGTCCACCAGAGGAGCATCATAATTAAAACAGGCAAAACAGGTACTGTGAGGATTCCTTCCATAGGAGTAGTGCCATGGCAAGCTTCCTAGTCTGGAGATGAATCAAGAGGTACAGGTCAGAAGTGACCTGCAACTTTATTTAAATCTAGCTAATCCAAAGGAAGTGATTATTGCTATAAAAAAATGTAGGATTTATTTAATAGATAGTTGTATATATACTATAAATAACTATGGTTATTTGTAATAATGTGTTATTATATATAATAGTGTGCACTCATAAAATAATATATTGGATTATTTATAGAGGAAAAAATATACTTATCAAATATTACTTTTATCTTTTTTTTTCTTAGAACCTAATGTAAAAAAAAAAAAAAGACTTCCCTCTCTACATTAACATTAGAAATTGCTTCTGAATCTGAATCAGCCACGAATATATACCCTACACATTCAGCCACGGCTCAGTTTTCATTTCCAAAGCTTTGACCACTGAAAACATTAAGCACAGGGCCCCTAAAGCAAACACCCCTATGAACTATGAGGGTGGTCCGCCCTCAGTTTCCTCATTGTAAAGTTTGGGTAACAATACTTACTTCCAGGGTTGGTTACAGCATTAAATGCAATGATGCACATGAGCCTGCCTGGTACCGTGCCTGGCACACAGCGACCAGGACCACCCACGTTCTAGAATTTATTCACTGCTCTGTCATCACTGCCCACTTGTTATGGGCTGAACTGTGTCCTTCCCAAAATGCATATGTTCAAGTCCTAGTCCCTGGTACCTCAGAATGTAACCATATTTGCTGATAGGGTCTTTACAAAGTAAGTAGGTTAAAATGAGGGTGGGCCCTAATCCAGTGTGACTGGTGTCATTATAAGAAGAGGAAATTTGGATACAGGCAAGTACAGAGAGAAGACAATGTGAAGACACAAGGAGAGTTGGCCATCCACAAGCCAAGGAGAGGGCCTAGCACGGGTCCTTCCCTCACGGTCCTAACAAGGAACCGGTTTGGCTGACCCTGTGACCTCAGATATCTAGTCTCCATATCTGTGAGAAAATAAACTTCTGTTATTTAAGACAGGTTGTGGCAGACTCAGCAAACTAATACACCGCTAGAATACAAGCTCCATGAGGACATGAGGACAGAGATTTTTCTTTTTGTTCTATGTTGTACCCCGAGTGCCCCTAATAAGTAATTGTTGAACTATCACATAAATGTTCAGTCCTGTACTTGGCACAAGATAGTCAGCAAATATTTTAAGACTGAATAAATTATTTTATTTTCCAAATACCAAATCAGGATATAATCTGAGAATAACAAAGTTATGTAAATGTATTTACGTAAGCGTTGTAAAACATTAAATATTGAATCGCCCTTAGCAGATACCTTAATTGAAAAGGGCAAAACATCATGGTATTCAAGCTGGTCTTGGAAAATCCAGCTTTGACAGAGTAAATCAATTGTTTGACGTCTCTACTCCTCGGCCTAAATTTAAGCACTGTCCCATCTAACTCTCACTGGTCTTTCAAACTTGTTCCCCAAGTCCACAGGATCCCCTCGCTAGAATCACAGTGGCCTGTGCATCTTCTGGCTACATCATCCTTCTAGGCTCAGCTGCTCTCCCAGGAAGCTTTTCCTGACCCTCTGAAGCCAAAGTGATACCACGCTCATTTTGGACTACCATTCAAAAAATATATCACTTACCTCCTCATACCATTAGTTATCTCTGTGTGAAGATATGTGTCTGGTTTCCATTTCGGACTAAGGTCTCTGAGGACAGGAACCTTGAAAAATACTTAATTCTACCCCTATCTAAATAGGGGTCCAGCAAATATTATAAATGGATTTTGAATTAAATCACTGGAAAAAACATATCAGCCTTCGTACCCAGCCACGGCCCTGACAGGTATGAAGAGCCAGAGAACGCACCGGCAAATCCCAATCTCTTTTAACAACTTGGGCACAAATCCTCCCACAAGTGGGAAATAGAGAATAGTAATGACGTCCTTGATATGGGGCTACAGCCCCCAAAGAGTATAGCATGACCATTGCCCATCAGTCTAATAAACATCCACCATGCCTTATGTTTGAATAATGCCTATTTAATTTACATTGGGAGTTTCCTTTCCAAGGATTCTTACTCTTTGTTCCTCTGGGTGTTTTTTGGATCGAATAGCCACTTACCTCAGATAACCAAATCAGCAGCAGGATGCGGAAATTCATTCGATCTCTGCCTCTGTGGGCTTTGGCAAACAGCTAGGGTGTGGTTTGTGCGATCACAGGTAAAAGAAATACTGTACAGAATTAATTACTTTTTGTGTTGTTGTTTTTCACAGTCAGTGATTTTTTCTGATTCCCTTGATAGGAAACGTGAGCCAATATAAGGAAGTCTTTTCTCTTGATTTAAGGCAAAACCTTTAGGAAAAATGAGTGTGATATTCCTCAGGATGCTTTCTGACCACTTGATCTCATTTTCATATGACCTTTAAAAATCCTGTTATGTTTCTTTTCATTTAATTGGATCCAAGCAATAATGATAAATAAAGATAATTGGAGAAGGAGGGCCCTAACCTCACACATAAGCATGGATGTCACCTTCTTTGATTATTTTCGTGACCATTCCTTGTTTAATCCCCAGTCTAATTTTCTCTCCATGTTTATGTGATATAAAGAGGACATTCTGAGTGAACCTTTTAAGTACAGTATTTTAAATATAATATTTAATTATAATATTTCCCCTGAAAAGTTAGGCTCTAATAACAAACACTATCTTGAATAAAGCTTATATTTTCAGGAATATAACTCAGAGATACTAAAGCAAGTAATATGTAATAAGGTATAAAACATAAAAATGCAAATTGATACTATATAAATCAGAGTATAGGTATTCTTATATAGATAAATAAGTTGTAATGAGAAAACACGTTATTTATATTGTTAAGGCAATCAGTTGTTGGGATAATATAGAACTGTCTGTTAAATATAAAGACTTGTAACAGGAGCTGTAAAAAGATAAAGCCCGTACCCTAATTAGCTTACAAACAGCTTACTGGAGGTCACGCTAACTAGAAACATAAATTACACAGAGAAGCTGAAGGGGGGTAATTCTAGAGTATAAAAACAATTTTTTAAACTTTTTTTGGAATATTTCTTTCTTAGATTCAAAAGGAAAATCTGGATTATACTTATTAAAAAAAAGCAATAATACAAGAAACATTTTCTTTAAAATAAGCTAAACAAGCTTTGCTTTCCTTTCCTAGTTTTTAAAGACTATGGAATAGAAAGACTTATCTAGACCTGAAATAACATGATCAACAGTGTTATTAGGGAGGGCATCAGACATAGCAATCACTGTGTCTGAATTAGACAATGCATCTTCATCAGGTCATCTGTACCAAATGGTCTAGATTAAATTAGCTGGGCTTTTTTTTTTTTTTTTTAAGGCTCTAAGTGTACTTTTGCTTGAAGTAGAGAAGAAAGTAAAGGGAACTACATGAGGAAATGTGACAAATGTTGTCATCCAAATGGCATCGCTCATTTGCTAGCACCACCATCTAATCAAAACCGCCAAGTCCTGAGGACTGGACTTTTGGCAAAGTACTTTCAAAGACAACAGAACAGGGAACACCTTGAGATATTTTGGGGGGCGCAGGGGAAGCAAACTAAGATTCTACCAAAATCATCTCTCCTGGGACATGGTAATAAATCCTCATGGAGACCTTTCCTGTCTCCTCCTGAATCTTCTTGGGATCTTCTTTAAGATGCCCTTGTCTTCTCAGCACTAAGTGAAAGAAAGCGAATTAT
Organism: Phoca vitulina; assembly: GCF_004348235.1. Lineage (NCBI taxonomy): Eukaryota > Metazoa > Chordata > Mammalia > Carnivora > Phocidae > Phoca > Phoca vitulina. Next base: position 27,017,854 of record NW_022589706.1, read on the forward strand.
ATTTGAGAAATTTGCCAAACAAGCAATCATGGAAAGGAGAGAAATTTGTGTGAATCTGGGGTGAATCTTAATTTTTCAGACATCTCCATAGTATTCGGAGAAAGGAGTTTAGGAATACATCATGGTCAATTTCTGCTTCTTTTGAGTCTCTATTTTTCTTATCTTCAGTACAGAAAAGGAAACTGATTAGATAAATTACTGTGTAGCAAAAGTTGTATTCAATGAGTTTGAAAGTGTTTTCCTCCTCTTTTTAGAAAATTAATTTTCTCTCCTGTGAAGATACTACTAATAGGCAGAACCATACATTCAGTGGTACTGATGACTTTTTCATGGTGGTATTCTAAAAAAAATTTTTTTAGTGTTTCTCTAAACCTGCAAGATTTAAGAGATGCTGGATTCTATAGCATTTAATAGCTAATAGAGACATCTACAGCAATACTGAGCAAAATTGAAATATAAGTCTAAATAGTTCATATAAAATTATGGACAGGCCAAAATGTTCTTTAAATTTTAATAAGCTAAAGATTATACCGATGTGAGTAGAAATACAGTATACACTGTAGATTTTTTGTTCCTATCATAACAGAGTAATTTTAAATAGGCAAAACTCACGAAAAAAGGTCCTGTACATAAATTCAAAGTTTCCCCCATATTTTCTTTTATGCTCTCTACTCTTCCAAATTTTCTGGAAATACAGTGTCTTCAAGACAAGGTAGGGGGAGACACACATTGGAACGTACATGACACACATTTTAAAGGTATTCACAGGAGAAGAAATCATAAATCAATGAACAAAAAACGAATGTATGGTAGGCCTCCTTTGGTATTGAGAACACTGATAAAAATAGAAATTTAAAATTAACTAACTGAGGGAAGAAAAACATGGCTAAAAGCTGAGCGGGGGCGGGGATGGGGCGGGGGACAGAGTCAGGGAGACAAACAGGATGCTGGGAGGTGAGAAATAAGGGTGGGGAGTAGTGGGCAATCTCAAGAGGAACTAACAAGGTCTGTTGCTTATAGTTACCCAGAAAACTTTAAGAACAATAACAGACAAACAAATGTAGCTTAGAAAGAAATCCGAGAGAAGCTAGAAACCAATAGCTCAGGCGATGCCATCCCCCCTGAATTAATGGTGCTTTGGGAAGCCGAAGGTAGCCGCGCACCAATTCACATCCAGCGCAACTGCTGACTCTTCTGTTTCCCGCTGAATCAACAGATCCTGGCCAGAGCGCATGGGGAGAGGGTGAGTGGACCTTGTGCTCCAGGAAGTATGGTTCTATCTTTTGAGAAATAGGAACTTGGGCTCTATTCACTTCAGTGTGCTGGGCTTTCTATTTTTGTTTTTGTTTTCAACGTTTACTCTTTGGAGTGGTTTTTAAAGTAAATACGTATTATTTTGAGGAAGAATTCCGGTTCCAAGAACCTGCCCAGGTCCGGCTATTCAAGCAGCCGTTAACAAGTTAAGAGTCAATAAAAGGAGATGTTCACCCTCTCCCGTAGCCCTCCCCTCCGAGAGCCCTTCCCTCCTCACCCCACCCTGCTTCAGAATCACAAGCACACAACCACACCTTTGGGCCCCGGGCGCTTTCAAGGACCCCTCCCGCAAAATTGTGCTTTGAGGGCCCACATTTAATCATACACGGCGTGCACATTTTTTCTCGGCTATTTTGTAAAAGCACACTTCTTTTTTTTTTTTTTAATCACAAAAGTAGTATTTGCTCATTAAAGAAAAAAAAAACAGAAAAGTATTCAAAGGCAAAGAAAAAAATATCACCCTACTCCTATCACTTTAATACGACCATTATTATGATTTTAATATTGTCTTCAAGTAGCAAATCTTTCTGAATGACAAGGGTGATAAAGAACTCTCTCCCGTTCATATGATCTTACCATCTGCTGACTGTTTCCCAGAACGTATCAGCAAAACTTCTAAAGCATGTGAAGTGTGGCCTCACTGGCTGGCTGGCTTGAGAGACTAAGGAACGAAAGGCTGAAGTCTTCTTCCCGGGCCAGTACCAGTGAAACCTGTGTAACCAGGTTTTGACACGGAGGGAAGAGCTTCGGTCTGCGGGGTTTGGGGTTTAGGCCTGCAGCACACTTGGAATGAGCAGAAAAAGGAAGGTGGCAAGGCCACTTCCTAGAACATAATTCACACACCCTCTCTTTGCTAGCTTAGTTACTCCTGCACCCAGCGCAGACCTACGGTAAATGTTCAACCAGTACTTGCTCAAGTAACTTAAATCCGGGACTTCAGTGCCGATAATTTCTCAGGAGAGGGGAGGGTTGGAAACATAGTCAGGCCCATGCCAAAACCAGCTGAAAAATGACAAGTAGTTTATCTTATTTTGTGGGTCCCCCATTCTTTACACACTCTGCCTCCCAGCACAGGAGAAATCTAGGTAGTCCCCAAATTAGAAATAAGTTACACTCTACATCTTTACATGCGTAGGTTATTGATTTGGAAGTTACAGTTCATTTCCCTTTCAAATAATATAATAATATATTCCCTTTGAAATGATATAATAAATAATATTTAAGATCCCTGACAAGTCCCCCTCCCCTCCAAAGGGGGATTCGAACTCTCAATGAAGCAGAAATAGTACATTTGCAATAAAAAGTAGAAAATAAAACTATTGACATATTTTATTAGTAAAATAACCTTTATTGGTTATTACCCCATATGAATGATTATTTTTGACTCAAATAATCATGACGTCCGGAAAGCACATTTAACCATAGAAGAAGGAGGCTGTGTCTAGCTGTTCTCTCCTGGTTGCTGTTGTTCACCAGTTCCCTGAAGTCTTTTTCTCATGAATGGAAGATGTGGCCTGAGAGCCTAGGTCTTGCTCTTGACCCTAAGTCCGGCCACAATTCTGAGTAATTTTAGGCTCCGTGAACCCGCTCAGTACCCCAGTCATTCTTTCCCTTGGTCTCACCACCTCTTCTAGTCTCCCACACCCACAGGTACACCCTGAGCCTTGTCATCTCTGGTACTGTGCCACCTTTAAATGTTAAGGCCACATGTCCCCACTCTCCAACTGCTCACCTCCTAACCCTTCACTCCATTATTCCCAATATGCCCTCTCTTCAGTGTATTTGAAATGTCCAGTTCATTGATCCTTTGGCTATCTCTCTGGAGTCCCCTTCTGTTTTAGCTCTTCAACTTAGATTCCAAGATCCAACATTTCAACTGTTTTGTACCACTGTCCTTCAATTGCATTGTCTTGCCAAACATAATCCAGGACAATTCCAATTGTACTAGAAATGTTGAGTTCCATCTGTACTAGAAATGTTGAGAGCTCCTGGAGGGGTCGGGGGTGAGGGAAGCGGGGAGATCATACATCCAGTTTCATATTTATTATAACTCTTGGTCACCTTACTCTACCTCAATACTTCCTGGCAAACCGAAATTGAATGAATGGATGGATTGATGGATCGATGGATAATATTGGTGGAATTTGCAGAGAAACCAAAGAGAATCTCTGGGCCCTTTGTAATGCTTTTGAGATAGATGACCCTTAGTCTAGCATTTCTAATTTTATTTCAAAACATATGGTTTTGCAATTCTGAGAAAGAACAAAGTTGGAGGCATCAGAATTCCTGATTTCAAACTATATTACAAAGTTATAGCAATCAAAATACTATGTTTCTGGCATAAAAACAGACACATAGAGCAATAGAACAGAATTGAAAGCCCAGAAATAAACCCACACACATACAGTCAACTAATATTTGACAAAAGAGCCAAGAATACCCAGTGGGGAAAGGATAGTCTCTTTAATAAAAACAATATTAGGAAAACTGGATATTCACATGCAAAAGAATGAAATTGGACCCCATATCTTAACACCACTCACAAAAATTAACTCAAAAATGGATTAAAAACTTAAATGTAAGACCAGAAACTATTAAATGACTAGAAGAAAACATGGGAGAAAAGCTCCTTGACCTTGGTCCTGGCAACAGTTTTTTGGATATGACACCAAAAGCACAAGCAACTAAAGCAAAAGTCAACAAATGGGACTACAGCAAACTAGAAAGCTTCTTCACAGCAAAAGAAACAATCAGCAAAATGAAAGGGCAATCTACACAATGGGAGAAAATAGTTGCAAACTACCTACTAATGAGAGCTTGATATCCAAAATGTATTAGGAACTCATATAACTCAATAACAAAACAAGCAAACAAACCATCTGATTAAAAAATGAACAAAAGACTTGTCTTGAATAAACATTTTTCCAAAGAAGACATCCAAATGGTCAAGAGGTATGTGAAAAGGTGCTCAACAGCACTCATCATCAGGGAAATGCAAATAAAAACCACAACAAGTTATCACCCACACCTGTTAGAATGGCTATTATAAAAAAGATGAGAGACAAGTATTGGTGAGGGTGTGAAGAAAAGGGAACACTTCTGCATTGTTGATGGGAATGTAAATTGGTATAACCACTATGGAAAACAGTATGGCAGTTCCTCAAAAAGTTTACGGTAGGACTACCATATATATATGTTGATGGGACATAATTTACATTCCCATAACCATTGTTGATGGGAATGTAAATTGGTATAACCACTATGGAAAACAGTATGGCAGTTCCTCAAAAAGTTTACGGTAGGACTACCTATATATATATATAGGATACATATGATCCAGCAATTCCACTTCTAGGTATATATCCGAAGGAAATGAAACACTATCTCAAAGAGATCTCTGCATTCCCATGTTCATTGCAGCATAATTTACAATAGCCAATATATTGAAACAACAAGTACTGATGGATGAATGGATAAGAAAAATGTCTTTCTCTCTCATTCTCACTCTCTCTTGCCATACACACACACACACATACACACACACACATTAAAAAAGAAGGAAATCCTACCTTTTCCAACAACATAGATGGACCTTGAGGACATCATGCTAAGTGAAATAAGTCAGACAGAGAAAGACAAATACTGTATGATCTCACTTATATGTGGAATCTAAAAAAGCCAAAACTCATGAAACAGGTGGTAGAATGGTGGTTTCCAGTGCCTAGGGGGGAAATGGGGAGATGTCAGTCAAAGGGCACAAACTTCCAGCTACAAAATGAATAAGGTCTAGGATCTAATGTACAGCATGGTGAATATAATTAACAATATTGTATTATATACTTGAAAGTTGTTAACAGGTTAGTTTTATATGTCATCCCCACGCACACATACATACATACACAAAAAATACTAATTATGTGAGGGCATGGAAATGTTAACTAACCTTATTATGGCAATCATTTGCAATATATAGGTGTCTCTAACCATCATGTCGTACACCTTAAACTTACATATGTTATAGGCCAATAATATCTCAATAAAGCTAGCAGGAAAAAAAAAAAGAAAAAACCATATGGCTTTGTTATCGTTTAAGGTAGATGTTATCTGTGTTGCTCATAATTTCTTAAGCACATGACACTTTTCTACCTTCATAACGTTGTGCATCGTCAAATGAAAAGGAGAAACTTTCCTATGGGAAGGAATGGAAAAGCTCTGAAAGAGAGTGGGAGAAGAAGAAGGAATCTCAAGAATATGTCTTTGTACAGCAGAAAGAGACCTCCTGAAATGGAACTATGATACAAGCCACGGAAGAGAAAATGGAGGTGTGCGGTGGCTTGTGTCCGCGCATCCCTGAATCAGTTTCAACACACTGTTACTATTTAGTTGTCAGCCATTAATCAACAATTACTTCTGGAACACCTTCTATTTACCAGATCCTGTTGTAGGAGCTTGGGAAATAGGAGTGAAGAATAGAATGTCCCTGCTCTCACAGAGCCCAGGTTCCAGTGGGGAAAAAGGTATCTAAAAAATGAACAAGAACAACTAGACAGAGACTGGGGAAGGGATATCTTAGATTATGTGGTCAAAGAAGTCATCTCTGAAGATGTCATATTTGAGCTGATGACTAATGATGAAAAAAGAGCTATTTATCCTTATGGAAATCTGAAACCTTGCTTTCTTCTCATGATTACAAGATGGCTGCCACAGCGTCAAGAATCACATCCTCACGTAACTTCAAAGCAGGTCTGGGGGTTTATCCTTGCAAGAGTTTCCTTTACTCAGGATGAAAAACAAGCCCCAGCACACTTCCCTTCATGTCCTACTGGCCAGAACTGGCCAGAACATCCTTTACTCAGGATGAAAAACAAGCCCCAGCACACTTCCCTTCATATCCTACTGGCCAGAACTCGGTCATATATCTACTCTCCAGCCAGTCACTGGCAAAAGAGACCAGGGCTGCCATGACTGATTGGGAGCAACAAGGCTGGGGCCAGGGAGGAGTATCCTTCCCCCAGTATGTGCTGCCCCAAACCTAAACCAGACTGGCCTACTGTCCTCAAAGAACAAGAGTAAAGCAGCTACCACAAGGACCAAGCTTGAGATATTTCGTTTATACGGGATGTCTTGAACAACTGAGCACGTGTGGGCACTGTGCTAATGTTAAGGATAAAAAGAAGACCTAGGCACCACTTTGACCATCTCACTTTACTGCTCAAAGACAGTCAGGGAGAGAGAACCCCCTCCTCCCTACTTTTCACTATCTCAAAGGTATATGCAGTTCATGGCCACTGCCACCTTGAAGCTCGCCAATTATTCTCTCATCTCTTTAGCTCTGAATGACTTCTTCCCAATTCATAGCTGACATTTATTCATTTTACAAATATTCATTGAACATCTGGGCCATGAGGATACAATTTTGCTAAAAAGACAATGTCCGTGCCCTCACAGAGTTTCTTATTTCAGTGCCACGGAAAGAGCGTTAAATAACCAATTATAAGAAAGAGTTAGAAGAGGTGAAGCATGAGTGCTATCAGAGCACCAAGAAGGAGCACCTCCACTCATCCAAAGGTGGGATGAGGGATGGTGGTAAGACAAGATGCATTTTGTTGAAAATGTCATTTAAGTCAATAATTATAGGATGGATGGAACGTACAGAAATGAGAGTGGAGGTCAGGAGTTGGGGGAGAAGGCAAGGAGGCTAGTCCACCTAGAAAAATTAGCATGTGCAAAGGGCCAGAGGTGGGGAGAGTGAGTTGGAGGGAAAAAAGTTGAGTGTTGCTGGAGGGAAGGATAGGGTGGGGGATAATAGGAAGAGATGAGTCTATAAAGATAGATGGAGGCCAGGTCAGCACAGGTAGTAAACTCTTGGACTTTATCCGATGGGAATGTAATGAAGACTTTGACACGTTTAGGTTTCCATTTTAGAAAAAGTATTCTTATTATTCCTTTGCTCCAATCCCTTTCCCACACTTCAGCCCCCGCAACAAACAGGCTGACCAAGACACTGTGGCAATGGGCGGGACCAGGAGAGTAGTCAAGGAATGGGTAGGATTGAGGAGGTCCAAGATTCAGTGAATGACAGGGCTCTGACCAGCTAGGGGAAGGGAGGAGTCAAGGATGACTTCAGACATTTCTGGTTTGGGTACCTGGACAGATGGTGGTCTCCTTCAATGGATCCTTCATCATTGTACAAGTTGTGTTTCAGTTATCTCCCACAGGGCACTGAACACAGTGTGTTCATTATTTAAACTTTTTTATGACTTTTCTCCTCCTTCCCCCACCTTCCATATCGAAGCCACTCCCTACTTATCTTGGATCACACTTTTCTCAGACCTCTTTCACATGTGGGTCCACACCCACATGAACAATGTAAAGAACACGGTTTATGTGCTTTAGGTTTTCACCTCTGGTGTCCTCTGAGCAAAGCCTATAGTTTTGGGGCCCCTACTACGGAGCCAGACACGGAAGTGCAAAACGATTTCGTCAGTCATCACTAATAGGGTCTTCCAGCTAATACAAATCTAAGCCATCCAATCAGACGTTTGATGTCAGTGATCAATGAACCGCAATTAGTAATTGACACGAATCCAACTTATTTTCCTGCATCTGTCCTTTACTCGTTAAAAGAAACTCCTCATCCCTTTTAAACATTAATCTTATGGGACAGGAACCAGTGTCAGATCTGGGTGTTCTCCATGTGGTCTTTTATGTTATGTGCATTTTTTTATAACGTGCAATTTCACTACTTGAGGTTACCTGGTACTAATTTTATAGTACTGCGTAGCTACATGATGGGGCTCGGCATATACTGTTATCTCTACGTTTTAAGCAGTACCATGCCTGGATGAAGCATCAAAGTGAGAATGGTGCACTTAAAGGGCCTTTAAAACATCTTGAAGCAATACACTGAAGCAGCGCGTTTTTTTTTTTAAACATTACACAGGACTAAAACAATTGAACCAATTTGTCCTTTGTTCTTTTTATTGCATTCTTTATTACATTAATACTGTTTAAAAGAAATTCAAAAAGCATTAAACTCGGGGGCTAAGCTATACCAAGTCCTCCCGGGGGGCCTGGCTGGGACAGCAAGCGCGTTTCCGCCGCCCCGCACCGAGCACGCTCGCGCTCGGTCCCAGGGAAGCGACAAAAAAATGAAAGGTCCCGGGCCGAGCCCTCTGCTGGCCCGGAGTTCTCCCTCCGGGCAGGAGGAACCCGACCGAAGTTTGCCAAGTTTTCGGGCAGGCCCGGCTGAGCAAATGCCGCTGCTACCGGTTGCCTTTTCGCTCCAGTGGCAGGCCCGGCCCGTGGGAAGTTTGCCTCCGGGGGTCCCCGGACCTTCAAAGAAGCCCTGGGGGGGGGCGGGAACGCGCCCCCAACCCCCAGCCCCGGGCCGCCCCTCTGCGGGGCGGGCGACGAGGGGACCCGGCGCCCCGGGCACAAAGAAAGAGCGCTCTAACAGTGTGTCGAATGACCTTGGAAACTCGGGACCATTTAAGGGTTTAAGTCAATCCCCACTGCCCTCCCCTTTCCCGCCGCTCCTCTGCCCCCGAATCCGCCCCGCTCCTCCGCTCCTTCAGCTCCCCTGCCTTTTTCTGCTTTTTCTTTAAGAGAGTTGCACGCACTCGGCCCAGGAGGAGCCGCGCTGGCCGCGGGGCCCAGCCCTTCCCGCCGCGCCCGGGGCCGCCCTTCCCGCGGGAGCCGGCTGATTGATGGCCGGGCCGCCCGGGTCCCCCGCCTCGGCTGGCCCGCTCGCCCGGCTGTGTGTTTTGGAAGCGGCGCAGCGGGCTGCAGCCCTGTGACGCCCGGAGCGGGCAGCGCCGCCCTTCCTTCCCCCCGGGCTGGGGCGGCGGCGCGGCGGCGGGTCCCGAGCGGGCGGGGGCCGGGAGGCGGAGGGCGCAGGGAGGGGGCGCGGGCGGGGACTCCGGGGCGGGGGCAGGGGCGCGGGCAGGGGCACGGGGCCGGGCCGGCCGGGCCGGGCCGGGCCGGGCAGGGGGGGTGGGGGGAGGGGGGAGGGCGGAGGCTCAAGGGCGGGGGCCGCGCCGCGCACGCCCAGCCCCTCGGCCGCGCCGCGCCTCGCCGGACAGGTTGGGCCGGCGGGGCGGCGCCCGGCTCCGGGGAATAATGAGTGTCTGTCAGGCCGTCCCCGGGTGACTGGGCGGGGCGGGGCGGAGGCGGCGCGGGAGGCGGGGGTGGCGGGGGAAGGGCGCAGGGCGGGGTGCGTGTTTGCGCGAGTGACTCGGCCGACCCCTCCGGCGGCTGCCTCCACCCAAGTGGGTGGGGACCCGCCCAGCCCGGGCGGCCGCGGCGGCTCCCTCTCCCCTCCCTGACCCTCCCACCCCGGGTCCCAGCCTCTACTTACCCCGCCAGCCCCGGGAGGCTCGCAGAGCGAGCGGCGCCGGCGTCATGTGACTGCCCGGAGTTGGTGCCAGGAGCCAGAGGGGAGCCAGGAGCGGAGCCGCGCGGAGCCGGGGCCCGAGCCGGAGCGCAGCGCGAGCGCCCGCCGCACGCGCGCCCGTCCCCGTTCCTGTCCCCGTGCCCTGCGGCCGCCACCGCCACCCCGGCTGGCGCGCTGACATTACTGCATTCGCGGGGTTCAAGACGGCTCGGATCAGGGCCTTTATTTCTCGTCTGCAGCGCTCAGCACCGCGCCTCGAAAAGTAAGTCCCCTCTCCCTCACCTTCCCTCGGCCCGACTCCTGCTGTCGCCCTTTCTGGCTCGTCCGGTCTCATTTTTTTTTCCCTTGGGGGGCGCGCAGTGAATGGGCTGGGGGGGTGCAACGCGGGGGTGGGGGCGCCTGTGGGCTTGGGAAAGTGCAACAGCTCCTGGAAGCCGGGGGTGGGGGCGGAAGGGGAGGCGAGGGGGAGGGGGGAACCCCGGGTTCATCGGTTGAAAGTGTGGGATTCGGGGGAGCCACCGTGCGGATCCCGCGATGTGGGGGACCGAGACCGGCGGCGCCCGCCGCGGTCCCGGCGAGGGCGCGGGCGGGGGCTCACCTGTGTGGTCCCCCGGCTGCCGCCCGCCCGCCCGCTCGCCCGCTCCCTCGCTCGCGATTCCCTCCAAAGCCCCAGAAATCTCAGTGCTCTCCGCGTGTGGCAACGTTGTTTGGAGAAAGGTAGTGAGGAGGCCGCGCACTCCTGCTCCTGCTCCTCCCCCTCCGGGTCCCCCACCCCCCGCTCCCGCGCCCTCCCCTCCCCGCCCCCCGCCGCCCCCCTCTTCGGACCGGGCGCGCCACCGCTCGCCCGCCGGAGCAAACTTGGAGCAACCTCCCGGGCCCTCTGGGAAGAAACTTGGGGCCGTTGGGACTGAAGGCAGCATCCCATTCTCGGTCCTGGAGCCCAGGAGCTGCCAGGGCGTCTGGATCCTCGGGGGCAGGAGAAAAGAGCTGGCCGGGTTTGGAGAGTCCTCCTCGGGGGCACAGAGAGAACCTGCCGCAGTGCCTGGAGCAAGGATTGCAGCGAGGCTGGAGGCGGAGAGCGCCTTAGGCAACTGCCTGCAGCGTTAGGGACTCGAGCCGTGTGGGGACTGAGGGACTGATCCCCTGGACCTGGACCCTTGGGACTTACCTAACATTTCAGAGTGCCTTTCTTGGAGATGGCAGATAATACTTGGAATTTTCATATCCACTTCTTTGGCAGATATCAGGGAGAATCTTCTGCTTTACATTTTACAGCAATATACAATAATAATAGATGGAGAACCTGTGTGAACTGGACTTATTTTTAATAAGTCAGGTTAAACGGAAACTGGAAATTGCTCACCTTCTTGTATTGCACTAAAATAAACATTTTGCACTGAATTTTTTACTAGCTCAGAATGTATTTTTCCGCTAATATCACCCAAGATACTTTAAATATTTTGGTTGTATTCTCACAAGAGTCTGGTATTTGGGGAGAAGTATGTAGTGGTATTCTGACTTCATTTACATTTAGGATATAATTATTAGCAAAATCGAGTAGGAGACTAGGGCAGTTGTTCATTATAGATCTGTCCACTGAGCAGTTTTGTACTTTTTTTTTTTTTAAGTGCTTTCTGTATGAATTTGAGCAGCATTTTTATAAGAAATCCATCTGGATGATAATCTGCCTAACTGGAGGAAAGACTTGGTTTTAGGGAAAAGGCAACCTGATAACATTAACATCTCCAAAATTTCACGAGTTAGTGTTGTTTTTTTTTTTTTAACAAAGAATGGACAAATGAGTTTCTTGCGGCTCAAAGCATGGAGTATGTTGACCTTAGCGCGTTACCAGAAACCTGAGATGAGATGTTTGATGAATTTCAACTCTAGAGAAACTGTCCCCAGTTCCACAGTCAGTGGGGTTTGCAGCAGAAGTATTAGAAGAAAAAAGCCTAATGTACTATTGTAAGTGCAGTAAAGATACACTTTAAGGAACATTTGGCTTTCATGAAGGAGAATGCAAGTCTAAAAATCTTAGTGTGAGAATAACAAAGAAAAGTAGCTGCTAAGACCACAAAATCTTGTCAGATATAAAACATGCTATTGTTTTTTCGCTGCAAAGTTTCTAAATTAAAACCCAATCTTCTGGTTGCTATGGGCACAGTGATGCCTTTTTTTTTTTTTTACCTGTAGTTTTGTCTACACACAGATTATTCAATCTCTGATCATGGAAACCTGAGTTGAACAGTCCTGGCTAACAAAATAAAGAGACATAACGGGGGGAAAGACTATGAATGGGTTTTACTACCTTAAATATACCTAAGGGAAAATAGACATTTTCAGATATCTTATAAAAATTGATACTCTGGTCTCTAGACTGTATAACACTTTTGGGTTAAATGAAATGTCAGGAACAGAATCACATTCTCAAAAGGTGAATTTCTTTAGATGTGTGTACATGGAGAACAGATGTGCAGCTGCGTGCGGATAGGTTTCTGACTATGCAGTTGAGAAAGACGGTGAAATTTGGGGAGGGGGTGACTCTAGGTAGCCCGCACTCAGTGTCTAGGAATGTAGTTCTGCATAGCTGAGGGGCCCTTAGAACTGGTCCAGTTGTCAGTTCATGTGGGATAACCCAGTTGTCCTCTGAATTCTTACCAGTGCTTTCTTTGCATTTTCCTCATGATGCTGAGGCTGAACAATAATCATTGCCCTAACCCCGAATTTGATTATGGCTAGAGACCAGCCACTGGGATGGGGGAGAAAGAGACAAAAGAAATTGGAAAGGAGGCTGGTGTTAATTAGGAAGATCTCTGCTGCCCGCATATGATAAAATCACATATTCCCTTACGATGTTTACTGTATGTGGAAGCTCCTATTTGTAAATAGGGCAGGTCCCCTGTATAAAGCCGGTGTTATTATTCACACCCATAGAACAAACACCTCCACCCCCCTGTTGTTGTCTGAAAAAACTCCAGCTGCTCATGAATATAGGGTCAGGGAGGGCCGGCTAAATGTTTCTCTGAGCTTGCTCTCCACGGCCAGCAGAGCTGTTTCCTGTTCTTTGTTTCAAGGCTGGGGTTTGCGTCATACATTCCAAGTGGCATATGTGTGCTCTTTCCTGTTTCGGGCTGTTTTCTGGTAGATCAGTAGCCCAGACCAGGCCGCGGTCCCTGCCCCTAAACTCCCGATCCCCACCCAGGGAGTTATCATGTCTCTACACACTTGGCGATTGCCTAAGAGGCCAGTGTTAGGTCATAATGAGGAGTCGGTTAACCTTTTTTACATATACCCTTTGCTCCGGTGTGTTTTCTGTGAGGGAATAAATACTGTGTCTTTTTAAATTCACCATTGCCAAAGGGTGACTCTGAGAAACGTGTGTGCAGGTTGGCTAGACGTCTAAAGGAGTTGCATTCGTCTGTTCTCCAGGCTTGTTTTGAGGTGGGCAGGGTGTTTGCTTAGAGATAGGCCTTTGGCCCTGAAGCTGTCAGTGTTGGAGGGGGATTGCCACCTTGCAGTTTAGAAGACCTGGCATTAGCTGCAGGCTGTGGCCCACCCTTGTTCCCGGGTGGCGCTGGCCCTCCAGGCAGGAGGCCTCCCTGGCGGACTGGGCTGATGGGAAGAATCTCACTTAGGTTTTAAGGATGAAATCTTTAGGAAAAGTATTGAAGCCAAAACATAAGATACATTGAGGAAATCAATCCCAGGGTCATCTCTTTTAAAAAAGACAAAGCTGTAAGTGCTAGGATAATTTTCCCAAGGACCAAGATGTATTCTACATCTGATTTCCGACCTGTTTTAAGAATAAAAAGCTCCGAGAAAAGGAGAACTGGAAATGAGAAATTCATATTCCTGACAGTCTGGAAAATTTTAATCTTATATTTTGAAAACAGAAGGAGACTTCTCTTGTTTTTATTGTCTTACAACACCAACTTTTTCATAATCCCCCCCCCTTTTTTTTTTTTTTTGGTATATTCTGTCAGTTGTGGGCTAACACATTTCTAGGTTAACTATTTAAAACCTAACTTTTTCTCTTGGTTCTTCAGAAACTAAGTTTTAAAGAAATAAGTGGGATAAGAAAACTCCTGGCAAGTTTCTTTTTAAACTTACTTTTGGATTTTCCTTAAAATCCGAAGGAATTATCTACAGTGTTCTCTAATGGAATTAATTCAGAGTTGCCGAGGCAGCAAATCAGATCCTATCCTCCTCAAAATTGGTGATACTCGTACTTTGGTTTTTAACTTCACATTCTACCACATTCTTTCTTTATGGATAAAGGGAAATATATGGTATGATATTAAGAAAACTACTAGAATCAAATAGAAGGTTACTGATAACCTTCCTTGAAAAAAGATGGATGCTTTGGAAGCTTTCAATAAGAAAACTTTGGGAGAAGAAAACTTGAAATATTAAACTGATTTAGAGCGCAAGGGACCTTTAAACTAAAATTCGTAAGTAACCCAAATCAAGCAACTTTTTCAATTTTAGTCCAAAGCTGTTAACAATCCAACTAGATTTTGTAGATAAAATCTTTGTTTAGCTTACTCCAAGTTATTCTTTCTTCCCCATTTTGGGGGACAGGGACGTGGTTGGCTAACAGACATGATTAGGGTCTGATACATTTTATCAGAAAAAAGCTTTTCAAACCTTTAAAAGCTAAGCTGAACAATTTGGGAAAATTATACCAGTCTGATAGTTACTAAATTACAAAAGGGAAAAAAATGGGAATAATAGTTTCATCTCTTGACCATGCAAGTCATTATCTAATTTAATCCCATTTTATTTCTACCCCCCCCTTTACATACTTGTCTTAATATTTCCAAGTCGACATTCTTGCTATAATGAACAGCTTTCTTAGGTGGTATTTCTTACTCTGTTTTTTCACACCAGTTGTGTTTTAAGAAAAAAAAAAAATACAAGTAACCTCATCCTTTAAAGACTAGGAATTACATTATTCTGGAAATTGGGTTTCTTTCTGAAATGCTTCATATTCATTGGTTCTAGCTTTAAAAAAAAAAAATCTCTAGATTCATAAAGCGATTGATACCTGGTTTGCTAATGTGTAATGTTCTAGTCAAAATTCATCTTGGAGTGAGTTGCAAGAGGATTGTGGTGGTTTTTAGTATTCTCATTTTCAAGCCTGATCTGTCCCTTTCTTAGACCCCGGTTCTCATCTGAAACAGTAATGCCAGAGCTTGAGACAGGAAACCAGACAGCAGTCTGCCTCGATAAGGGAGAGCATTGTCTAAAGGAGGTAGCCCTGCTTTTTCTCCCCCTCAACTCTCCTTCCTTGAAATTTGGTCGTAATGAAAAAGAGACACAGTGCTGTAGACACAGTTCTGCACCAGAACTAGGACTGTTTCCTCCCAAAGCAAAAATATCCTTTTAATTGGATCTGTGCTTTTTATGGAATGTCACCATAGTTCAATGAAACATTTTTTAAAAAAATTAAAATCAGTATATTTTGTATCCCTTGTCAGGGTTTTTAGTAGTAAAGTTCATTTTCTAGCAAAACAGGTTCCTGGAGCTTTTTGAAACTCACTCTATTGTGTTGGCAGGCTGAATACATTATCATTTCCTCCATCCAATTATTAAGGGGAGCTGGAGACAAAATGTAGCACGTTAAGTGGCCCTTCATCCCGTGCATTCTGAACAAACCTGGGTCTAGCCCCTACCCTGACTTTTAGGAAGGGGGTGCTTCCTGAGGCAACCCCCTGACCAGAGGACACTGAAGAGAGCCCAGCTTAGCCTGGGACCTGCTTAAGGTGGTTACCAATCTCTGGCAGGCCTGGGGATCTCCAGGGATGACCTGGGGCTAGTCTCAATCCGGATCAGTGGAGTTTCGCCAAATCTAGACATAAGAGACCAAGTGGACATTGAGGTCAGCGCATTCTACCCTGGAGAGCGACCTGTGAATGAACTGTGGGGTTTTTTCTCCTCTGGCATGTACACCTTCTGTCTACTAACTACTGTGCTTGAGTCTAATCACTGAAATCCACTCCTCTATCTTGTGCTTTTATACTCTGATACCTTCCAAAGCTTTGCACCCCAAAACTACTTTCCTTAGCAAGTTCAAGTTCCTGTGCTGCTCTATTCTCCAAACAAAGGAGTTTTTCTCTCCCAAGCCTCCCAAAGTGTTTGCGTTTACTTTGTGTTTGAGACTTAGATGATTTTCAGGCTAGCTTCACTGGCCCCTGGGCAAGGTTTCCTTGAGTGACACCTGCCACACAATCATTGTGAGGCCCTTGCCCTTCTTTGTATCCTCATGTGTAAGAAGGGTAGTTTGACATCCATTCATTTATTCATCTCCCAAGTACTTATTGAGCACCTACTCATTAGAGCTAATCTCAAATTATGTGCAGTCCTTATTATTAGTTATGCCACAGGATGGAGTAGGTCCCGAGTGATATCACCTGAAATCTTAATTACCCTCTGGAACCTCCCCAGGGCACTGCCTCACACGGGCTGGCCGGCACCGAGCACGTCCCATCCCCTCTGTACCCGGGGAGTGGTCCCAGTTTGAGAGGACTTGGCCACGGCACGGACTCCGAAGCAGAACAGAAAGAGCCCTGGGTCTGCCGGCAGACTTACTTCTGTTCTTGACTGCGGCTCCAGCCTGCTCTGTGAATTTGGGCAAGTCATTTCACCTCTGGTCCTCCATTTCCTCACTTCTAAAATGGGGATGAGGACCTGACCCTTCCACCTTTGTACAGTATTATGAGGATTTCCGTATTTACTCGGGTAAAGCTGCCAGGTTTTTTTTTTGTTTTTTTTGTTTTTTTTTCTGAGTAGTTTTATGGACCAATTGCAGGTGCATTGGCTAGGAAGAATAATAGCCTAATTTGGGGCCTTCAGAGTGTGTCTTTCTGATCCTGCGTCCAGCATGCACACTCTGAGACTGGGCAGGCGGCAGGGGCCAGTTGGGAGGAGGTGAAATTGTAAATACTCTGTGCCTGCCTTCCACATCCCTTGTGGACAGATTGCATCTGCAGAAGCGCTAGCCCCCTGTCTCGGTTGGTGGTGTCATGTTGTTCTCTGCCTGGGAAGGGAGCAGAGGAGGGTGCCAGGTCCACCAGTTTTGAAGTCCAACTACTTTGGGTTCAAAAACCTGGCTTTACAACTTAGCAGCTGTGTGATCTTGGGCAGATTGCTTTACCTCTCTGTGCCATCGTTGTCAAAGTAATAGGAAAGTAGTACCCACCCACCCGATTCAGTGACGCACTCCATGTGAAGAACAGCACCTTGGTCGTGAAGGTGTCGTGATTAGCAGGAAACCTGTGACATCACCTAGCCCCTTGCTTTCCTTGGTCCATAAAAGTATCCTTTAAAAAAGAATACCTGCACACACACACACACACACACATACACACACACTCATTTCTGTCTCTCCTCATGCAAAATTGCCTCTTCTTTTGCTTTTTTTTCCTCCTTTTTTCCCCCCCTTCTATTGTAGGTTTTAAAGCAGAGGGTACTGCTTTAACACTAGATATGTTTAGAAGATCTCTCTGGGTAGCTAAAAAAAAATTCTTGGAGGATGATACTAATAAGGTCTCTGGAGGACCCATAACAGGCAAGGTTAAGGTTAGGAGCAATAACTTTTTTTAAGGAAGTTTGGTTTAAAAAGATTCCTTTAAGGTTAGGCCCCTCACCCCTATTACTTATTTAGGGGAGATTTCAAGTGTCTTCAAGGCCAAAGGAAAAGGAGAGGCTGTGGAAGTCCTAGGATGGGCTGAGTGCTCTTCGAACCCCTCCTTCTGCCTACTGGAAAACAGCATCTAGTGAGCAAGGCTGACCTCCTTTGGGGAGTTGGGAGGGGGCCCTCTCTGCTCCCCTAAGGAAATGTAAGGCGCCCCTGTCCTTCAGGTGCTCCCAACCCAGGTGGTGGTCTGAGACAACCATCTAAAAGGCCCCGCCCATCTAGGTAAGAAGGGGTGGCCTCAGATCAACTGGGGCGCAATCAGCTGGCTGCACAGGGTGGAGAGGGCCTTGAGCTGGTCTTTGAAGAATTAGGATTTAGATAAGCCGGAAGGGGATGGGGCATTCCACGCTGGTTGCCCAGCATCAGGGCCAAAAATGAACAAAGGCATGGGGGTGGAGGGAACAGGGCAGCCAGTGTGAAGGGCGCTTGGAGCAGGGGGCAGCCGGTTAGAAACGGGGTGCGGAGCGTGGGCGCTTGAACCCACTCTGCAAGCCTTGGGGATCCCTTCGGAGGAAGGCTTGTGAGCTTGGGCAAGACTAAGGAGGAGAGGGCTTTGAGAAATGTCGGTGGCCAGGGGGTCAGGATGAATTGGAGGGACCAAGGGACATGGTGGGAGACGAGCGGAGGGAGATACTCAGTCACAGAGCGGGAATGGAGAGAAAAGTCGCTGAGGAAGACTTGCAAGATGACCTCTAGGTTTCCATGGTGAACGACCAGATCATAAGGCAAATGGGGAGGTGGGGGCCGGCAGGCAGGCAGGCTTTTTGAGGCAGGAGCAAGGAGAAGGAGGAGTTGGGTTGGGGACATGTTGAATTAATTCTCTCACATAGCAGGGGCTCAAAATGCTCTCCTCTTTCCCTTTTGTGTACTTTTGAAGGGAGGGGGCAGTATTAGCTCACGGTTTCATATCCAGAGGTCCGGTGGCTCTGTGAGGTAAACTTTTCATGGAGAACCCTCGGGAGCCAAGGGCATTACTACCACCCTAACAATTCTTTCTGGTTTTTTTTCTTTTTTAAGATTTTTATTTATTCATTTGAGACAGAGATACAGAGAGAGCATGAGCAGGGGGAGAGACAGAGGGAGAGGGAGAAGCAGACTCCCCGCTGAGCCAGGAGCCCTATGTGGGTCCCCGATCCCAGGACCCTGGGATCATGACCTGAGCCCAAGGCAGACGCTTAACCATCTGAGCCACCCAGGCGCCCCTCTTTCTGGTTATTTTTAAGGTTCCAGCCATCCCTGCTCAGGCCGGAATTTCCAGGAACTGGCTGCTGACCGGAGCCAGTTGGTCGGTCCCTCCCTGCCTCCCACTCCCTCCAGGGTGGGGCCCCATGGGTGGAGGCCCCTTGGGGTAGAGCGGGGTGAGTCTCCAGTGATAGGGCCCCAGCACCGAGGCAGAGGCGAGGCACGGCACTGCGGCCTCACACAGCCCTGCTGGATTGGATTATATAACGCTTCGCAGAAGAGAAGCGTGAGGGCTGTGACCGGCCTTGTAGGACATGTACACAGCAGGATTATTACACAGTATGGGCGGTGGGGTTTGTTTGTTTGTTTTTTGTTTTTTTCAGTTGATCTTGGGTTGCTGGCCCTTAAAACTAAAACACCACAAATTGTCAGAGAGCATAAAGAAGGAAAACAAGTGTGTAACCTTAGGAGGCGAAATGATTTGCATTTGCGAAAAATTTCTTTAAGAGAGGTGTGGAATGCTACTAGCCAGGTGGCATTGAACTTGAGAGTTTACCTGAAGGATATGGGTTCGGGTTTCCCCACCCCCACCCCCCTGCTGAGCCGGGCCCCTCTCAGTCTGCAACTGTGTAGGGATTTTGCTTGGTTGTTACCTTTGCACCTGTCCCTATTTACATGCAAAATCAATTGCTTCACTTGGTCTTTTCCGAAGTACAGGGTGTGGGCAGAATCTTATCTGAAGCCGTGTCCTGTTTGGACAAGTTGGACTCGCCTTGGCAACTCTCCACAGGGTGGAGCAGATGGGTGGAGGCAGAAAGTAAAATTGGGTGGCTTGTTAGCAGAGAGAGGAGAGAGGGCGGATTGTTTGCTCGTCGGATCATTATATTTAATCTAAAACTAAATAATTAACTTCTTTCCCATTTACAAAACATTTTGATGCAAAATGGCTAATCTAATTTGTGAGGGGCAAAGATTTAGAACTACTCCGTGGAATTTTTTCCTCTCAAACCAACACTAGGAGACAAAGGTAGGTGAAAATCATCCTGTGATGGGAAAACTGGGGCGCATTTCCAGGTAGGGGCCAGCATCTGGCTGTTCTGAAAGGAGCCCCCAACCTAAACATGCCTTTTCCCACATCTGTTGCCTGGCGCCCCTGTATTTCTGGCCAGGCCAGCTGCCATGAAATATTTGACGACTCGGGAGCTCTTAAAGAGTTTGGGTACAGACGTGAAGAAGTGTTTCTTTTGAAAGAAAGTTTAGCTGCAGGGATGTGGCCTGCTTGCCTGCCCTGGTCCTTCTCCTGACACAAGAATTAACACACATAACACACACACACAATTAAAAAAAATTTTTTTTTCTTTTTTTCTTTTTCCCCTGCAGTTCCTTTGGGGAGTAAAGGGTGGGGGAAGGCAGTGCACTTCCTCTTTTAACATCCAAACCCTTGGGAAAATGAAGGGCATTCGCAGATGGTGTCTTGCTTTGGTCATACTGTTTTTCTCCTTACACCTTGCAGAGGTCAGCTGGGAGACAAAGACCGCTCCGAGGGCGGCAGGTAATTTGGAGGCTCAGGCTCAGGCTGGGTTGGGGGAGGATAACGCAGGGACCCTTTGAGGATCTGAGGAGAGAAAGAGATGGAAAGTGCCCAAGAAGGGAGAACCTCAGAAGCAAATCCTGCCGTATCACAAGAAACTTTGCTTCAGACACACACATTCTGTGTGTGTGTGTGTGTGTCTGTCACGCTTCTAAGGAAGGGACAATCATTTATAAGATTGTTTCTATAATAAAACTTGCTCTCACTTCAAGTCAAGCTACTTTCAAAGGAGGTTTGGTGACATCATAGCCTCTTACATTAAGGGCTGTGTTTATTTCTGAGCTCTGCGGCTCATTTGTACCCTCATAAAGTGACTGTTGAGTAGGCCTCAGGGTGGACTGGATATGATTGTGAGATGGAACTATATTGCTTCTGAAACTATGTAAATGATTCACCAAAGCTTTAAATACATAAGTCACGTTTTTTTGCATTTTGGCAAAAAAAAAAAAAAAAAAATCTGACCTGTATTTTGACTTCTGAAAAGTCAGAAGTGTAAGTAGAGAGAGTGAAGGGAAATGTGTTTCTTCTTTTGGAGGAAAAATTCAGTCGTCTCACCCTTCCCAGCAAAATAACACAGAGAAGATGACATTTGTTCCGGTTATGGAAAATAATTCTGGCAAGTTCAGTACAACTAAGATGTAAATGTATTAATGATTGGAAAATAGTTGTTTGGAAAAACAACCACATTTGGGGTCTCCTCATCTCTGTGATACCCACACAAAATGGTTAACAGAATTCCTGGGCCTGCTTAAAACCCACTAGGTTTAAAGACCCTGAGGTTGGCAAACTCAATTTACTGCCTGTGTCCCTAGCCTCTAATACCT
This sequence comes from Phoca vitulina, assembly GCF_004348235.1. NCBI lineage: Eukaryota > Metazoa > Chordata > Mammalia > Carnivora > Phocidae > Phoca > Phoca vitulina. Next base: position 27,038,859 of record NW_022589706.1, read on the forward strand.
GTTCTAGTGCGCCACCTACTGGTTCTACTTAAGACTGCGGTCAGTGTTGTATACTAGATTTCCTCAGCCTTTGTATTTTATTGAGCATTCTTTTCAAAGGATGGCAGTATCCCCAGAGCATGAGTGGCCCATGTGTAACAAAAGCCACTAAGTTCTCATTCTTTCAGTACATGAGTTTTATGGAAGGCACCTGGGAGACATTGCAGTCACTCTTCCGACTCTAGACCAAAACCCAAAGCCAAGGTCAATACCGGTAGCGAAAGTGGTCTCTTCAGAGATAGGCACAGTAGTTACAGAGTATAGATTTTTTCTGCAAATAAACAAACAAATGCCCGATTTGTGTTAATGTGTTCTATTCTCTTCCTAAATTTGGTTTCTTTCTAGCTTAGCTTCTCTCCCTTGTCATTGAACGTTAAAATATAGTTAATACATTTAAAAATTGGCACACAGATGTGTGTAAAGCTGTCCCACCTCGTCTTATTAACAGCTGAGAGTGTACAGTTTTCTTTGCATGTCCTTCACCTTCTCTTGTTCCATATCCCGTGACGACACAAAGTATGATCAGTCATTTTAGAAGCGACCAAATTGGGAACAGAGTACTGTTCGACATGCGAATGGACAGTGAGTGAGTTTGGTTCTGTTCATAGTGATATTCGACTTTTGCACAGTCTTTGATTGTCCGGTGATGCCTTGTTTAGGAGTTTTGAAATGAGATAGTCTAATTCTACCACTCCTTTTTCACTCACTAGCTGAAATCCTTCTATGATGAGAAATACCCCTTCACCAGTGATTGGGTTACTCTTGAGGTACCATTCTGAACACATAAACATACCTTTACAATTAATTTTTTAATACAAATAAATCAAGTTTTATTAGGGCAGATGCTCCATATTAGACTTTACTTTTTTCTCTTACGATTTCAAGTCTTGTGAAGCATGAAGTTCCTTAAATTTAGATAAAACATAAACATTAAAGAATGCAAGGGATTTAAATAATGTCTTAAAATGAGAAGAGATGTAGTAGGTTAACGTGTCATTCATTTCTAAATGCATTTAGTAGTCACTGCTGTGGGTATTAGGAAAAGTCATTAAAGGCTTTATGAGCTAAATGGTGGAGTTAGAGTTTGAACCAGAGCCCATGCTAATTCCACTGTGCACTCTTACTGGTGGTGAGGGGGGTGAGGTACCTACCGTGAGGCATACACATGCTGGGAAGCTAGTGCCCTGGTGCAGTTGGGAAGTGACGAGGCTCTAGGTGAGGTCTCAGGCAGGATGTAGGCTGCTAGTCACTTCTAAACAATTCGGTCTGAGGGTTTTGTTGTTGGTTTTTTTTTTTTTTAGATTTTATTTATTTGTCAGAGAGAGCACAAGCAGGGGGAGCAGCAGGCAGAGGGAGAAGCAAGCTTCCTGCTGAGCAGGGAGCCCGATGCGGGAGCTCGATCCCAGGACTCTGGGATCATGACCTGAGCCGAAGGCAGAAGGCAGACGCTTAACCGGCTGAGCCACCCAGACGCCCCAGGTCTGAGTTTTTTAAAACGGCAGAGGGGACTGACCTCTAAGGCTAGGTATGTTAGCAAAGAGGCAGATACTTGACGTTGCTCCAGAAGTTGGACCTGACAAATTTACGTGAATACAGTATGTATGTCTAAAAATTGTATACGTATTTGTGGCAAAGAGTTTTGCTTTGCTTTCAATTTCATAGCGAGGATGCAGATCTCCTGCTTGAGTCTCCAGACCTGGACCCTTTCATTATGCACCTGATCATAGGACTGCTTTCATTTAGAAGGATTTGCATCAAGATACACTCCAGTAGAGTGAATGAATCTGTAAGAGTAAATTCAATTTAAAAGGCTTGGGGGAGGGGTGGCCATTAAATTCAATTTAAAAGGCTTGGGGGAGGGGTGGCCAGCCAAGGGTGAGGGCTACTGAATTACCTGACCTCATTGATGTAAGCCGGAGGCCTCACATCTTGTTTACAGTCTGCTAGGAGGCACCGGGCAGCAGTTCTTAGAACCATATCCATCTCTGCAGCTGCTAGGCTGGGAACTGGTTAATAATAGATCCTAAGACACAAAAGGGGTTTTCATCCTTCATTATGAAATCATCCATTTTTCACTGGCTGTTGGGGTTTGTTTTTGCTGGCATGCATAAGAGGGTATTAGCACCATTGATTTGAGCAGCCTGGTATTAAATTGTGTTCACAGATTATAATACATACTGTGATGTAGGAAAATAAAATTCGAAGTCAGAGCCTTATGTTGAGTTAATGACGATACTCACGTGTTGTCATGAGACCCAGAACAGTCTTCCTTCAACGGAGCAAGGGAGCACAAGAATGACACAGTATTGTTTTTATAATTGTATGGGAAGCTTTCCTAGTATAGCCCACAGAGCATGGATACAGCAAACTGCAGGACTGCGGTCGTGGAGGTGGGGCTGGGGCTGGGGAGTTGTCATACTGAAATACAGGAGGGAACCTGGAACCAGAGACTTCTGCAGCTTTTTCGGGTAGAATGCAGTCTGGAACTTGTTCACTTTCCCACCTAAAACAGAGTGGTCCAGGAAAGACCTTGCCTCCAACCAAAGCTCTGTGAACCCTTAAGACGAATTTGGATAGTAGGTGCCTGAAGCAGGTTGTTGAAGATCTGGGTACTAGCTGAGCAGTGATTCCAAAGCCTATGAAATGCAGCTGAATGTTGAGCAGACTGAATATTTTGTCTTGTGGGGAAGCAGTTGGCTTGATGTAGATAAATGCCGGAAGTGAACTAGTCCAGAACACTGAAGGAAAGGGAAGGATAACACTAGCGTAGCAACAGGAGAAGAGAGAGGCCAAACAGGATTAAGATGGACATTTCCTTTACATTAGGCTGAAGATTCGCTTATTTCCTAATGAAGACTTGGAGTGAATACAAACTAATAGTCTTCATATATAAAAAGTGCTTAGAAAACAATGGGCAGCCTCTGGGGAGGGGTGCAAGGCCCTAATATAGGCATTTCTCTAGAGGAGACATGCAAATGGTAAATAAAGATGGGAAAAAATTGACTTTAATAATTAAATCAATTTAGAATAAAAATAGTTTGCCATTTTGAAACTAGCAAACAGTTTTTTTTTTTTAAGTGGTAATACACGTTGCAGGTGGATGTGTTGAGAAATGGGTTCTTATTTTATTCACGGAAATAATAGAATGCTCTAAAAATAGAGCATTTTTGCTGGATGATGTATCAGCTGCTTTGGAAAACGTGCATGCTTCTCACCCAAGGATTCCCCTACGTAAGATGGACCCTAAAAATGAATTAAGGATGTGCAGGAGGACCTAAGTCCAAAGATGCTCACTGCCATCCATAATGGTGAAAATTTAGAAGCAACCTCAGTGCCCAGTAAAAAGGGGTACTTTAAATAAACTGATCCGGGGGCGCCTGGGTGGCTCAGTTTGTTAAGCGACTGCCTTCGGCTCAGGTCATGATCCTGGAGTCCCTGGATCGAGTCCCGCATCGGGCTCCCTGCTTGGCAGGGAGTCTGCTTCGCCCTCTGACCCTATCCCCTCTCATGTGTTCTTTCTCTCTCATTCTCTCTCTCTCAAATAAATAAAATCTTTAAAAAATAATAATAATAAATAAATAAATAAACTGATCCGTTCCGCACAGTGGCACACTGAATTCGATGGTATGGAACCATACTTGCTGAAAAAGAAACATTTTCACAATCAATTGTCAAGTGAAATTATGGGTACTAAATAGTATGTGTGCTATAATCCATTTTAAAACAGAGTTTGGAAGGATAAAAACAAAGGTATGAATGGTGGTTGGTTCTAGTTTTTCTTTTTGCCTGTCTTGTTTTTTCTTGATTTTTTTCTGTAATGAACATAAGGAAAAATGTTTAACACTCATATATCATGTGAACTTCTGGTGAATTGCACAGCACTCTTAAGCAAGCTTGGCTGCTCAGAAGGGGCCATACATATTGTTCCAGAAATGTCAGGGTTTATGTATTTGAGTTAGAAATGCCAGTTGGCTCTCATCGACTTAGGACCATGGCATCTGGTTTTAATTCTATCAAATGGCATGTTTCATAGGTAAGGAAAATAAATTCCAGCCATTCTGGGGCCAGGGGAGAAGAAGGAGCAGAGGAGGGATTTGAGGAATATTATGTTTTATTTTTTACTAGTTTATATTTAAAGTAACCTTGGGATTCATTTGGACCCCTTGTTTTGTTTTCTAGGCCAAACACCAGAGCACCCTAGAAAGCCGAACTAAAAGAATGCTCATGTTTGACCCAGTCCCTGTCAAGCAAGAGGCCATGGACCCCGTGTCAGTGGTAAGTTTTCCAAAATGGAGCACCTCTTCTTTATTCCCAGTGCCAGTAACATGACTGTGTGTTGTGTTGCTCCTTAAAGTTACTCATCACTTGACAGGCATTTGGCAAACAGACTTTTCTTAAAGCCTCGGTCAGTAAGTGGGGTAAACACCCTTCTAGCAACTGCATCCTTTAATAAATGGGGTCCACGTTTCCTCAAGCCCCATGCCCCATGCCCTCCAAGATGTGATCAGCACAGAACTTGGGTCACAGGTGAATCTAGTCATGACAGAAGGAGGCTTTGCAAAAACTCCTCAGTGACCAGCATTTTAGTTTGGGCTCTCAGGATTATTGGTTTTGGCCAAAAAAAAGTCTGGCCAGACTGACTTAAAAATTAATGTGTGCATCTGGGGACATTTAAAAAAAAAAAAAAGTCCTGTACTCAATGTTTATCATGGTTAGGAAGCAATTTTCAGATGTACTTTTACAAGAAATCTGCATCAGGAATATGATCCTGTGACGTGTTTTTTTACTCAAGATCACCACCACGATCATATAGAAGAGTTCCTTAAAAATGTTTGTGAATGTCTTTTTCTTTTTAATACTGGAAGAAAAAATATCTCGTTTTGTCTCCTGTAGTGTTCAGCATGTCCTTCATGGAGCTGATTAAAAAAAAAAAAAAAACCCTCAGTCCTGCATCTAAAAACGTATTCAGAATAAAATGATTTGCTTAAAACCCGCTGACAGCAGCTACATTGAGCTGTGCCTGGGTGAGATGGTTGAGGAGAAGCTAGCGACAGAGAACGTGGCCGTGAGGTTGGGATTCCTTTCCACTTGGAGGAGTCTGTGGCTGGAAGGGAACCTTGTCTTCTTCAAAACCTTCGTGCGAAGTCAGCCCCTCTGTGAGCCCGGCCCCTTGGGATGCTTCTGGGCCCCAGGCGGCTAGGAGTGAGTCCAGGGGCTTCTCGAGGTCCAGCACTGGTGCTGTGGAAATGGGATGGGGTGGTAACAGAAAGTGTCCAGGGACTTCCAGGCAGGGAGTGGTTTGGACTCATGGCCATCTGGTTGGGCCAATAGGAAATAACAAGGCAAGGCTCCCACTCTGTCTTGCTCTTTTCTTCCACGGGCTTGGAAAATAGTCACAAGGGGAAAAACTTGGCCGGGAGTTGTGTATCTGAAGGTTGGTAATGACATGCTTGCAAAATTAGATCATCCTTACGCATCGGCCACTGAGGCTCCTGCCAAAAATGTTTATACAAGACACAGGGGTCACTCGGAGGCCCTTGGAGCTGAGCGGCCATGGGTATGACTGAGCCAGTGACGTGTTGACCGCTGTGTACAATGAAAAGTGAGGTCCAGGTGGCTTTAAGGAAATAACATTTACATTCCAGCGTGATAACTGGATAACCAAGTGTCTGAATACGGTAATAACTGAGCAATAAGAACTTCATTAATCAAAAAACTAAATCGACTTCTAATGTTATTCGGTGCTGTCACCGTATTCATCAGCCCCTTACCCCAAACTATTGCATGATCACTGAGGAAAATTGAGGTATAAAATTTCCCTATTAATTATATCCTTGAAATATGAATAGGTTTTTAGTACTGGGGAATATGATTAATTTTATAAATGATGCAGAACCATCTTTGATGCATTTTAATATTCAGTATACTTCCAATGCTTTTAATCAAGCATGAAAATATGGCTGAAGAGCCAATTTAAAGCTCAAATGAAGATCCTCATTGCTAAGTTGGTATGATATAATTAAGTGCAAGCAAATGCACTTGACTGAAAAAAAAAAGGAAGTAAAAGGAATTCGAAGTAACATACTTATAATGCTGTAACTTATATAAATGCATGAAGTTAAAATACATAGAAGTATTTTTGCAATTAATGGTCTTTTTCTCCTTCCCACTCTAGTTTTCAACTTCCAGCTAACACTTAGAGAATTTAATTAGATCATTTCACCAAAAGTTAGTATCAGTCCTTACAATGAAATTTCTTTTTCTTAATTCAGCAAAACCTCAGTTAACTGAAACATTTGGGGAGTGTGGGGTGTTGTGATTATTTTACTTAACAAAACTCAAAAAGTTTTGTTTCCACTCTTGAACCTTCAGATTTTCTTTCCTGCTTCTGTAGGTGGAGTGTGCTAAGTCTAATTTATTATTCCTTTATTCCACCTTTTTTTTTTTTTTTTTAATTCCACCCTTGACCTGAAGGTTGATTACCTGTTTGGTATTTTGCTATAGTTTAGAGAAAATAAGGAATTGTCATTTCTTTCTTAGTGAAATGTAAGCCTCAGTACCGTCCTCTGCTAAACCTTGTGCTTTGAGGCAAACAGGAAGGCTTTGGATTGTCCTATGAACATTTGCAAGAATGTGGAGCAGAGACCACCCCCTCCCCGCACTGTAGGTCTCTCCTACTTCCTATCAGCGTGATGCTGGCAAACCCCCAGTGGCTCCCTGAGCCTCTTTTTTCTTTCTGTAAAATTAGAGACAATATGTACAATGTGAGGCAGCATGTGAATACAAAATGCACAAGTAACAGAGTTGCTTTTACTAATATATTGTCAAAGACGGTTGGAAATTAAAGAATTTAATTCAGGAAGTGAGAAAGAAAACAAAGTTTTGAAAAGTATTCTTTCTTATTTTATTCCTAGAGGAAGATTACTTTTGAAAAAAGTGTGTTTTTCCCCCTTCCTTTCTTGTAATGAAAATTATCTTCTAACAGACTCCTTAACAGGTTGAAAAGTACTTAAAATCAGTAGTACTTCTGTTCTGTTCTCACAGAAACTTTCATGACTTTTCTGAGCCTGGTAGAAGGAGAGCTTTCTACTTTTGTTTGCACAGAAGGGTATGACATTTGCTGTTTCCAGAGTGTGTGTTTATAAACGCACCACGCCTTCCTGCGCTGGGAACCCCACCCTTGGTATGAAGATCCCTTTGACTTGCCTTTGCCCTGTCATGGATGTTCACTGTGTTTTCATATTCAAGAGCAGTGAGACAGAGACTCTACTACCCATGTTTCGTGCAGTCACTCCGTCTGCTTCAACTGTCCTGTGATGGAAAACTCACCCAAACTATTCCCAATAAAACAAGAAATGATTGAAATGCTCACTTAAGTACAAAGTGGTAGCTTTGGAAAATCAACCAAACCCCCGTTCCTTCTTCCCTGTCACAACTGAAATCCTTGTTTTCGAGAATCAAAAGAATGGGTACTATCCTTCGTCTTGACAGTAGTAAAAACCTGCACAGAGTGTACCTTGATTCACTTCATTCATTCATCACGTGTTTGTCGATGAATGCCAGACCCACATCTCCCATTCTAGTAAGAGGAGGCAGTCAGCAAATAAATTACACAGGGTGAACACATGAATGTGTGGCACAACAGGAGAGAACTTCTTGAAAAGTTAGAGCCCGTTACCATCCCTACTGAGGGCCGGAAGATCGGAGAGACCCTTGCTGGAGTCCTGTCTTCAGGCTGCTCTGTTCCAGGATATAAGGCCTCCCTGGGTAAGCGATGTGCATAGGGGGAGTGGATAGCTCTCCGTGGCTAGAGGACCTTTGGCTGCCTCCTCAATACTTGCCTCTGATTTGGATTTGGGGCTACTACAGCGCTTTTTTGCACTGCTTTGCTAGAAGATAGGAAAGGTCTGGAACAGGGAGCCGGCAGCTCTTGCCAGGGTGTGCTCAGCTAAGGCACACACCCAGAGGAATCCCGTATCTGTCCTTAGGCTGTGGAGAACCGGATTGTTGGAAGCTGATTGTGGTAGCTTGGGTGCTGCACCCAAATAATGAAAGCAAACACATCTTACAGAAGGTTCTGGTAAACATTGCTATGGAATTGTCTGGTGAGATGGTGTGAGGAACCACATTTCTTCACCGTTTTTACACAAGGCGGTCAGACTGGAAATAGTTAATTGTGTACTCTGTTGTGTATCCAAATGCGTCTCCCGACTTTTAGCCCCGTAGCCTTGCAAACACTGCATATCGGTGCAGGGGGGATGGGGGGCATCCACTGGGGAGCAGAGTCAGCAGGAGTGTGCATAATGTTTATAAAACTTGGCCTGATGTGTGGCTTTCTCTTCCTTGATGGCTTGAGAAACCTAAGAATATTATTAAACTTGCAAATCTCCCAGGTTCTAAATTCCTGCTTTCCTTAAACTCACCCCACAGTTAGAAAAATCCAGCAATGAAAGCAATAAAATTGTGTCCTCGTTTTGCTTTCTATTTAGCTGCCAATAACTTGGCATTAAAATCTAGGTCATAGGGAGGTCTTTGAAGAATAGGGCTGAAAATAAGGGAGAAGCTACATTTTGATGAGTAGAAACAATTAGTGCTGCCTCCCATTTCCTAACTTTTTGTTTCTAGTACCAGAACTTTTGCCCTTTTGAGAATCGTATAAAGTGAGTTAACCTTTAGAACTAGGAGAAATCTTTCTCCCCTGTATTTAATGACTTCTTTAAACCTTTGTTGTATATATTAGAATTTTTTTTTTTTTTTTGGTTAGCAAATCGCTGCCTCTTAACATTACCTATTTTAATTTTTAAATGTAAATATATTTAATACTAATATGGCTGTATGTTTTGGGCCTCTCACCCTGTGGTATACTTATATGTTCCTGGTTCCAAAGAAAGGTAGTATTAGTCTTTTCCTCCTGTGATTCTTGATACAAAACTCAAAGCTGTTTTCAGAAACAATTTATAGGGCCGCCTGAGTGGCTTAGTCGGTTAAGCATCCGACTCTTGGTTTTGGCCCAGGTCATGATCTCAGGGTCATGGGATGGAGCCCCACGTCAGGCTCCACGCTCAGCATGGATTTTCCTAGGAATTGTCTCTTTCTCCCTCCCCTTCTCCCACCCCAGCCCCGCTCATGTGCACACTTGGGCTCTCTCTCTTTAAATAAATTAAATCTTTTATAAACCATAATTTATATAATTTTGCATTTCCTGATTTTATATCCTTCACGTCCTTGTTTTTAAGCAGTATTATTAGTGAAAAATTCTCCCCCCACCTTTAAATTGTTTTTGAATGGTTTACCAAATTTTAATACTAAAAATTAGTATTTTTATTCTATTCTATATCTCTTTGTCATTTAGAGCCATGCTGTTCAAAAGGGGTCTGTGCACATAGGGCCGCTCCCCAGAAACTCAGAATCTGCATTTTGGCAAGATGGGTCAGGTGCATTCGTGCACAGTGAAGTTTGAGAAGCCCTGATTGGATCAAACCCATTACAGTGCTGCTACTTGTCCAGAAAAAGAAGGGACTTCTAGCACCACAGTGTATGTTAAGCTCAATACATAGCTTATCTCATTGAATTCAATTTTAATTTTAACTTCACGGCCTCCTAGAATGTGGGTTTTCAATATCACCTTGACAAATTTTGCCCTATCTTCATGGCACCTGCACTTCTAATATTTAGTGAATAATTTTTCCTGCCCTCTTTTGTAGAATTGCTTTTATTAACATAATAAATTTATTTTGAAAAGGATATTTGTATCACTACTGTTTAAAAAAAAAAAGTGTTTCTTATGCATTTAAATAAACACATAACTATTTTAAAGCACTGTGTGTTCTTTGTGTACTATCTAGTACTGCAGGAGTCACTATGCTAGGAGATCATAGAGATTGCGTTGACAGGGATAAAGAAAGGAGAAAAGAACAAAACACACAATCTTAACGATGAGAAACTGACTTCAAAAGCAGATAAAGAAAGATACTGCCTGGTCCCATACCCCCCATATTCCCTGATACTTACTTATGCCTGGTATGCCCAGAGAAGGGAGTTTTCAAAAACAACACAGGAGATGCATAGCCAGGTGGAGATTTCACCTAGTGGAGGCCCAGAGAAGGAAGGGTATGATCTCCGTAGTAATCCCAGTAAAAACCACTGTTGTCCCACAGTCATTTATAACTCACAATAGTGGCCACTTGGGGGACTGGGGCGGCTCAGAAATTTATCATGTATTTAAGCTCTTTAATGATAAGGCCCCATTGGTGGGTTTTCTTGGTTGTATCATGAGCTAGTATTGCCTCAGAATGAGAACTGCATCGGATTTGAGTGCTGGAAGAGAGGCATAGTATGTTGCTTATCACTTTCAGTATAAAGTATTCAAATACAAGTAGTATTCTGCAGATGGACTTGACATGTTACCACTAAAAGTTTCAGTTTCCCTAAAATACCTACGAGTAAAGAAAATAGCTTATGTTGGGTTTATTTTTTTGAAAAGCATCCTACAACAAAGTTTTTCTTTCCAATTTTAGTTAAGGATAGAAGTCATTCTAGTGAATTCCATGGCCAAGGACTGCACCCATAGTGTGCAGTGATTATGACTTTTGTATTTAAAGCTGGTAGCAGTCCATTATGTTGATACTACAAAAGAGGAACGTATTTAAAGAAATTAGGTCAATTGTCAGATCTTAGGTTTGGAGGAAACACCGGGCCCCAGTTTGTGTGCAAGTCGCTTCAAGCACCGTGTGTCCTTATTTGAGTCCTCTTAGCTGTCTCTTACAGTTCTGTGTCATGTGCAAATTTGGACATCAAGTCACCTTCTACAGTTTCATTCAGACTGTGACCAAGACCATTGAACAAGCTGGGGTCAGGGACATAATTGTGCTATAGTGGGTGGCCTTCAGCGTATAGGTGAGCAGGATGACTGACCGTCCTGGTTGTCTAAGACTGAGGCGTCCTGGGATGTAAGGCTTTTAGTGCTAAAACCAGACCGTCTGGGGCAAACCAGGACTGGTGGTCAGGTCACCCTAGGCATGGATTGGTCAGCAGCTGAAGCCCCCCCTCCCCCCAAATGTACTGCTGCGCAGCTCCATTTCTCCGTATTCTACACAAGCGTATGGTGAGAACTGCACACGTCCTGCTGCTGAGGGGAAAGATTTCCTGCCGACTGAGAAGCCCCATCAGCAAAGCATCGGGGTACGTTGGCTTGGCTGGCTGTTGGTGAACCCCGACACTGACTCCTACCAGTCAAGGCCCATAATAAGTCTTCTGTTTATGACCTGTTTTATTTAGAATTTTTGCCCAGTATCAACCTCAACCTTAACGTTTGACGTGGGAATCATCTTAGAATTCAATTTGAGATTTTTCGTGGGACACAGTTATCCCATTAACCTTAACGTTTATTAGACCAGCCCCCTCGTAGCATTTCTTTTAGGGTCACTAGACATCTAAATGTAAGCCGCTTATTGAGCCCACCTAATTGAGAGGGCCTTGTAGTACATTTTCATTTTCATTCACGTTTCCCAAGGGAATGCACCTGTGTCACGGCTTGGACGTTTCTGTTTTTCCTTCCCGATAGTCCTACCCATCCAATTACATGGAGTCGATGAAGCCCAACAAGTACGGCGTCATCTACTCCACACCGTTACCGGATAAGTTCTTCCAGACCCCGGAGGGCCTGTCGCACGGGATGCAGATGGAGCCGGTGGACCTGACCGTGAACAAGCGCAGTTCCCCGCCCTCTGCGGGCAATTCTCCTTCCTCGCTGAAGTTCCAGCCCTCGCACCGGAGAGCCTCGCCCGGCCTGAGCATGCCCTCTTCCAGCCCGCCCATGAAGAAGTACTCGCCGCCTCCCCCGGGCGTGCAGCCCTTCGGCGTGCCGCTGTCCATGCCCCCGGTGATGGCCGCCGCCCTGTCCCGCCACGGCATCCGCAGCCCCGGGATACTGCCCGTTATCCAGCCCGTCGTGGTGCAGCCGGTCCCCTTCATGTACACCAGCCACCTCCAGCAGCCGCTCATGGTCTCCTTGTCGGAGGAGATGGAGAACTCAAATAGCAGCATGCAAGGTAAATGCCACGGCCGCTGTTGTGGCGCGGCGGCGCTCGCGGTCTGCACCAGCGCGTGGCGCGCGGCGCTCCGGGCCAGCTTCATATGCATGCTGCTTGCTGGCAGAGTAGTGGTAGGGGGAAACGAGAGCGCCCCCCCCACCCGATTTCCTTTCTGCTATAATTTTGCCAAAGCAAACAGATACTCCACACATCAGTGTTGTAGATAGAAGCTGTACAATAAACTTTTTAAAAGCTGAAGTTGGTAAATTGTACATGGAGTGACTTTTCTATTTTTATTTTTTAGTACCTGTAATTGAATCATATGAGAAGCCTATATTACAGAAAAAAATTAAAATAGAACCTGGGATTGAACCACAGAGGACAGATTATTATCCTGAAGAAATGTCACCCCCTTTAATGAACTCAGTGTCCCCCCCGCAAGCACTGTTGCAAGAGTAAGTATGTTCAGATCTATCGGACATTTGCGTAGCAGCGCGGATCTTGGGACCTGGATTGGAAGCACACACTTCCAACTCATGGTGTGGTGTGGATTGCCAGGAACACCTTGCAGTAGGTGGCAGCCCCTGGGAAAGATGGGGAAATCTCTCCAAGGGCAATGTGTTCTGCTATATCAACTGCATTATGACATCTATGTCAAGTTGGCAGCAAATTGATCACTCAGGATTTGCCACTTGTCACATAAATCATTTTTATCTCAGTGTTTTTTGGGTGTTTTTGTTTTATCCTCCCAGACTATACATAGTTTTCCCATAATCTTAATCCCAATATGGATTGAATTTGGTATTGTAGATATTCTGCGTAAGGTTGGATCATTTAAAACTTCATAAGACACACCTCGTCCTTCCAGTTGTCACCTCTAATACTGTTTCTGTGATGGGGAATGTCTTGAATCAGAATTTTCAGGCCAACCATGAGCCCAAGGAAGTCAGTCCAAGAAAGACCTGTAAATAGTGGTGGCAACAGAAAGTAGTCCATGTAGCTCAGAGAAGTTCAGTGTTGGAATAACCCATTATTCTCTGGTCTCTTTCCTCACATCTGCCCTTAGAATATTCAGTTCGCTTTAGAACTGCCAACCAGGAGGAAGGTTTCTGTATTGACCTACATCCAAACACCGGACAGTGGTTTGTTTTAGGTCTGACTTGCCATAATGTGACAGGTGTCATATACAAGTTAAATAGCATCACTGATGGGATTTGCTACAATAGAAAGCCTTGCTTTCTACTGGAGACTGTGTTTGGAGGAGCTCAGAAGGTGACCTTTGGGTCGGACATCTTGGATCCCAGCTCTGCCCTCCACCCTAAGTATGACCTTGGCCTAGTCAATCTTGCTGCCTCTGTGTCCTCTTTATTTTCATTATTGGTTGTCATTATTTTTCTTGTAATGGTCTTGTGTTGTGGCACTTTCAAGGTTGGCTGCAATGGCCAACTTCCTGGTATAAGGTAATAGTTACCGTCCCCTCCAGGTCTCTTCCATCATCTTTCTCCCATAGCACTTTGTTCCAACTTGAAACAGAGTTCTGCCCACCTTTCTGCTTCATCTTTTCCCCCCTCCCTTACCGAAGTCATTCTGCAACGGAGTGTGCATTCTCTGGCTTTCGAACCACTATTTTCTGGAACTTAAAATACATTCTAGTTCTATCCACATTCAACCCAAGTGGGTGCCTTCATAGTAGGTCATGTTAAGTGCCCATTGCACCAAGTCCTAGTCAGGTGTTTGGGGGGAGGGGTTGTCTTCACTCCCTGAGAGATGAAGAAGAGAAAGAATCCTACGAGCAGCCACATCAGCAGGGAGAGAGTGTCGGATGAACTCATACATTATTACCTTTCACGGTTGCATAATGTGCCCCCCCTCTAACCCCCAATGAGACTTTCTCACATGTTTTCAAAGGATTTATTTCATTCCCCCACAACAAGCATGTGGGAGTCGGAGCAAATGGAGACGGGTGAGTCAAGACATTAGATAACTCGCCTAGCAGTGGGGCCCGGGCTTGATCCCCTGCCACCCGATGAGGGCTCTTCCTGCCACGTCCCTGTCTGACCAGTGCTTCCCACTCCTCTCTCGAGTGAAAGGAGACGCAGAAAGACCAGCCAAAATCGACACACCTTGTAGGCTGAGTTCCCTCTTTTATGATGCCGGGTGTCTCTGGCAAGGTGACTGGCAACATGACTTGCACTTGTCATTGTTCCTGCTCAGCTGATGGATGAGATGCTGTGCAGCTAAATAAAGCAAAGTGCCCGCAGAGAGAGGGATGATCCCTGGACCAAAAAAGGGTTATTCCAAAGTCGAGGTTATTATGAATTACAATGTAAACCACGATAGAAGAATATTTGAAAGCAATATTCTGTGTCCTAAATGCTGCTGAAAAGAAAATGCTTTTTGCTTACCTTAAGTGATGTTCTTTTGGTGATCTCAAGCTCAGTGGCTTTTAATGATTAATGAGTAATAGGCTTATTTTAATGCTGACCTAAGAATGCATTTTGCTCCTCAAAAAATGCAACAGATTAGCCACAACTGGAACATGTACTCTTTTAAGTAATTCTCTCCCAGATGTGATTAAGTAATGTCTTGGAATGTGCCCAGTAGCAGCCCACATAGGAAACCAGCTAGCCAGGAAAGAATCGATTGAAACCAAGCACCTAGTACCATTGCGGTGAGGCAGTCCTGATAATCATTCGCCTTCCGGAAACCCTTCCTTTCCAAAGGCGGACTTTAAAATACAGCTTTGAAATCCATTTGCTTGAACATAAGAGTTACAGCTTTAGGATTATTTTTGAAGGCACTCAAATGTCTATCAGATTCCTCCTCCTTTTTTGTTTTTATATTTACACATGTGAAATGTATTTAGAACAAAGAGCTTGAGGATCAGCTCTCCCCATTTAATTGTGTCTGTGAATTACAGTAAACTTAACGAGGGGCCGGCTTAACTCAAAACAATGACCAGGTATCTGATATTTAATAGCTGTTCTAACTTCTTGGTTGTAATGATCCCAAACAGCCTCTCTGAAAATGAGCAGTGGAGAGTCCAGAAAGGGGGAGATCTTGGGACCCCGCCATCCAGCTGCTGCCTGTGCCAGCATCTGGCTCTTTAGAGATGGGACCGCCAACCACTCTCAGAATGATGCTACCTGTCAAGGTAGACATTGGCTTGAATAGTGATTTCCTTTCCTGGTGTTGGGACATCCCCCAAAAAGCTCCTCATGAAATTAAACAGCTGTAGGGGCGAAGTTTGCAAATGGGCTTCTGAACCTCAAAATATTGACAGCTACCATTTAGTAGATTGACATCTGGAACAGATGTTTTACTGCAGTGCTCTGTGTACATTACTCACAACCTCCTGAGGTCATACTATTACCACCATCCCCATTGTACAGAGGAAATGGAGGCGCAGAGAGGATAAATCCCTTGCCCAGGGTCCCATGGACTGCGAGTGACAAAGCTGGGATTTGACGTTGGAGCACACAGCCTTTTAACGTACCTTTATATGCAAAAGGAGCTGGGAAAAGCAATCATAACTACCGCACGGAAACTATTAGATTCCCAACCCATGAAGTCTAATAACTGGGAGAAATTTCTAAAATCACCTGGGATACTCCCCCAGTATCCCAGAGGCAGAGGAGATGTATTTAACCATTCAGTTTTTTTCCCCTCAGCATTTTATTTCCTGAAGTTCTCTTAATAAAGATGAAACATTTCAATCAATGGCATTAAGGTTGAAAGTTAAAAATAAACTGAGAACTCTTTTCTTTCTGTGGAAGGATTTTTAAATTAATAATTCAGCTCTCTAAAAACTGTATGTGTCCACAGATTGTCACTTTTCTATTTTCTCTCTGTTTGTACATACATATAAGTGAAGTTCTTGTTCCCACCCTTCCATGTTCACTTTTCCATCTAAACTTGGCTACTTTATTCTTCTGTATTGCCCCACTCAACATTAAGGTAGGAAGGTAAAGTGAGACTCAGAACTGCCATTTTCCTTTGCTGCTAATAGAAGTGAGAAATAAGTACAGTCACTTAAAATCAATGCACCTTTTATTCTTTTCCTAGTTAGTTAGCGTGCCTGGAAGAGTTCCTGATGGGGGACATGTATTGAGATTTTTACCAAGATCAAAACAAGTTTCATTTCAGGGGCCCCCTTTTGATTTTTATGGTGAAATTTTACTATCCTTTTTTATCTCCTAAGCTTGAGTGTTTGCCTTCATCAGATTCCCTTTCTCCTCATCCATACTTGTACAGAAAAATTCGTATATTATTTGGAACATTGTAAGAACTTTAGATTCCAATTTAAAAGACAAAGAAGTCTTTCATTACCGTCAGAGGCCAGTTCCATAAGCTTGTGATGTATCATGTAATTAGTCGTTAGGAAAGCAAATGAACAGATTAGAATTTTTTAATTACTGACATTAATCAGCGGAGGAAGCCCGAGAAAGCTTTACAGACTTTCCCCAGCTCTTCCCCCATCTGCCTCTTCTCTCCTTCTGAAAAAGAGAAAGTTTAGAGCAACGGTGTTTGACATGATTGGATTTCAAAGCCACCCTGGAAAGGTGTGCCGACGCAGGAACGGGTCTGGGTGAGCGGGCAGGAAGGCAGGGAGACGCCAGGTGCCCCCGAGAGCCGGCACTGCGCCAGAGTTCTCCCTCACGCAGGAATAACAGCAACCGTAAAGGTTTGAGGTTTGAAAACAGCAGTGCCATTATTTGTTTATTTATGTATTTACTTTGGAAGAGCCAGAATTTGAAGCTCAAATGTGAATTGGTGATCTTTAAGAGAAGCTCATTGCCAATTATGTAAAGGATAAAATGTAGATAACGAGTGGGGTTGCCTGAGCTTTAGGAATTTGACCTTTTGCATTCTTCCCTACAGAGCAATAAATGACCATCAGGGCAAGCTGTGGGAAGACATTGGAACCGTACTGAGCATTGCTCTCGTACCACGAGATTCTATACATAGGCAAATTTTAACCGAGGGCAAGAGCCTCTCCTAGCACCTGCATCTCCCTCTAGCATAGCACCTAATCCTTCTTACTGTCATTACTTATCTACATGTCTGTCTCCCCCTAGAGTGTGAGCTCCTCGAGGGCAGGAACCCTGTTTTTATTCATCTTTGTGTCCCGGTGCCAAGCACAGTGCCTGGCTCATGGTAGGTGCTCGCTCCATGTTTGTTGAATGAATATAGCAGTGCTTCTTGGGTTGATCAGCTAATTTCTTTTTGTTTATTTTGTTGGGTTTTTTGGTTTTGTTTGGTTTTGCCTAGTGTTGTTAATGCCTTTGGTAGACTGAAGGAAAGGAAAGGGCCTCTCCCCCGATACTTTACATTTCGCGTTGGTTTTCCTAGGAATCACCCGTCGGTCATAGTGCAACCAGGAAAGAGACCTTTACCTGTGGAATCTCCGGACACCCAAAGGAAGCGCAGGATCCACAGATGTGACTATGACGGATGCAACAAGGTGTACACTAAGAGCTCTCACTTGAAAGCGCACAGAAGAACACACACAGGTATCAGAACTACAAGGCGCGCGCACTCTTCTCATAAGAAACAGGGAGATGGAATGTTAGGGACAAACAGTCGAACTTTCAAAGGTGATTATGAGGACACGGTCCAGGCACCTTGAAAGGGAGCAGAGCTGTCCACAGATCTGTCTGCCGGTCGTGAAAAACGCACTTTTTTGGGTCAAGATTTATTTTTGTAATGAGTTAGAATGGATTCAAGGCCCCCCCCCCATCCAGTCATGTGGAGTTCTGTCCTCTGTGTTGCGGGAGGAGAGAGGGAGGGTTGGAAAGGCTGCTGGAATGGAGGAAAAGTGCTCTTAGCCATGGGCCCACTTCATCAAGGAGGCGGCCTTCGTGTGGACCATCATTTAGTAAATGTGGTACATTATCAAATTCACAGTGGCAAAAAAAAAGAAAAAACCCCACAGTTCTTTACGCAGAACAAATACGGAAAAGTAAAGATATTTGGGTGATTCGTGTCTTCTAAAACGGAGGGAACTTCTGTGCTCTTGCCTGTCCGGTTTGTTCTGGGGTATTATTTATTCTGCCCAGGACTGAATACAGAGCATGCAGCCAGATCTTCCAAAAATGATGATACAGGTGAAGAAAACATAAAACTGTTCCATTTGCCCTTGAACATTTCATGAGCAAGATAGCTTCGGGAACCCGTACAGAAATGTCGTCCACAGCCTGATTCATCAGCCAGTATGGGTGATTGAGAGCAGGCCTGATCTGACCTAACCTCAAACCCTTCGATGTGAAATTCTAGTACAACAGCAGTTGTTCCCTGGGCCCATCTTCCTTCAGGCAGAATGTCATTTGTTTGTTTGTTTGTTTTTGAGCCTTATGAGTCATTCGTATTAGGAATGTTTACAACAAGGAAAATCTGGGATTTGGAAGAGAGAAGGGAAGGAAAGTGGTGGTGTGGAGTGTCAAGTTTCTCAGTGACTTGGGGAGAGGAAAAGTCAGCTTGCGGACAACTGAGTTCTTGGGCTTGGTCACAGTGTTCTTACAGAGGGAACTGAGGAGGGGGGCCTTGTGTTTAGAGGAATGTCCAGTCTGAGATGCCAAGGAAACCAGTAAAAGCATCCCCAGGGCATTAATGCGACCTGAGAGGTGGATGTTACCAACTTCCAGCCCAAGATTACAAGGACATTGACTATTTGAATAACAATTTGGATGTAGGAAAAATACCTCAGCATTTATATTCTCTGAAGCAGAGCAGATAAGACAGTTCTGAAGAGCTCCTCGAAATGTCAATCCTTAAAATTTCTAGAGAACAAGGGATAGTAAGTGGGAATTGATTTGTGAGGCCCATTTGCCCACGATGACTCATAAAAACATGTAAGATTACCACTAACAGCCTTTTTATTTGTAAGGGCCTTCATGCTGGCTCCTCCCTATGATTTCCCCCCAAGGGTCTCCTGTTCCTCACCTGCCAGCTACCATTATCCCACAGCAGGGGGTTGGAGAGACCTGGCTTCTGACAGGCTGAGGAGGAATTACTGTATTTTTAGTATGTCTCAATTAGAGCATTATACTTAGGCATAATTGCTGTTGACTAAAAGAAAAGATAAGATGCTGAAATCCCTGCCAGTGTCTGTCACACTTCTTATTTTTAGGAAACTGTTAAAATAATAAGGAAATCCCGCAAACTTTCAATTTGGACTCCTCTTTAAGTGGAAAGCACTGCGTATAACTCACCTCAGTAGCTTGAAGACTTGGAGATAAATACAGATCACAAGTTGTTTCTTAAGTGATTCATCCCTACTATTGAGGGTGAAACCAAAATTATTTGCTAGCTCCTCAGGATGGATTTTAGTGGCTTTATGCTTTAAGAACTCTTAAAATCTTCTTTTGGCGGGGGGGGGGGGGGGGGTGGCGGCCGGAGTGGCCGGAGCGGCCGGAGCAGCAGAGTTCCAGTTAAATATTAAGAGAATTAAGCCACTTGTTTTCTTTTTTGTCCTTCTGTGGTTTCTATGGCACTCTTGGTTTTTGGGGGGAACAGACGAACGGACATACCTTAGAAATAATATTTGCCCAGAGCTGTAGCTCAAAAATCTTAACTGCAAAATTTTTACTAATGAATAGCTTTTCGCCCTCAGGAAAAATATAAGCTCTTCCGTTTTTCCTTTTTGCAGGAGAAAAACCCTACAAATGTACATGGGAAGGATGCACATGGAAGTTTGCTCGGTCTGATGAACTGACAAGACATTTCCGAAAACATACTGGAATCAAACCTTTCCAGTGTCCAGACTGTGACCGCAGCTTCTCCCGCTCTGACCACCTTGCCCTCCATAGGAAACGCCACATGCTAGTTTGAATGGCTCCGTCCCCCGCCTCAGCGTGGTTCCCCACTCTCCCGGCTCTCTCTCTGTCCTCCTTCCCATGATCTAACTCATTTTTTACATGTACATTTTAATTTGGATTCAGCTGGTCTGAATCTCTGAATTTATATCATTCAAACTTCCATATGGTCAGTAGTAGATGTTCTCTAATCCTCCTCTCCTTACCACGGGTCAGACCTAAAGAATGTGAACACTTTTTTTTTTTTCCGGGGATGCTAAGCAAACCCTTCTTACAGATACGTTTAATGTAATGAGAACAAGGGAACATGTAAACTTAAAATAACCAATTGTCGGTTTCTCCATGTATTTCTCAAAAGAATGTCAAAGTAAATGTATTAGAAATACAGTATCCAGCCTGCAAGTCCTTGCCAGGGACGTTCATACCTCTGTGCCCTGGGATCGTATTTTGTGCTCGCCAGCAAGAAGGGTGGACCCTCTCCCAGGCTAGGTAGAGACATGGAGCGAGATTTCAGGTAGGACCGTCCATCCACTCTTCTTCCCTTCCATTGCCCTTCACAAATCCTGCTTGTCAACTTGGATTTATCACGTCCTCTAAATTAAGTCCTCGATACTCCTTTGGGCCTGCAGCTAACAAGGAGGTCTTTGCCACCCCTGGAGCTGAGCCAGAGCTGCTGATTTAGGCGGGTGATGTCTGTCAGTGAAGGGCTAAATGCTCTCCTTGCCCAGCACGGAGTCAGAACAAAGGGGCATGGCGCAGGGGAGAAGTGTGGGGGGGGGGAGGGAAGAAGCCGGCCCTTCCTCCTAGGCGAGGGCTCTCCGGTGAGGTTTCATCATAGGGTTTGCTGCGCAAGGCATCCCCAGAGCTTCAGTCTCTATGCTCAACTGTGCAGAAGCATACAGCAAAGCCGAAAATGGATGGAGTTATCCCTGCCCCTGTCACCATTCCTCCGATGTCCTTAACGTGGGTCATCGAGCATTGATTGTCGGGACATCACAACAATATTTTGCCCAGTAATGGTAAAAAAAAAAAAAAATCTTTTGGGTAAGAATATGGGTGGCCTTTTACCCAACCTACTTAACAGCTTTTTTTCTTTGCAAACAGAGAAATGTTGAGGGGTAATTGTATTCCCATATCAAATTACTCATACAGCTTTTATACAGAAACTCTTCTGTGTGAACCATAGGGTGCCAAGTGGGCTGTCATTTGTGTTTGTGATGCATACCGTAAGTATCTGCTAATGCTTTAGTGGATGCATTCAATGTCAGACCTGAGTGACAAGATTTGTAAATATAACTAGTTGTGAAGCAGATACCTTCATTCGGGGGACAGATTTCTGAAAAAAAACAAAACAAAACAAAAACAAAAAAACAGAAAACCACAGTTCAGGGATTCATATCTTTAGAGTTCCAGAATTACCCAACATTTACTGTTTTAAAGAGCTGGAAATCGATCACTATCAAGTATCCCCTCAGAAGAAGCTGAAAATGACTCGTGTTTATGTTAAAGATAAATAGCGCCATTATTCGGGGGAAGTTTTGTGTTTAGTTTTTGTTTTTCAAAAGCTGGCTTTTGAGCACCATAGTCTAAATGCCAATAAAAATAATTCATGCATAGAAATGTCATTGGTTCTAAATTTGAAGAAAGTGGGTGACAGTGGTCAAATGTGGGTGCATATAACGAAATGCGCCTTCATCCCTCGATAAAGGATGGAAGAGAAGAGAGAAGAATGGAATCCTGAAGATTCATCCCAGCCGCAACTCAGGATCCAACACAACCTTAACTGGGAGGAATACATTGTTCAATTGTTTTTAAAACATCAGTGAATGAGTGATTGTGGAGGCCTGCAAATCGTGTGGGGAGCTTACTTTGATGGCGCTATGTTAATAAAAGTTAGTTGTAGGGACTGTGCACCTAAGAGATCCCACTCATCAGCCCTCTGAACCAGCTGAAAGGAAATGTAGTTGAGAAATGCAAAGTCATTTGTTACCTTCTTGGCACTTGGTTTTGATTTTCTTTCTTTTTTTTTTTTTTTGTGTAAGCACTGCAAAATTTGTTTAGAATATTAAAACCTAATTGGGCTTTTTTTGTCTGTGTTTTTGCAACTATGACATGAATTGAGGGATAAAAATGGCTCTTGGGAAAGTAGGTATTGTCTGTACTGTAAATGCTTAGTCACATTCATGCCAAAGTGTTTATTTCTAGAAGTGGTTCTTTTGCAACACACTGAAGAATCAAGTTGGGATGCAAAGAACTTTTTTGTTTTAATGGAGATGACCAGTATGTGTGTGTTCCAACCCATAGAGAAGGTAGGGGAAAAAGGCAAGAAAGGGTAGACTGATCATCTTTGAATAATTAATTAGCTTTGAGTGTGAGTCCAGTTGATAGAAAGCTTCGTAGGTTCTCATGAAATTTGAGGTGTTTGTCACGGCATATTTAAATTTTGTTCAAAAGAGCAAGCAAGACCCTGCAAAGAGTATTCCATTACTATTCAGCTTGCCTAGGTTATGTTAACCATTCATTAACAAAGATCCATTTTAACTCAGAAAGAAAGGCAACCCAGAGAGGCCTTTCTCTGTTCCCATTGCTGGCCTATATACTTTAGTTGACTGATTGGCTCTTGACCAAATTTTCCTTTTTTATATATATTTGTATTTTACTATGATAGTTGAGAAATTTAGTCTCTTAGGCATTTTTAGCTGTTATTGTGGAAGACCTCAAATACAAGATAGATGCCCTTGAACATGTGGTTTTAATGATGTGCCATGTTACTATCAATGGTGGCTTTAAATTGCCATATTTTACATTGATGAGAATGATTTGTAAACATGAAGTTAGTGTTGTATAAATTCTGTTATAGAGTTTCTTCTGATTATTGTCCAAGTGTCATCTTGGGGAAGTCAGAAAAATTAAGGCTGAATGCATCATATTTTAGAGTTCTAAAATGTGAATTTACATCATAAATGGGCATTAACATTCTAAATCATCTGGTATGGAGAATGTGTTAGCAGCATAGCTATGTTCAACCAAGGAAATGCTAACTACACGGAAGTTTGAAGAGCCTTGGAACAGATTTCTAGGGGAACTATAGATGTATATTTTATTAAACACCCATCTGCACTATCAGTGTTGCACTAATGTGGAATTTGAAAGACTTTATTGCTGATACTGTATATCTATCTGCACGTCATTCCTGATTAGATTGTTTTAAAGACAATCTCAAAGATCTAAGGTTTGAAAATAATTTGGTTTGAAAATATACAGTCATCTTGAAGGAATTGCTGTTATACATGAAGTTGCTCAGAGTTGTCTTTATTCTCTTCTCGGTCGAAGTTAACAATTTCTAAATGATCGCAAATTCACTTAATACATTTACAAAGCCATTTTACATGCATTAAACGAGGGCTACAACAATATTACGTTTTACAAATACTAGCACTTTTTTTTTTTTTTTTTTGCTGTTATGTACTTAGTGTTAGAGGGTCAAAATAATCTTTCTGCTTAGCATCTCTTAAACCATACCTGCAAGTATAGCAGGATTATTACATTTACAGTACTTTAATACTTGTATAAACTATGCAGAAATTTTTAATAAAGTGTAATATATTTTATAAGCTAATAAGACTGAATGGGTAAAGGTTTTTAGCATGCATTAGTATACTTGCAAATACTGAAACATTTTGGTAATCTTTCTTACTAAAGATGTGAATGTTTAATGTACCTTCTCTGTTTCTACTCTGTAGTCCAATGGGAATTCAGTAATGACATTTTGTCATGTCAAACTGTGAACATAAATTTGTACTGTACAGTCCTCATATACTATATACAGTATGCAATATATGTATTATATACTTGTTAATAAAACCATCAGAATATTAAGTGTGATCATGTGATTACTATATATGCAGTGATCACTAGGAGCAAAACTTAGCAATGTAACATGTAAGAGACAGTACTTAGAAATTGCAAAGTGAATCACTGATAGGCAATTGTTGATGGAGGGAAAGAAAAATAAACTGGCAGATGCACGAAATGAGTTAACTTAGCCTTGAAGTTATGTCCCTGGGTTTTGGATAACAGCAGCCGGAAGTCTTCTAAGCCACAAACCATAGACTTGTAGACAACCCACCCTGAATCCACACACTTAACCTAAGTGAGTTCTTGGGATATTTTTTAGGACACAGACCTTCTGTCCAAAAAAGATTTCCAGTGCCTTGTATTAAAAGATACAATGTCTAATATATATATATTTTTAAGTTTTTAAATAAGAGATTAGGATTCATAGCTTGGGCAGTGGGGAATCAGAAACAGGACAGCAACTGCATTAAATAATTCTGGATAAACTTTGAAGCCTGCAGTAAACCATGTCCATGGACATTGCTATGTCCTCAGTATCCTAGGAACCCCAAATAGTTTCTGATGGGGACTTAAGAGTTCTTGTTTAAAGCAAAATGTAACATCTCTCTACCCTCCCCTTAAATGTAATTGAAACTAAGATACTAACTTGTTAGATCTCACAGCAGCTACCTTGAACCTGGATTTCATCTTAGCATAACATGAAATGCTGGCTGGCCCTTACTACATGATACCTCCACAGCTTGGAGAGGGGAAGGAGGTTGGGGAG
Source organism: Phoca vitulina (assembly GCF_004348235.1). NCBI lineage: Eukaryota > Metazoa > Chordata > Mammalia > Carnivora > Phocidae > Phoca > Phoca vitulina. Next base: position 27,063,368 of record NW_022589706.1, read on the forward strand.
AAGGCTGAACTCAAATTCTGAAGCACTCTCCAGGTTTCTCCAAGAAACTTCCCTGCTTTTACACTGAGGTAGTTGACTGTAAACTCAAAAGATACAGATGACTGTTACATCCCAGTGGGATGCTGGCTTGGATTAGTCTAGGTGATTGGCTATAATCTTCCAGCTATATTTTGTATATGAGAGCTGGATTCTGCCTGGGTGATCAGAATGGTGACAAATGCAAATTTTATGAGAAACCAAATTCTTAGAGGAATGGGAAGGAAGGATCTTCAGCACACACATGCATGCATGCACAAATCCATAATCATTGTCCAATATTTTAAGTGCTGTCAGGGTGAAGAAGAGATTAGGAGCCTTACTGGGGGCAAGTTACCAATTCCAGTGTGCCTAAAAGGAAAGAAGTGGCTCTGTTCAGGGAAGGACAAGTTGAGATGGTAGTAAAAACACATACATAGAGATGTAGAAGTTAAACTGTTAGAGACCAGAGTGACCTGTGTGTGCACAAAACAAGGAATTGTTCTTCAAGGGTACATTCATTTTAAGATGTGCAAACTGAACCTGTTACCTTTTCCTATTTGACCCAATCATAATCATGGTGGTTGGTAATGGTTCTGTATACATAGTGACCCCTAAATTAGAGTGATACATGCTACAAATTAGAATTCTTATTCAATGTATGACTTTGGCAGGTGGCAATTCTCACTAAATCTAGACATGTTTATTGCTTTGAGTGCTTTTCTCATTATGTCCCTCGTTTTGCATTCCCTATGGGCATCCTGAGTGGTCTGGGTTAAGGATAGAAGACAGAAGCTGGATCTTTAGGTTCCTAGACCATATCTCTCACACTTCTTGACCCAGTGTATCAGTCAGGGTTCCCCAGAGAGAAAGAGAACCAGTAGAATATTATATACACAGGAAGAGATTTATTATGAGGAAATGGCTCACATGACTATGGAGGCTGGGAAGTCCCATAATCTGCCATTTGCAAGCCAGAGATGTGGAAAAACCAGTGGTGTAATTCTAATCCAAAGGCTTGAAAACCAGGGGAGCCAATGGTATAAACCCCAGTCCAAGGGCAGAAGATCAGTGTCCCAGCTTAAGCACACAGGCAGAAAGCAAAAGGAGCAAATTCTTCCTCCACCTTTTGTTCTCCACCATTTGTTCCCACATGGGGGAGTCAGTCTACTTGACTGAGTCCATAGGTTCAAAAATGTTAATCTCATCCAGAAACACCCTCCCAGACACACCCAGAAATCATGTTTAGTCTGGGCACTCTGCAGCCCAGTCAAGTTGACATACAAGGAACCATTACTCTCAGGAAATCCATCAGGCTCAGAACTCAGCCTCTAAAAACTCAAAGAGAAGGCCTTTGAGGCTTGCCCATCTACTCCAGATCGCATCACCCGCAGCAAAGTCCAGCTGCTTCCCTGTCAGTTACATGCCTCTACAGCTGTGCTCATGCAATCCCTCAACAAATTAAAGTCCCACCACACATTCAAACCAGCTTCTCCCACATCATCCTCGAGCCTCTCCTTCATGAAACTTATGTAACATTGCAGGCCAACTATACTGAAATTAATTTTTTTAAGAAGGCTCCACGCCCAGCATGGAACCCAACACAGGGCTTGATCCCACAACCCTGGGATCTAGACCTGAGCTGAGATCAAGAGCTGGACACTCAACAGACTGAGCCACCCAGGAACCCCTTAAATTAATTTAAAAAATAATAATAATAACAATTCCATCCTCCCTAATAGTCTCCCATACCCTTTTGAAGTCAATCCTTACCTCCAGGCCTATTTTGCTTTCCTGTACTTTTGCCTTTTTCATAATAGATTGCAGCCTTTTGAGTTTGACTTCTATTGCTTGGCAGTATGTATCTGAGATTCGTCCGTGTTGTTACATGTATCAGTAGTTTGCTCCTTTTCATTATTTAATATGGATGTACCACAATATGCTTATACATTCTCCAGTTGAAGGATATTTGGATTATTTCCAGTTTGAGGCAATTATAAATAAAACTGCTACAAATATTCACATAAAGATTTTTGTGTTAACATAAGTTTTCACTTCTCTTGGGCAAATGCTTAAGAGTGGGATTGCTAAATTGGGTGGTAGCTAATGTTTAGCTCTTTAAAAAAAAAAAGATTTATTTCTTTTAGAGAGAGAGCACAAGCAGCGGGAGGGGCAGAAGGAGAGAGAGAGGGAGAGAAGCAGACTCCCCACTGAGCGCAGAGCCCAACTTAGGGCTCAATCTCACAACCCTGAGATCACAACCTGAGCCAAAATCAAGAGTCAGAGGCTTAACCGACTGAGCCACCCAGGCGCCCCTCCAGCACCACTTTATTTTTAAAGATTTATTTATTTGTTTGAGAGAGAGAGAGAGTGTGGATGCATGAGCAGGGGGAGGGGTAGAGGGAGAGGGAAAGAGAAAGAATCTTAAGCAGACTCCCCATTGAGCAAGGAGCCCATCTCAGGGCTTGATCTCAAGATCCCAAGATCATGACCTGAGCCTAAATCAAGAGTCAGACATTTAACAGACTGAGCTTACCCAGGTGCCCCATCCAGCACCACTTTTGAAAAGATTACTCTTTCTTCAAATTGACTTTGTAGTTTTGTCAAAAAATCATCTAACCATATACATATAGGTCAGTTTCTGGACTTGGTGTTTCACTATTCTATGTGTCCATCCTTTCACCAAAACCACATGATTTTGATTACAGTAGCTGAAACTGAGACTTCCTATATAAATCCCTGGATATGAGCAAATACCAAACACTTTTGGAAGCACATACTCTTAACCCATGACACAGAGAAAGCCTTACTTTGATTCACAAAACCAAACTAACGAAACACACGAGGAAACATATACCAGATGCAGGAGGCAGCTGTCCCTACAAATGGGACAACACAAGAGGTCCATGTGGTAGAATTGTCAGAAACAAACTATAAAATAAGTACATTTAAAGACATAATAGAATTAATCAAAGCCCTAAGAAAAGAATCTCTGGTTCCAGTTAAGGGATGATTAAGTGCATTCCACTCTATTCCTCCTGCTAATTACAACAAAAGACTCTAAAACAAGACTATTATAAAGCAACTCTTGGTAGACTCTGAAGGATGAAGAGAAGATGGTAGACTAGCTAGAGAACTTAGGATTTGAGGGACAACCCAGCAGCAAATTCCTCGAGGTAGTTTTCTGTTTGTTCTCCTGCCATAGAGACTGGTCTGGGAGCTAGAACACCCACAACCTGGAACCACTACCAGGTAGAGACAGGAAAAAAAAAGAAAAAAGAAAGATCCAAGGAAAACCTACTCTGTTTCAACAAAGAACCAGAAAGAGGATGGCTCTACAGGATGGAGCCTTTATGACCATAACTGTCCCAGTGCAGGCAAATACCATAAAAGACACAACACTGCCCCGCTGCCCCCATGCTGCAGAGTCTATGGGATGGAGCCCAATCACCACCCTTTACTCTGCACCGAGTGGCTCCCCTTTCCCCAGGTACTGGTGTAGTGGCAGCGGAGACAGTGGGGAGGAGCCCTGTCCACAGTGCTCACCCAGCACTAAGCAGCAAACAGGCAGCATCCCCGCCCCTTTCCAACCAGAGAGTTGGGAGACGATTATGGAGAGAAGGGAGCAGAAAAAAGAGACTCATCTCTGAGTGAGCCTAGCCTTACACTGACCATAATCATCGCAGCAAAAGCTTTGAGAATTAACTACCACGTGGAATACCCCCGAGCCTGCAGACTGGCCTCTCGGCAGTACACAGTGGGGCAGACCAGAATAGCATTGCAAAGGTTCAAAAGGCAAATTCACATTTAAACCACAGCCCACAAAAGTGGGCCAGGATGTGTGTCCTAAATCTAAATGTGTTGACTGCCTGCTAAAATAGAGGACTTAAAGAGGAATCAGAGTCTCAAAACATAACACACAGAATTTCTAAGATACAATCCAAAATTACTTGGCATAGCAAGAATCAGGAAAAATCTCATCTTTCATGAGAAAAAAAAAAAAATCAACAGATACTTAAGCCCAAAGAGTGTTGGGATTATCTCACAAAGATTTTAAACGAATGATCATAAAAATTCTCCAAAAGCAATTATGAGTACTCTTGAAACAAATGGAACACTAGAAAATCTCAGCAAAGAAACAGAAGATATTTAAAAAAGAGAATCAAATGAAAATTTAAAAATGAAAAATACAACATCCAAAATAAAAATATTCACTGGGCGTGGTACCTGGGTGGCTAAGTCAGTTAAACGTCTGACTCTTAATCTCAGCCCTGGTGTTGATCTTGGGGTTGTGAGTTCGACTCCCGCGTTGGGCTCCATGCTGGGCATGGAGCCTACTTAAAAAAAATTATTTTTCATTAGATGAGCTCAATAGCAGAGAACACAGAAGAGAGAGTCAGTAGACTTCAAGATCTATCAATACTAATTATCTGAACAACATAGAGAAAATAAATTGAAAAAAAAAAGAGCAAAACCTTGGGGACCCGCAAGAATTACAAAAGATTTAACATTCATATCCCTGGAGTGCCACTGGAGAGAAGAAAGTGCAGGGCTGAAGAAATATTTGAAAAAATAATGTCTGAACCCCCCCCCCCCAGTTTTTTGAAAGACAAAACAAACAAACAAACAATAACCACCACAGCAAAAACCCATCAGATTCAAGTAGCTGACTCAATTCCAAAACAACATCTTGGGATAAACACAAAGAAATCCCCCTCAGGCCCATCATAATCAAACTGCTGAAAATGAAAGACAAAGCAAAACAGTGTAGCGGTAGACGTAACATGCATGAAGCCTGATATTGAATTTTCACAGTGGCAACTAGATGGATATGAAATACTAGAATTATAATGGTCTTATTTTTATAAAGACATTTATAATATTTCATGAACTTTTCCAAAAATAAAATAAAATTTCTCAGCTTCTTCTGCCTCATCCTGTTTCCCTCAGTCTCATGCAGGGCACACTCTATATCATAGGCGTCGTTCCTCATTAAACCACCTGCATGCAAATCTCTGTCTGGGAGTGTATTTCCAGGGATTCTGGCCTGGCCATGTGCCAACTGGCCTAGTGGCAAAAAGAAATATTGGCCTTCTGTCTCCTCTTTCACATGGTAGTGTGGTGAGATAAGCAAACGGTGAGTTTGCTGATAGATATTGTTAAATGTACTCCCATATTATAGCTTAATTTAAATAGCTTTGATTTTAAATTTTTTATATTAGATACATGTTGTGGTCTTCATTTGTATTCCTGCCGCAGGGACCACAAATGTTTGGAGTGAGCCTGCTCATCCCTCTTTATTTCTGTTATATTTTCTAGTTTCTGTTATAAAGGAACACTATTGGTTTTGTTATAAAGGAACACTACTGGTTTTAGAAGATGATCTTGTATCTGGCAAACAGGCTGAACTATCTTATTAGCTCTATTACTTAGCCTGCTGATGCTATTGAGTCATTTTTTTTATGAGGATAATTAAAATACCTGCAATAGTAACTATTTACTTTTCCCCTTCAATCCTCATACCTCCTGTCTTATGGTGTTGGATTATTTCTGCAACATTGTTAAGCATTAGTAGTATCCTTGTCTTATTGTAATCTTTATGGAAATGCAACCAAAAATGTCTCCAATAAGCATGATTTCTGTTATAGGATTTTTTATCTGGGCACAAAGTTTAACAAGTGTTCTTCATCTATTTATACTCTGTGGTTTTTCTCCTTAGATCATTAATATGGTAAGTTATAGTGATAGATTGTGAAACCAATCTTGCATTTCTTATATAAAGCCTGCTTGTATATATAAATATGCATATTTTAATAAAATTTAAAACTTGTGTAGCTCATGTTTTATTTAGGATTTTGTATCTACGACAATAAGTGAAACAAATTTACAGTTGCCTGATCATAGTTTCACTAGCTTCCTAAACCATGTGGAAACAAAGGAAGACCAACTAGATGAGAACAAGCAAAGGCTACTATTTAGAGCTTGATATAGCAAGAGAGTCAGCCACATCACTTGGGTTTTGGCAGACTCAAAAGCAGGCAGAAAAGTGGGAAAGCTTTATGGTGGATTAAAAAAGAAAAATGGCTTCAAGTATGCCTTGATTGGAGATTGTTGACACAGGGAAGCTATAGGAGGGCCAAGTATAAGCAGGGTATCTGTGTGATTGGTTAGGGCTACCCAGTTGGCTTTTTCTGGTTGGCCCTAAGTTGAACATGGGGGCAAAAATCGGGGAAGCTGTCAATTATTAATCAAATCCTGGCTATTTGGGGCCAATCATTATAGGAATTATTGTTTGGCTTCCTGACTGTTTACTAGAGATAGTGGTCTGACTTCCTACAAATCTGACTTGCAACTAGCACCTGGGCTTCATGAGCTGGTTACAATAAATAATGGATTAGTTTCCTGGGCAGCTCATTGCGTATTATGGGCCAGAGTACTATTTTTACCAATGATCTGGCCATTATCTGTTTGTATATTCAGTCTCTCAGTGGAGTTGAACACCCTTTCCTTCTTTTTCAATTTTCTGGAATAACTTATAAAAGATAGAAATTCTTGAAAGTTTGGTAAAATTCCTCTGAATAACAGCTTGGGCCAACTCTTGGACAGTGGAGGTCTTTGTTTTTAATAACTATTAAATAATCAGGTTTTAAAATAATCATTACTCTATTTAAATTTTCTATTCTTTCTTCCACCAGTTTTTACCTTCCACATTTTTCCAGAAATGTATCTGGTTTTTCTAAGTCAATATTTGAAAACTGTTAGTCATAATGGCATTTCAAAATTCTTTTAATCTCTGTGTCTAAGAGCTATTTTCCTTTTTATTCTACCTTTTACATATTTCTGTCTTCTCTTTCCTTTTCTTGATCAGTCTTGCCAGAAGTCTATCATCCCAATTTTTTCAAACTGCTAAGTATGTTTTGCTAATTAATCTTCTGGAGTGCATTGTGTTAGTTTTGTTAGTATCTGATTCCGTTAATTCTTTTATCTTTATTATTTCCTCCCTTGGTGCTGGGTTTGCATTGTTGCTATTTTTTAACTGCTTGAGAAAATTGCCTAACTCATTTCTTTTCAATCTCCCTTGTTTGCTTGTGTTTAAAGTTACAAATTTCTTTCTAAGTTCTGCTTTAATTGGGTCCCCTGAATTTTGGCATCCAGGCGGAGTTGCCCCATAGTGTATGTAATGTCTTCTACTCAGTGCACCATCAGGCCTGGGAGGGGTGAGTGGAGGCCCTGCAGAAAGGAAGGAATGTTGTTTCTTTGCCCAAAGGGACCTTTAGCTCACTTCTCATAGCCCCCTCAGGGTTGGAATCACCCAAAACACATGCCTCTTTCTGATTCAAACAGAGATGCCACATAGGGTGGTGGGAATCCTGAGATGGGGCTGTTGCTTGCTCATCCCCAAGTGTTTTGCTATTTGTCTTTTTTTTTTCCAAATGTCACTTTTTCATTTATTAATAAATTATTTATGGGGAAGAGTTGAAAAAGGCAAGGATTTACAATTATTTATGGAAAAAGTGGAGGATCCCAAAAATGCTTCCAAGAGAATTAGTTGAAATTCACTAGTGATCTTTTTGGGAAGGGCTCAATGAATAATATCATATGAATGAACTAAGGAAGAACTAAACATATAGGATTATAAGTCCCTAAAAACTCAATCTTTGTTTTATATATATAAATAAATCCACACGTATTCCAAAGTCCTACCTTTTTTGCTACATTCTGCCACTCAAGTAATTTTAATTTTCAAAAGTGGAAGAAGTGTTACTGATGATTATATCTTCCTTTGAAACCTGTAGAAAATCTGGAAGGTCAATTGGGGACTAGTAGGTGTAAACACAAAGAATCGGGAGATCTGCGCTTACCATTCTTGGCACGGGCTTATGTTTTCCATGGTGGAAAGTCTCCTTTAAAGAGAAGACAAAGCGAATACTACTGAAGGATTCCTGGAGTCCTCTTGTAATGAAGGCTGTTTTGGGTTCCTGTGAAAGTTTGCCATTGGGCCCACACACCTGCATGCCCTGGAAATTCATATCATTGTTATTTGTTTTAACTGAAAAGTTATGTAGTAATGTTTTATTCAGTTTCTAGGTATCTGTGATTTCGTTTTAGCAATACGCCTGAGAAGGAAGGAGAAAACAGACCAATGAAACTGAAGAGACAAGCCGGAAACGCATCCTGGCACATATGGGCTTGTGTCATGTAAGAACGGTGGTACCACACATTAATGGATGAAAAGTCACTTAGGAAATGGCTTGAGAAGAACTGAATCACTACGTTATATCATATACAAAGACAGATACCTGGTGTAAAGAAAAAAACTAAAAGCTAACTGAAGGAAATGCAGGAGACCATCACTGTAAGCTCCCGGTAGGGAGAGATTTCTTCAACAAGACTGAAAACTCCCTGGCAAGGTTTTGATGGATTGGATTGTACCAAAAAAAATTTTTTTTCAGTGAAGTTAGCAGTAGTTAACAGAATGGAAGAAGATACTTTCAATATCTTTACAAGGACCATACAAAGAACACATGTAAATCAATATTGCTATCTCTCAAAAATGGTGCGGAGTGGGGCGCCTGGGTGGCTCAGTCATTGAGTGTCTGCCTTCGGCTCGGGTCATGATCCCGGGGCCCTGGAATCGAGCCCCGCATCGGGCTCTCTGCTCGGCAGGAAGCCTGCTTCTCCCTCTCTCGCTGTGTCTCTCTCTGTCAAATAAATAAATAAAATCTTTCAAAAAAAAAAATAGTGTGGAGTGAGAAAAGTAGGAAACAATATCATACACCCATTCATATAAAGTAGGTACGCATATACATACAAAATAAACTACATGTTTTACAAGAGTACATGCACATTTGGGGCGCCTGGGTGGCTCAGTCAGTTAAGCATCCGCTCTTGATTTCGGCTCAGGTCAGGATCTCAGGGTCTGAGATCGAGCCCACCTGGGGCTCTGCACTCGGCGTGGAGTCTGCTTGAGATTCTCTCTCCCTCTCCCTATGCCCCTCCCCTCTCTAAACATATAAATAAATAAAATCTTTTTTTTTTAAAAGAATACCTGCATATTTAAAGTCACAACTTAATGTGTGTTTCAATGGAGGTAGGAAAATAAGGAAGGAACTAAGGAAGAAGGGAAAAGAAAGAGAGGAAGAAAGAAAGCTGTCAGCTCAAGTAATTTTAATTTTCAAAAGTGGAAGAAGTGTTACTGATGATTATATCTTCCTTTGAAACCTGTAGAAAATCTGGAAGGTCAATTGGGGACTAGTAGGTGTAAACACAAAGAATCGGGAGATCTGCGCATGAGTAACGCGACTGCATGCAGAAACCAGGCCGACTAGTCTAGTCCCTTGTATGCTGGCTGTATACCTGTCAGTCCACGACTACCTTAAAAACTCATGTAAGACGGTGCAACCCAACCTTATTTTTTTTTTAATAAGCAGAAGCTTTCAACCTTACTAATCAGAACATCCTTTTTACTAAAAGTAGAATGTTGAGAAAATGGCTGACCTGAATGTTTGAAATGAAAAGAGTCATCTGGCTAATTTCATTTAAAGGCCTCTCTTCCCTCATAAAGAATGGAGTGAAACAGTTGGTTTCATTTGAGCTTTTAATTAGACCAAATTTAATATGCCTACAAGTATTTTGCCTGCCAGACATTGCAAAAATCTCTGCTGCTGATTTTACAAGAATTTAATACATGGGCTGGCAAGTTGGCTGCAATTAAATCGGAGATTATCTTGGTAAGTGAGAATGACAAAAGAAATCAAGGAGAAATACAATCTTATTGGAAGGGGAGGCAGGACAAGAAGGATGGGCTAGCAGGGATGGGCAGGCAGCCATGTGGGACGTGAGTCTCAGAAATGCAGTGTAGGGGCTCTTGGGTGGCTCCGTTGGTTAAGCCTTTGACTCTTGATTTCGGCTCTGGTCATGATCTCAGGGTTGTGAGATCGAACCCTGCGGTGGGCTCCACGCTGGGTGTGAAACCTGCTCAAGATTCTCTCTCTCCCTACTCCCTCTGCCCAACCCCCTCTCCCCCCAGGCACCTGCTGGTGCTCCCTCTCTCTCTCTCTATATATATTAAAAAAAAAAAAAAATTGCAGTACAATTCAGTCAAGAGTAAAGCCAGGTTTTATGAGACCCAAAGCTTACCTATTTGGGAAGGGGAAGGACTCTTAAAAAAAGAATATAACAAATACAAATACAAAATCAACTATGATTATGTGAATATGTGAATATTTATTTCAAATGAGAAAAGAAATCCAAATAAACTATAAAATTTAAAAGCCGTAGATATGTTAAACATTATAAAATCTATAAAAATATCATAGTATCTCTTAGCAAACTGCCTGACCATCTTTACAATACTTGTTTTCTGCACTTTTTAGATGCATAGTCTTTAATAGCTTCTTTCTATGGCAACAATTTCATAATTTTTTTTTATTGAGAGAATAAAAAGACAAGCCAATCTTTCCTCTCCTGTGGTTGATTAAAATTTGTCTTTTAATAACTGGATGCATAAAACATGTGATTTCGCATACCAATGGACTCACCTTTGTAGAATTGCTATAGGCTTGTGTCCTATAAATATAGAAATTCTGAAAAAAAAATCTATTTCATGTGATTCCTTCAAAAGGGAAAGACATATATATATGCTTCATTTATAATTCGCAGCATTATTGAGTAGATGCCTTTTTTTAATTGAAGTATAATTAACATACAGTACTCTATTAGTTTCAGGTACAATATAATGATCCAACAATTCTATACATGACTCAGTGCTCATCATAAGTGTGCTCTTGATCCCCTTCACCTGTTTCATCCATTCCCACCCACCCACCTCCCCTCTGGCAACCCCTAGTTCTCTGTATTAAACAGTCTGGTTTTGTTTGTCTATACCATATGATTTCTCTTATATGTGAAAATTTTTAAAATATTTTATGTATCTGTTTGAGAGAGAGAGAGAGAGAGACAGCGAGCATGAACAGGGGGAGCAACAGAGAGGGGAGGGAGGAACAGACTCCATGCTGAGCCAGGAGCCCGACACAGGACTCGATCCCAGGACCCTGGGATCATGACCTGAGCCTAAGGCAGACGCTTAACTGACAGCCACCCAGGGGCCCCTTATATGTGGAATTTAAGAAACAAAACGAATGAATAAACAAAGAAAAAGAGAGTAGATTCTTGATAGGAGAGAACTTCTGTTTGGAGCAGGTATTGATGAGAATGAGTCCCCTGCTTTTGATTTTACACACCTTGATGACTGGAAGAATTTTCTATGGATTCGCTTCTGACCCTATTCTTCCACTGGCACATCTGGGCCGGATGCCACAGGACACATTCCTATTTCGATATGACCTCGAACCCTGTGGCTTCAGGTGTCCATGCTAGCCCCGTGAGTGATAAAAGTATTCCTGGATATTATTCCCACCCTGGAATGAGCTGACAGTAACTCAGCATGGAAGTAATGTGAACACATGCATACCTTCTAAGAACCCCAAACAAAATGAAATTCCTTAGATAATATCCTTTTCCTGGAGCTGCTTCAGTCCCATTGACATGAACAGAAGTCAGACAGGAATCTTGGCCAGATGCAGTTAAAATATTGTACTCTTGCAAATTTCATAAAAACAAATGGCAAGAGAGCATGACACTGGTGCCATCCCAGAATTTAGAAGGACTTATGCACATGAATCCCTTGAAGCTTTATTAGCTTCAGAGTCAATCCACGTCTGACACTATCGGGCTGCAAACGCAGCAGATAAACTCATCTGCCGACCCTGTCAGAGAAGGCACACTCTAAGGTCTCCCCCTCTGGAGACTCGGACTCAGTAAATCGGTGCTTTGGAGCTGAGTGGGGTGGGGCAAGGTGGGTGTGGAGGTGGGACGGTGTAGAGGACAGAGGGGACCTATGGAGACCTTCTTATCTTAAATAAATGAAGAAATCTTTATCTCCAGGGCTCGTCCTGCCAACCTATGACCTATGCGTCAGCTTTTTAAGTCTCCGGGTATTCCAAGGGATGATGGCCAAGGTCAGCTTCTCCAAATTGCTAGCACTGCCCTTCCACCACAAACACACACATCCTCCTTCTCCCCGTGCACTTCCATTCTGACCCTTTTTAAATAAGGCATGCACGCACACACACACAGGGCAAACATGAAGTCAGGGGCTGAATCTATCGATTGGAATCCTGGACTGGCCACTTGCAAACCGGAAAGCTTTGGTCTCCTTTCTGTGTTCTAAAATGGAGGCCATCGTACTTGTGCTCATCTCCCGCACAGACAGCCCAGGTGAGCAATGGAATCACCACGATCCCCCCCAGAGTTCATAGAAAGCTGCTTACATCCTAAGGATGATCTTCCTTCTTCAAAAAAAGATTTTATTTCTGCACTGCTGGAGGTAGACACAACTCTGACCTTGAGAGAGCATTTGAATAATCAAATACCAACCAAATACTATTATGAAAACGGTAAGAACCCTTGCCATTAAGTCTGTCTCTCTCTCTCTCTCTCTTTTTTTTTTTTTTTTTGATGCTTCTGCTCCTAAGCACACAGGCTTCAGAGGGGATCACCCTTGTTCACGTGTCTGCGGTGTCCCTGGCCATTCTGAAGGCCCAGCAATCTCTTTAACCTCTCAGGACTTCACCTGCCTGGTCTGTAACACAGGGGCAGCTCATATCGATATGACGGGGTTGTCAGAATGGAATGAAACTGTGTTTGTAAAGTCCTTACTTCATGCAATGTAGAGTTTTGCTCCATAAACCATAGTTATTGTCCTGACTACATTACTATTTAGTGCTCTCAGAATGAATAAGGAGGCCATGCCAAGAAAAAAGGGAAAGAGACCCCAGAGCTGCTAAGATGACAGGAAAAGGACATTCTCAACCGCTGGTAACGGGAGGATTGATTAGAGATTTCTTTAGAAAGTAACTTGATAGTGTTTATCAAAATTTAGTATTTTCTAGGAATGCATTGCAAACTAATCTATACTAATTTGACTAGGGAACATCTGTCAGGTGCTCTTGGTAAAATCAGTTGACTCCAGTGAGTAGAGGCAGATGATACAACCTTAATACTGAACCACATACCTGACCCTCGGGCGTCGGATTAGGGCGCTTTCCAGGACTAACTAGCCACCCTAGTGCAGATACACTGTGACGCACACCGCTCACACTCAGGACGGATGGGGTGAATTGGCCCTCTGCATTCATGCAACCTTTTCCTAACACGCCTTCTGGGACTGCAGAGCCTGGAAAACTAAACATGCCATTTCCTGAACTGCCTTGCAGCTGAGATTGGGGATGAAAATTAGGTCCCACCAAAGGCATGTCAGATGTGGTTCAAAATACTCCCTTTTTTTTTTTTTTTTACAGAAAACGGCTAAGCTGGAGGGCATGCCTTATGTGAGATCCAGATGGTCTGTTAATCAAAGCCTAGGACAGGGCCAACGTACCTGCCTGTGTAGGACTGGGCTGGTGGTCTTCCCGCCCCAGGGGAGGGGACGTGGCGGTGATGACCAGTAACCCTCAGGACAGAGGAGAATTTGCCTTTCTTACAGACAGCTCACTAATAGGAGGAAGAGAGGCAAAACCGGAGCTAAGCCCCTCCGGTACGGTTCCCAAACTCACCAACTAAGTGCCGCCACCTTCTTCCTCCCCTAGGCATGCCAGAAAGCGAGAGGAAGAGTGGACAGGAGTGTCACAACTTCACACAGAGGGGAGACACCAAGGAGGGTAAGAAGTGTTCATCCTTCTCCATTACCTATGGGCAGAAAGCCTCGGAGAGGGGCAAAGAGGACCGTCAATGATTTACTGTCGTATTGTCCGTTATTTTCAATTAATGTGTATAAGGATATTGCATTTGTGTACCACGTGTGTAGTTAAAAAAGAAAGAAATGTGTGAAAGTAAGTGCTGTGAATTCCACTTCTATGTGGGATAAAGTAGCCTACAGCACACCAAAGCTTCTGCCAGAAAAAACTGGAAAATCTAGATGCAGCAGGAAGAAAATCTTTCAAAAGCATCAGAGGGCTGGCTGAAGCCATGGGGATTAGGCAGTGCTGATTCTGGAGGAGGGAGAAGTGGGGGGAGGCAGGCAAGCTGCTGACTGGCAGCCACTCTTCCCCTGGGGGGCTCCTCACCCTGCTAGCTGCGAAGGAAAAGTCGCTTCCTTGGAGGACCCTCTATCTAAAGCAGCTGGGCGGCTAGGTCTGGTGGCTCGCACTGCAATTTGTAATTCAGTGTTGATTTCATTGTGCTTTGATCTGTGTCAACCTTTAGACTCTAAACTTCTTGCAGGTGGAAGAGTTTGTCTATCTTGTTCACTGCTGTATTCCTAGCTTCCAGCCACTACACGGTAAATAGTTAGCTGAATTCGTTGAATTCAATTGAGTTGGACTGAACCGAAACAGTAAAAGTTTTACGGCTCCTTTATTTATTTATTTATTTGACAGAGACAGCGAGAGAGGGAACACAAGCAGAGAAGCAGGCTTCCCGCTGGGCAGGGAGCCTGATGTGGGGCTCGATCCCAGGACCCTGGGATCATGATCTGAGCCGGAGGCAGAAGCCACCCAGGCGCCCCAGTTTTATGGCTCTTTTGGATTTCCTGAGTTCCATCACTTCTCGACCTCTCGGCTAAGATCAAGTGCGGATTTCCTGGGTTCCAGAGGCACCTATTTCCACTGGAGGCCCTCCTCTGAGCAAACTTTGTCAGTGGGGTCAAACCCAAGCCCTTTCTGACCAGCACCGCATCCCCTGGGTCCTGCTCTGATGCGTCTAGGGCTTGGAAGTGGGTGGGGTTGGGAGCCTTACCATCCCCCCACCATCCTCCCAGGCCACACCCAAGCCACACCCCTGGGCCCGCCTTCTCCTAACCACCGAAAGTCCTGAGGCTCTAACAGAACAAGTTTCAGAACTTCCACTCTCAGAGCCTCGCGAGCCTCCAGTTTCGGTTTAACTCAGCGCATTTCACAACCTCTGCCAAACCCTGTGGGTTCCTCAAGTCTACCTGCTCTCAAACGCTTACCTCGAGATTCTGAAACTGGGCTTGCCCCCTCTCCAGTTCTGGGCCCCACCTCCCTTATTCTCACCTCCTCCAGGGGTTCCCCCAAGTTCCCACCTTGAGGGAGCCCCTGCTCTATGAGTGAAGACGGATGATAGAAAGCACACTCCATGGTACCCATTGAGCTCCTCAACTGTGGGGTAACTTCTTACATGTGTGTTTGTAAGTGTGGCTCCACGTCCTCAGAACTTCATTCCTGTATTCAATCCTTCCTTTCTCTTTCCAAGTACAAAGTACCATGACGGAAGCAAAAAAAAAAAGAAAAAAAAAAAACCCAACAAACCCGGGCTTCTGGTCCCGATGCTCCTGCTGTTAGATCTTGTACCTACTGTGTTCTGGTGGAGGTCTGATAAATTCGCTTTGGGGTTCGATCCTTTCACATTCCTAGTGGGGGGGTTGATTTTCTTCTGAGCACCCTGAGACAGTCAGGCTCAGGGAAACTAAGGCACGGGGCCCACATTTACAGAAGAGACTGGGGTACAAGCCGGATGCCCTATAATGAAATTGCCATGAGAGGCATGTCTGTATTGTGTCCTAGCCACGCGCAATCAAGTGACCAAGGACCCCAAGCCCCACCTGATGAGGCTATTTGGTACCTGTAGAGGAACTGCTAGAATTCCTGCCCCGGCGCCCCATTGTCGTTCCCGGCTCTCTACCTAGCTGCATGAGACACCTGGAGTAAATCACTCCACCTCTGGATCCAGGCCTCACATTTTGGAGGGGCGCAGTACATGTACCCCATAGGTTTATTGTGAGGATTAAATGGACCATCAGGTGTCAAGTGCTTGGAACAGCCCTGGGCCCAGAGGAAGCCTCCATAAGTACTAACGTGACAAATTTATCCACGATGGAGAGCCCGAGAAGGCTTTCTCCGGCCTCGGAACTAGCTCACACCTCTCCTGATGGTAACTTGGGCCCTCCCGGCGACTGGATAAACACGAAAAGAGTGGGCTCCAAGGCCCCCTTTCTAGCACTCAATGCTGGCCACACACTTAAGGCTGTAAACACTCAGATTAATTCAATTGATTGGATTACTTTTCTTTGTTGACATTTAGTCTCAGATTATACTCTAAGGCACCTGGCGGCAGGGACTGGGCTGAGTTTCATGTGAAATCCCCACGGTTTTGCATAGTGTCCTAGAGTATTCCACCCATGTCTGTTTCATAAATGCATGGATTTCATTTTGGTGTTTTCGAGTCTCTCTAGGCAGCCATCTACAACACACCTTGAGGGTGAATTACACCTGCAGATAGCAAATCTCATCTACTACTTTCTCCCTAGTTTCTCAGTGGTAATGTTTACCCAACCTCTCTTCCAGAATCTGGTTGCAATTTTCCAAAGCCTCTACTTAGAGGAGGCCTGTGCCCAGAGGGGGTGTCTTTCCTTTCCTCCAACCCTTACCAAATCTTTCTAGCCTTTCAAGGATTAATCAATAACTGATAAATGGATGGTCAATGTCTCCCCCAGTTTATTCCTTTCTTTCATCTTATGTAACAGTGTACTTTTTTTTTTTAGAGAAAGTTTTTTTCATTGAAAGATTTATTCATTTATTTGAGAGAGAGAAAGCACAGGGGTGGGGGGGAGGGGGGCGGGGTGCAGAGGGAGAGGGAGAATCTTAAGCAGGCTCCATGCCCGCACAGAACCCAACGTGGGGCTTGATCCCATGACCCTGAGATCATGACCAGAGCTGAAATCAAGAGTTGGACGCTTAAAACCAACTGAGCCACCCAGGTGCCCCATGTAACAGTCTACTTTAAACCTCCATCTAGAAGTGGGAATTTCAAGCAAAACAGGATAGGTGTTTTTAGTTAAGGCCCTCAAAAGAGGTAAGGAAGTTCAAGTAGCTGTCCAAATGGAATTGCAAGGGGAGACAATCTTTAGACCTGTCAAGCTGTTTGATCACAACACAGGGGTTTTTCTGTTCGCAGATTGGCCAGTGGGCTCCTTGTGGGCAAGACCAACATCTCCCTCGTGGAGGTGGATCCAGGACCCAGCTCAGTGCCCAATGAGAAGAGCTCTGTTAAGTGTCTATGAAAACTGAGCACATTGGAATGTTTCAACTGATTAAAGTCACAATATCTTGGCTCATAGCAAGGCACTCAATCAAGGGTTCTTGGGGTGAGGTTGGTCAATGAAAGGCAGTAAGACACCATGATTCTGGTTCCAGAGTTTGAGATTCAGAATCAGATAATCCTGGGAGCAAATCCCAGCTTTGCTTGCTTCTTTCAGTGTGCCCTAAGCTTCTGCTCTGTAGAGGACTTGTTTCAGGATTGTTGTGAGGCGGGCATGAAGTCATGCAGGTGAAATTTACATTAGCAACTGCTAATACTTACCCAACGTTGGGCCTTGGGCCAGAAACTATCCTGGGACTTTCTCACTTCATCCTCCGACAGCCCAAGGAAGAAAGTGCTTTTTCTTCTTCCTCTTCCCCTTCTTCTTCTTTTACAACTTACACACACTTTATTTCCTTGATTGAAAGCCTTCTTATGGTACATAAAATGTTTTAAGTAATTGACCTCAGCTTTGTTCACGCAGACTTCAGTGAGTTCTGTTTTGGTTTTCTGTGCTCAAGACTCCACTCAATTGCTGCTCTTGCCAGGTGGTCTATTTTCTCTCAGGATCAAGGTGGGCATTTTCATATAAAATCTGATTGTTAATTCCTTCTCCAGCAATTCTTTCCTGGATTCTTAGCTTTGCCTACTTACACCTACATGCACCTGGCATCCAAAAGTCACCAAGATAAATTCCCCCACCCCGACATCCCCTGGTCTAATTCTGCCTTTCCCTTCCTGGGCTCCAGCATGGTGGCCGTGGGGTCCGGTGGGCGCCTCCAGCCCTGCCGTCCGCCAAGGTGCTTTAACCACCCCACTTCTTACAGAGGAGGATGTCGAGGAATTGAGAGGCTAAGACAAGTCCCCAAAGTCATGCAGCTCATGAGTGGTGGTTCCGGGACCCACACGTAGCCCCTGGTCCTAACGATGAAGGGAGCGCTTGGAGCGCCACACATGGTTCATAAGGACTCAGGAAAGGCAATGCTATTCATGTTGCTGTTGTTGTTGTTGTGTGAGGAGCAGAGAGCCCGAGGCTCCTCAGCCTTTAGACCCAGGCCCCTGTGGCTGGTGGCTGGGCTCCCTTCTCCAAGGCCTGTCCTGGGCAGCCCCACCCAGAGTTCTGGCCACACCCTGCCCGCTCCCAGAAGGTAAACAGGGCCACGGGAGAAGGGACGCATTGTTGGGCCGGCAATCTTGGCCCTGGAGGCCATGCACTTTGGCTTAGAAACGACACAAATCAATAACAGTAAAAGTCAGAATGTTGGCCCTCTTGAACTTCAACTGACCCCATCCCCGAGCCAGTTAGTCAGGAGGGTAGATGCCCAGGACCTGATTCCAGGAGAGAAAACTTCCGGCATGGCATCTAGTCAACGACCTTGAAGGAGTGAGGTCGCAGATCAGAGGTGGTGAGGAGGGCGGTATGTTCCTGGGCGGGGGGAGAAAGGAAGTGTGCTAGTGGGGCCCGGAACAGAGAGACCTACCCTGGTGGATCGCGGTGGTGGCAGAAAGCAAGATTCCTTCTCTGGGGAGTGCTGGCCTGCACAAATAGGTTTGCTCACAACAGCTAAGATTGACCGGGTGCTTCCTACAGGCCAAACACAGGGCTTCCTCTTAACCTGCCTTAATTCGCTGGACATGCTCCTATGAGATGCATTTTGTCATCTTCCTTGTTCAAGGGACGAAGCCGTGGTGCGGAAAGGGTAAATCAACTTTCGGGGGGCTGCCCAGCCCACAGGAGGCCGGACCGGAATCTGAACCCCGGAGATCTCTAGCCCCTCCCTGGAGGCCGGCATCAGTTTATTTCTCTCTCTGTTTTTCCTCATTTAATTTGAATCAGATTTCTTACACCGGAAGATATTCAGAGAAAGGGTCACTGGGAGGGTCTGGGGAGGGTGCCCTGCAGGCTGCTAGGGATCCTCAGGGCAATCCATTCGGTTCCTGTTCCTAGTCGGAGAGGCCCCCTTAAAAGTTAGCCCCCCTCCACCCACTCTTCATTGCAGAGTATTACCAGGGTGGGGGCGGAGACTGAGAAGGGTACAGACACCTCCCCGAGCCCCCCTCCTCCCACCACTATGAAAACTACAAATTGTGTCCACGTCCTGTCTCTCATGACCAGGTTAAGTCGGGCCTTCTCCGCTGCTCCTCTGATCTAGTTTCTACAAAGCATATAACAAAGGTCGCTAGAGAGGACACCTCAACATAAGTTCCAAAGGGCAGCGCAGCGCGTCCAGCGTGGGCTCCCCGACCTTACAGAGCAGGTGGGAGGACTATTATGTCCGTTGCCACCCCGAGAGCAGGGGTTCGTGTGAATCACATGCTTTCTGAGTGTGGCAAGAAAAATCCCTGCCTCTCATGTCTCTGTGGTTTATCTGGAGCCAGGAAGTGCTGCTGTAAGCTTGGAGATTATGCAGGTTTATTGGGCTTGTGGTTATCCATGCCCATTGCAGGTCCTCCGAGAAATGTAGGGTATTATTTCCTTGATTCTTTCCACACACTGGAGCATTCCTTTGATTAGTAGACTACAAATACTTCAAGAATGATAGACAACGTTTTAAAATGGGGGCTCTTCCTGATAAGGGTCAGGAGTTCTGGTTCTCAACAGCAGAGGCTTCTGTCCTTAAGGGGCACCCCAGAAAATGTGGACTGTGGGCGCCCCCTGCTGGACGGGGGGGGGAACCCAGAAGTTCGGGGCCCTGAGTTCAGAGCCAGCGGTCTTATGAGGTATTTGAAGTACCTCCTGCTCCCCTCGGATACCTGGCTCTTCTCCTTCTTGTCCTTCCAGGACTAAATTGCATACAAGTAGTGAAAAGGCCACATGGCTTAGGGGTAAGGAGGGTGGACCCTAGAGCTAGACTGCCTGGGTTCCAATCCTATCTCTGCCACGCTGTGTGACTTTGGGCAGATCACTAAACCTCTCTGTGCCTTACCTTCCTCATCTGTATAATCAGGATTCTAATACTACAACTCACCTCACAGAGCAGTTATGAGACATGAATGGAGTCATATGTGTTGAAATTGAGACATAAATGAGGTAATATGTGTAAATGAGCATAATTTTTAATTATATATGTATTGATTATTGCTATTATAAATGCCATCATCATTATTCCCATTAGTATTATTAATAAAACCTAATAGAAAGCTTCTTCCCTCTCTGCACCCTAAGGGTCACTGTCATGGCCACCAAAAATTCCAACAATCTGGGAGTCCCATAATGGGGAGACAGCTCAGAGAGGGAATATGGCAGAGATAATAATGATATATATAAAAAATACATCTCCAGTCCCACCCCTCAGTAAACATACAATTCCCGGCAGCTGGTAGTCATCCAGACCTTGGCATGCATCATAGCACGCATTATTCTAGACACCAAAGGAAGGGAAGAAATCATTAACACCATTCCAACAATAAAGCTTTCTCAAAGGAGAAAGGTAAAATAATTTGTATCAGCCAAGCACTTCCAGCCAGCCAGCCAAGTTTGTTGGGTTTGTTGGCTTTTATTGCTAGAAAAATAAGCTGTAGGCCACCTATTATTGCTTTATTAAAGCAACTTTATTAAATTTGTTTAATAAAGTTTGGTGTCTGAAGTAGCAACAGTAACCCCAACTGAACAATTAGTGTTCTTAGAAATTTGGAGATTATACATATGTATATTGGTGCATAGAGACACATATATATGCATTGTGTGTACGTATATGTATGCAAACATGTATACTTATATTTTACATTTTAAAGCTTTTGCATATGTAACCAACATTTTGAAGACTGTACATATGTACATATACATACATACAATATAAACAGAATGCCTTAAAGATGTTTATGCCCCTTTGAGTGGAATGTTGGTGGTTATGGGGAGGGAATGAGGCATAAAAGAATTTTTGATAGCTATAGGACTACACAGGGCACTGTATTCTTTTTTTTTTCTTAAGATTAATTTATTTATTTTAGAGAGAGAGCATGAGCGGGAGGGGTAGAGGGAGAGGGAGAGAGAATCCCAAGCAGACTCTGTGCTGACAGCGGAGCTGATGCGGCGCTCAGTCTTAGGACCCTGAGATCATGACCTGAGCCAAAACCAAGAGTCGCATGTTCAACCAACTGAGCCACCCAGGCGCCCCCAGGGCACTGTATTCTTAAAAAGTTTGGAAGTTGGGCAGGGCAGGGCTTGGAAAGGGAGGTGGTGGTGAGTGATGGCGATGGTATATCTAAATGATACAGCTGACAAGTGGAAGATCCCCCAGTAGCTTGATTTCAGGGGTAGCTAGTAATTGTAGTAGAAAGAGCTTTGCCATCCTTTTGCTTGGAAAAGCTTGTGCTAGGCATCGCTGCTTGTGGATTTTCCTGACTTCCCTGACCCCAGCGCCTGGACCACGGGCCTCCTCCGGGCCTCTGCAGCACCCTATTCCAGCCGAGGCACTTACCACTCTCTTCTCTGACTTCTCATTCGAATGGGAGCTTCATGGGGGTGAAGATATGCCTTTCCTTTTCACTTCTGGATCTCCAGCACAGAGTTGGCATGCAATAAATATTTGTTGCGGGTTTGAATGAATAAGCAGACAGATGGACACATGTATGAGTGGACAAATGAATGAATGAATGAATGAATAAGAGAAGCCGAGGGCTGCGAGCCTGGAGCAGACAGATGGACACATGTATGAGTGGACAAATGAATGAATGAATGAATGAATAAGAGAAGCCGAGGCCTGCGAGCCTGGAACTGAGAAGTATTCCTATCTGACACATTTCAGAGACATAGGACAAGAGCCTGGGATTTAATATGTGCTGGAGTCTGCCTCCTGGTAGGAAGAGGATTAGTGGCAACAGCAGTTTACCATAGCCCAAGGACATAATTTAGTTTTCTAAGTCAGAAGGCTTTTTTCTGAGACTGAGGAATCTCCTTACTGACAAGATAGTACCTAACGCAGCCAGAACTAGGTGGGAAGTCATTTGGGATGAAGTCACCCTGTGGCAGTTAAAAAATATATATATACTAGGGGTGCCTGGGTGGCTCAGGTGGTTGAGCATCTGACTCTTGGTTCTGGTTCAGGTCATGATTTCAGGGTCATGAGATCGAGTCCCACGTCAGCTCCACACTCAGCGGGGAGTCTGCTTGAAAATTCTCTCCCTCTGCCCCTCCACTCTCTCTCTCACAAATAAATAAAATAAATCATTAAATATATATATATACACACAGACACACTATCAACACCTAGAATCCACAACTAGACTATTTTCATATACTCTCTCTAGTTCAATCCTCATGCCCACATTGTGAGGTAGGCATCATTATCCTACAGATCAGAAAACCACACCTCGGGCGCCTGGGTGGCTCAGTCGGTTAAGTGGCTGCCTTCGGCTCAGGTCATGATCCCGGGGTCCTGGGATCGAGTCCCACATCGGGATCCCCCTGCTCTGCAGGGAACCTGCTTCTCTCTCTCCCTCTGCCTGCCACTCCACCCGCTTGTGCTCTCTCTATCAAATAAATAAATAAAATCTTTAAAAAAAAGAAAAGAAAAAACCACACCTCAAGAAGATGCGTGACCTGCCTGAAGTCACACCACTGCTAAGCAGCAGAGTCGGGATTCCAACGCAACTCTGTGGGTCCAGGATTCCCCTCCGGCTATTGGGGAAACCAGGGATGACGAAGCCAAAGGTGGAGAGAGGGAAGAAAGTTTGTTGGTAGGGCAGCACTCATGGCTGTGCAAAGCTCTGAAATGTGTAATTGCTCCAATAATGGAAGTTTGCTTCCCACTCGAATCAGTCTAAAATGGGGCTCCTCTCCTCCAAGCAGGGATTCAGGAGCCTCGGCTCCTTCCCTGTGGCAGTTCCACCGACTTCAAGACATGACTTCAAGCTGCCTTCAAGCCGTACTCATCTGCTTCAAACTGCCAGCAGGGGAAGGAGCGTGGAGGAGGGGAGGCTTTAGGGGTCAGACTTGGGCGAACCACACATCACTTTCAGCCTCATTCCTGTGGCTAGAACTCAGTGACTTGGTCAGTGCTTCGCAACAGTGAAACTGCAAGGCAGCTGGGAAATGGAGTGCAGCTCTGTGTGCAGAAAAAGAAGGAAATGAGTTTTGTAGAGCCGGGCAGCCCCCACCACAGCCTTACCCAACAACCAGGAACGTGAGATCCCAGGACAGAGCAAAAGCATAGATCAGATCATCCCTGGGGACATGAGCCCCCAGGCAAGCTTGCAGGGAGCCAAACTTCTAGCTGCACCTCAAGCTGCAAATGTGCCAGAGCCCTTCTGTGATGAACCTTGATTGTTCGGTCCTCCTCTTTGGGCAACCACTCCTCTCCAATTTCAACCTTGCCAGTCCTAGTCGCCCCGGACCTATGACTGGAGATGGACACGTGCTCCGGGTGGACCCAATCATATTTCCTCATCCCCTCAGGATCAGGGGGTGGTTTCAGGAAGGTCAGGTGATCCAAGGAGAGCCTATTGGCATCCTTCCGTCACCAACTAAGAAAGTTCTTAATTCTCTGGTTACGAGGCGGTATGGATGGAAGTGTGGAGTGGTCGAGCATCATGCCTGCCGCCTCGTGGGACGGCTGGAAGAAGGAAGGTGGCATGCAGGAGAAGAGCAGAGGGGGAGAAAGAGATTTGACAGCTTTCACGTCTCTCGATCCTCAAGGCTCTTCCCTTCCTGCCATTTCTGTAGTTTGATTATATAAACCAATACATTGTCTCTTTGCTTATCTACTTCAAGTTGAGTATCTCACTTGCAACCCAAAGAGTCACGACTTAACACGTCCAATGTGCCGATAGATGGTCTTCAACAATTCTTACCTCTCCCCCCACTTTTTTGTCCAGTGCTAGCCTTGCTCACACGTATTCTCTTACACGCACGCACACTTCTACACACTATTATTGGTTGAACTGTAACCCTCCCCCAAGAGACAGATTGAAGTCCTAACTGCCAGTACCTCAGAATGTGACCTTACTTAGAAAGAGGGTCTTTAACAGAGGTAATCAAGTTAAAATGAAGTCATTAGGGTGGGCCCTAATCCATGATGACTTGTCTTCTCCTAAAAGGGGAAGTTTGGACACCAAGACATACACGCACAAGGGAAGACTGTGAAGAGACAGAGACACAGGGAAGACACCATGTGAAGAAGAAGGCAGAGATCAGGGTGATACTCATGTGGCCAAAGAATACCAAAGATCGACAGCAAACTACCAGAAGTGAAGAGAGAGGCAGAGTACAGATTCTCCCTCACAGCCAACAGAAGGAAACTCGCAGACTGCAAACAAGACATGTCTGTTGTTTGAGTCACCTAGTCCGTGTCTCTTTGCTCCAGCAGCCCTCGGAAACAAATACACACACTCAGTTTATTGGCAGATAACTTGACTTTGCCAGAGTTATCTATTTCTAGGAAGAAAAGCACTGGATATTTTTCTTTCTTATTGTAAGCTCTCTGAAAAGACCTTAAGGAGTTCCATTTCTCCTTTCATAGTATTTATTTGTATACCATGAATGATAAAATCAATAAGGAAGAAGGTTAAGGCAATGTAGTGTACAGATTCTTTGTAATTGTCTGTGTGAGAGAGAGAGAGAGTGTGTGTGTGTGTGTGTGTTAGACATGAGGGAGGAGTTCCCCACAATAATCGTGATAATAATTGCCATTTATTAATCATCTGCTTTGTGTCAGATACTGTTCTTGGTAATTTTAAAGATATTATCTCATTTAGTTCTGGGAAGGAAGAGTAGCGTCTCTTGATGTGAAGTCAGTTCAAACCTGAGTTTGAATTCCAGTTCTGCTGCTTATTAATTAAGTGGCCTTTGTCATGTTACTTAACTTCCACAAGCCTTTTTTCTCAATGGAATAGTAATTTCTACATCATGGAATTTTTGTAATATTAATCCAATAATATATATAAATCGGTTGGTCTATAGTAAGTCCTCTAATAAGTGGTAAGTATTAATATTCATCTCCAGAATCACCCTATATGACAGGCATTTGTAATTCCCATTTTATTTTATTTTATTTTATTTATTTTTTTTTTTTTAAAGATTTTATTTATTTATTTGAGAGAGAGAATGAGACAGAGAGAGAGAGCATGAGGGGGGAGGGTCAGAGGGAGAAGCAGACTCCCTGCCGAGCAGGGAGCCCGATGCGGGACTCGATCCCGGGACTCCAGGATCATGACCTGAGCCGAAGGCAGTCGCTTAACCAACTGAGCCACCCAGGCGCCCTTGTAATTCCCATTTTATACATAAGGAAACTGAGTCCCACACAGCTAATAAGTCAAAGAAAACTAATTTAGACCTAGATCTGTCTGGTGGCTTCAAAGCCAAGGTCTTTCTGCTATACCCTCCTTGAAAGGAAAAAGACCCGAAAGCAAGAATTTGTCAGTACCACGGTTACATTTTAAGTGAATTTGAGTTACATGTAACTGCGTGATACAAAACATTCACAAGGTTTTATTTTGTGCTCAAAATGAGAAATCATGCAAATCCCCCAAATTAAAAAAGAAACAAAGAATTGCTCAATTTCAAACCTGCTAGGACAAGTGAATTGCAAACTGTAACACTTTAGTTCTAAAACAGAAATCCTCTCTTCCTTTCGTTAGTATCTTTTAAACTATGCTGCTATTCACGTGGCTTAGAACTTGAAGTGATTTTAGTGACAATTGTGAGGTTATTATAATTTAAAATGTTTTTTTATATCCTATGACCATGTCATCAGAGCACTTATAATGTGGTGGTACAGAAAAGCACTGAAAGCGATGCATTTATTACAGACTTTAGATATGATAAAAAGGCTCTGAAGAAGACCTAACAGCCATTATGATATGATATGCTTACAATATAGCAGATTCATTTCTGCAAAATACCAGAGATCATGCTGAAGAAATGAAAGGCACCATTAAAAGGAAGTTACACGCCAATGGGTATAGATTTATGTGCTCTGGGAACATACTCCTCCATACTTTAAATTTATTAATATGGGAACATTTGCTTTGAATTACATGAGTTTTGAATAATGCAAAGTCTTCAGGAATTCATCCATGGCATAAAATGAACCCACACTAAAGATATCATTCACATACTCCCAGGAACTCAAAGAACCAATGTAGTCGGTCTCTACATTTCTCATTATGATTTATAACTTGAAACTTTGATGTGTACATCAGTCTCTAATGACCTTGGTTATCATGAGTCATCTCTGGAAATACCGAGGAAAAATCATTTCCTGGTTTGTAAACTGAGGGCAGGGCAGTCTGGTCCCTGGGATGTAGTCACATCCAGCATACATAAGTGGACCCCAGTTTCATTTTCCCCATTTGTACCACGGTGTGGACTGGCAGCCAGGGCTTTCTGAGAAGCAAACGGAAGACGTACAGTGTACAGCTTATAATAGTAGCTTACATTTCTTAGTTGCTTTTTGTATGCCAGGCACAATGTTAAGTCCTTTGCAAATATTATTTCATTCTGTTGACCCAACAGTCCATGCGTGCAGACAAATGAGGCAACTGAGGCATGGGAATGTTGAATGCTTTGTCCAGGTCATTAATTAGGATGTGGCAGGAATGGTTGTTTCAATGTCTATAGCTTACTTCTAAATACTTGTATATATGCGGTGTGATACACGTATTCCTTTGGTTGAGCAACAGCTCGGGTGGTCTATTCTAATGAACAGTAGTCAGTGAACATTCTAATCAGGGCCTGAGCACCAGAGGCAGCTGCGGCGCATGCTCAGTTTGGGTGTGTCTTGGTTCCCACCTAATGCGTTGCCAATCAGTATGGCGAATGTCAGAAATGGGTTTTGATTTGTGATCATCGTGGCTGGTTAAGTAGCATGATGGATTTTAGAACTGGGTTTTGTGTGGTGCAATTAAAGGTATTGAACATATCTGGCTTGGCTAAGCTATTTTAGAGACACTCCCCACAACTGCGCAGGTGAAACACGTGGACCCTTGACCCTTCCGGCTTTCACCCTCAAGGGTAAAGCTCGGGGCTAAGCCCGCAGCTGGGTCTGTGTACAGCCACGGATCGGAAGATAGTGGCTCACTCTCCAGCCAACCCCAGCTCTAAAGCAAAGAGAGCCCTGTGTCTGTGTATTTGGTGAGTTTGTTCTGAAAGACCTGATCATGCCAGGCAGTCGACGAAGCACCCGAAGGGACAGAAAGCTGGGCCTTCCTTCAGCCTAACGAAGTTTACAGAGATGGCTCAAAACTTGCTTGTTCATAAACATTTGCTTAATAAATATCTATGTGGCAGAATGATAACCTGTCAGCGAGGTAGTGAGGGAGGGAGTCACTCCTGCTCACTTACTTCAAACCTGCTGCGACAATAGAAGGAACCAAGAGTTGTGCTTGATTAAATGGACGCAAATTCGTTTCATCGCTAGTACCGAACCCAAAACGGTCTCCAGAAGCAGTGCTCTTAACCACTAGAAGAGAGTTAAGACCTCTGATGGTTAAAAAAAGAAGAAAAAGAAAAACAATGAGTAGGTGAAACAATAGAAGGGTAACCCAAGAGTCTCAGAAATAATCATGGGTAGCTGGTCATATCACAAGAGGTTGATCTCTCTGAAATGACGGGTGTGACTGAGGGGAGGAAAGACTGGTCAGCTCCCCACGCTTCCCTGCACATCCTTCCCATGCTGCCCTCTGTGGGTCAGTGTGTCAGACATGGCCACCACCTTCAGCTCTGGAACAAATGGAACCTGGCGTTCTGAACAGCCGAAATATTGTCAGCAGGAAGTTGGCCTGGGTACAGGTTACTAATACTCTAGTCTGGATTTTTTTCATGTATGTGTAGAATTGGCCTCTAGTTTTCTTATAATGTCCTTGTCAGATTTTGGTGCCAAGGGTGTGCTGGCCTCTTAAAACAGCTTGCAAATTGTTCCACTTCTTCTGTCCTCTGGCAGACTTTGTGTCAAACTGGTCTTATTTCTTAAAGCTCTGGTCAAATTCTCTCGTGAAGCCATTTTAACCTGGAGGGTTTTGTTTTGTTTTGTTTTTTATGGGAATGATTAAATTACAGATTCAATTTTTTAAAAATTTAAAGAGCTATTCAGATGCCTGAAGTCTATTTTGCCGGTTATTTTTCTAAGAATTTGTCAAATTTATATAAAACTCTTGAATATGTAATGGTTCATAATATGATGTAGTTAGTCTCTAAGGTGAAGTGTTTTTTTTTTTTTCACTTCTGATATTGGTAATTTAGGTCTTCTCTTTTTTGTTTATGATCAGTATCACCAGGATTTACTTTTGACTTTGATGAATTTCTCTATTGTACATTGTTTCCCAGTTCATTTTGTTTTTTTTTTTTTTTAAGTAGGCTCCACACCCAGTGTGGAGCCCAACACAGGGCTTGAACTCACGACCCTGAGATCAAGACCTGAGCTGAAACTAAGAGTCAGATACATAAACAACTGAGCCACTTAGGCATCCCCATTTTGATTTTATCTTTGCGATGTCCTTCCATATGCTTCTTTGAGTAGAATTTGCTATTCTTTTTCTAAGCTTGAGATGATTTATTGATTTCCAGTGCTTTTTCCCCCCTGATCTAAACATGCACCACAAATAGGACACTGTCCTATGGAAATATAAAACCCTATAAAAACAACCAGCTCTCCCACGCCCAGGAAATTTTAAAAGTAAACACTGAATCCAATAGGAATCAATTGATAAATTAATGCATTAATAAGTTAATAAATTAATGCAGCTTGGTTTATATTTTACCATTACACTGTTTGAATTCTATCACTCAAAAATCCTGCTAATTGTGGCAAGTTGAAAATATTGTTTACAGGTTTGTGTCTCCCCAAACCCACCCCCCCACCTGTGGGCCCTTACCACCTTTCCTCCACTCCAGTCTTGGATTGCTGAAAGCCCAGCAAGATCACCCTAAAGAAAATTCTGCCCATTGGCAAGCTCCCTATAGCCCCCAACACCACATGTATGTACAGACACACACACACACACACACACACTCACTCACACACACCCCACATAGCTTCCCATCTATTTTTTAGTGCCTTACTCTTAAAGGTGAAATGGGGAGCTAAGGATGACCAAACATCTGAGAAAACTTTCTAATAGGAAAACTGAGATCAAAACAAATATTATTTTTTTTGAAGAGCTCAGTAGAAATAGAAATAATGCAAGGGGCAGAAGAAAACCTCAGGATACTGTCATTAATATGCTCAAAGGAAAAAAAGAGAAGGAAATTAGGAGGTTATATAAAAGCTCTTGGAAATTAACTATGACAGCAGACATGCAAAATACAATAGAAAGGTTGGAAGATAAATTTTGAGAAATATGCCAGAAAGCAGGAAAACATCAGAGATGGAAATATCAGAGGAAAAAAAGAAGAAAATTTGGAGACCAGACCAAAATTTACAATGTTTGAATAAAATAGAAGTTCCAGAAAGAGAAAACAGAGGAAATAGAGGGATTGAAATATTCAAAGGTAATTTCAAAAAAAAAATTCTCAGATATGAAGTATATGAGTTTTCACATTGAGAGGACTCATTGAGTTCCCTGTATAATAGATTTTATTATTTTTTTAAATTAATTTATTTTATTTTAGAGAGAGGGAGCATGGGGGGAGGGGTAGAAGAAGAGGAAGAGAGAGAATCTCATGCAGACTCCCTGCTGAGCACAGAGCCCAACACAGGGCTCGATCTCACGACCCTGAGATCATGACCTGAGCTGAAATCAAGCGTCGGAGGCTTAACAGACTGAACCACCCAGGGACCCCACCTGCATAATAAATTTTAAAAGTCCCACACCAAGACACATAATTATAAAATTTTGGAATTCCAAGGACAAAGCAAAGATTCTAAACACATCCAGAGATGAAGTAACAAGCCTCATTCAAGAAATAAAAGAGACTTCTCAAGAGCTTCTCAAGAGCTGCACCAGAAGCTAGGGAAAAAACAATGTCTTCACACTTCTTAGGGGAAAATATTTTCAACTTAGAATTCTATACCTAGTCCAGCTATCAATCGTGTATGAAGGTGAGATAATTTTTTAGACATTCATAACCTAGAAGCTACTGAAGGATGTGCTCACTCAAAAGGAAAATGGAAAGCAAGAAAGAAGATTTCGTGGGAGGGAAAAAAAAGAGGATCTACCGTAGAGGAGAACAGAAAGGAATTTTGAGGTTGATAGTAAGAGGCAATCCCAGGGGCACAGCTGTGCAGCCCACTTAGAGAACCACCATAGTACAGCGGGAGGAGAGAGAGCCCTGGCAAGGATAGCTTCCCCCCAAACATTTACACTTTTAGAACATATTGAGAAGAGATTTCTGGTGGAGGGGTTGGGAATGATTGAAGTCGTGGTCCACAGAAAGTAAAGTGTGACATTATGATTTATAATAAATATATATTTGGTCTTTGTCCCTGTTCCTGGCACAGAGCTCCTAAAACCCTTGTAAGTTCCTAAGTGATTAGAGCGATACAAGTGTCTTTTGTGACGTTGATGAGGTGACTTTTGGAAAGCCCCTGGGTAACCTATAGATGGGGGCTGGTTGCCAGGGAACGAATCACGTGATTGGAGGGTTAGAACTTTCAGTCCCACCCCCCCTAACCACCAGGGAGGGGAAAGGGGCTGGAGGTTGAATCAGCCACCAAAGACCAGTGATAATCAATCATGCCTAGGTCATAGAGCCTCCATCATTACCCAAAAGGATGGGGTTGATGAACACATGGATATTCATGAAGGGTGGCATGCTTGGGCAGGGCATGGAGCTTCCTCACCCTTTCCCCACACCTCGCCCTATGAAGCTGTCCAATCTGGCTATTCCTGAGTTATATTCTTTTATGAAGAACTGGTAATCTAGCAAGTAAAATGTTTCTCTGAGCTCTGTGAGCCACGTTAGCAAATTAACTGAATTCAGGGAGTGGGCCATGGGAACCCCTAATTGATAGTCGGTGGGTCAGAAGCACAGGGGACAATCTGGACTTGCTTTTGGCCTCTGAAGTGGGAGAGAGGGCAGTCCTGTGGGACTGGTCCCTTCACCTGTGGGATCTGACACTGTCTCCGGGTTGACAGTGTCAGGATTGAATTGAATTGTAGGACACTTAGCTGGTGTCCGAGAATTTTTTTGCTTGTGTGGAAAAAACACACACGTTGGAATTGGTGTCAGAATTGTACTAAGCAAATAAACAAGTAAAAAAAAAAAAAAGATAATGATTAACGCCAGTAAGAAAGAAAATGTAATCATAATATTCTATGTGACTCAACCATAGGTACTCAAGGTTATAATAATGTAAACACTAAATATAAGTCTTAAAAACTTAGGATAAAAAAATACTGGCCAGGAGGGGAAACCGTATGTGTGTGTGTGTGTGTGTATGTGTGTGTGTGTGTGTGTAAAGGGGGGTGTTGTATAACACAGCTAAATATAATGTTTTTATGGTAAGAAGACAATAGGTAATAACTAAAAGCAAAAAGTTAACATAACAACAGTGCCAGGCACTGTTAAAAGTCCTTTTTATGAATGAATTCCTTTTTTTTTATTTTGCTTTTTTTTTAAGTAAGCTCTATGCCCAGTGTGGGGCTTGAACCATGACTCCAAGATCAAGAGTCACCTGCTCTACTGACTGAGCGAGCCGGGCGTCCTGAATTAATTCCTTTTAATGCTCACACCAAACGTATGAGGTTGTGAAACCCATTTTACAGACGAGGGTATGAAAAATAGTAGTACAAGCATATATTTTTTAGAAATATGAGACAAACTCCAGAAGAAACAGCTTTAAGAAACGGAAGTGATCATCGGTGTTGAGAGGAAAGCAAGAGTGGAAAGGGACAGCAGGGGATGGCTGGTTTTCAATTAAAGCCTTTTATAAAACCATTTGAGGAACGCCTGGGTGGCTCAGTCACTTAAGCGTCTGACTTCGGCTCAGGTTGTGATCTCAGGGTCCTGGGATCGAGTCCCGAGTCAGGCTCTGCACTCAGCAGGGAGTCTGCTTCTCCCTCTGTCCGCACCCCCCCCCCCCCCCGCCCATGGGCTCTCTCTCAAATAAATAAATAAAATCTTTTAAAAAATTAAAAATAAATAAAACCATTTGACATGTTAACCTTTGTACATGTTGAACACTGATAAAACTGAAAAACCAATCAACAAATGCACATTCTTAAAATATTTTTAACTAATAAAAAGAATCTACCTGTTGTAATCATTTCTATGTGAAAAACGTACAGAAAGCAACTCTCAGACTTCCCTCTTGTCAGCCTAGGCTTCTGGCCGTGCATTTCCCTGTCCTGCGGTGCCCCAGCCCATTGAAACTGCCATCAAATCTCTGCTCCATGGAGGTTGGAAGTTTCTGTGGTGCAGAGAGACACCCACTCTTCTTCCAAGATGTTTGGCAAGTGTGTATACATACGCATGTGCATGTAAATTAACCTGCCATCCAGATAATCTGGAAAGTACAAGGTCAGCTGCTGTACCTTCCGAGGAGATACCTATTACAGAAATAGACATAACAATAAAAGCCAATTACAACGTCTAATTTTAATTACAACACAAAATTAAACATCACGTTTATGTTGGCCAGTTTTAAGAATGATGATCCCACTGATATTTTTATGGAAAACAGTTACTAATTAATAACTGTTAAAGAAACAAGAATAATGAAGGCTTAATTCATTATTCAAACTGCCCTGGAGTCCTTGTTTTAATCTCCTCCTAAGCCATTCATTTTCTTCTGTGCCTTCTAAGGCTCAAGTATTTTCCCTGTCACTCAAGGCAAAAACAGAGGACTCCTTAACTTATGTTAGAAACAGATCAGCTCCCAGATAACATGCCGCCCACCAAAGAAAGGAAGGAAGGAAAGACTAAGTCCCCCGGTAAATTAACCCGGGATGTACATGGTCGGACTTTACCCTCAAGCTCCAAAGCAGTGATGCAAACACTAAAAATCCACAGCTTGTTTATTTGCAAGAAGGCTGGGGAGAGGGAAGAAGGCATCCCTAGGCTCTTGACAAATAAGACCCTATTTAAATGACCTTTTTAAAAAATAGCCTTTATTTTTAATTTATTTTAATTTATTTCTAAAGTAATCTCTACGACCCAACATGTGGATCAAACTCACGACCCCAAGATCAAGAGTCGAATACTCTACTGACTGAGCCAGCCAGGTGCCCCTAGCCTTTATTTTTTAGAGCAGTTTAGTTTTACAGCAAAATTGAATGGAAAGAAAACATAACTAAATAGAAAATACAGATCTCTCCCGTATACTTCCTGTCCTACCCAAGCACAGATGACCCCATCTTCAGCACAGAGTGGTACATTTGTTAACAATCTCAAAACCAACACTGACGTTGTTACAATCTAGAAACTGATACTGAATCTAGAAACCAACACTGAAAACCAACAAAGCCTGTAGTTTACCTTAGTGTTCACTCTTAGTGTTGTACATTCTATGGGTTTGGATGTATGATAACACGTATCCACCATTACAGTAAATAGAATAGTCTCAGTGCCCTAAAAACCCAGTGTGCTCTGCCTATTCATCCTCTCCCCCTTAACCTTTGGCAACCACTGATATTTTTTTACTGCTTCCACAGTTTCACCTTTTTCAGAAGGTCGTATTAGCTGGAATCACAATCGATTGGCTCTTCAGACTGGCTTCTTTCACTTAGTAATATGCATTGAAGTTTCCTCCATGTCTTTTCATGGCTTGATAGAATCCTGATTTTTTGTTGTTGTTGTTTTTTCCACCTTAATTGAGATATAATTGACAGATAACACTGTGTAAGTTTAAGGGATACAGTGTGATTATTTGATACCCTTATGTATTGCAAAATATGATTTCATACACTTATGCAATGCCTTAGCTGGTACTTGCATTTCTTTTTTGTAGAGTCCTGATAAGAATCTTTTCTATTACAGTATAGTAGGTATTTATAGATATTTATGCCTTAAAACTTTAGAGAAACACAGTACATTTCCACTTATTTCCTGGAATAGTTCTATCTCTTTTCTACCTCCTAGGAGGGTGCAGGGATCTCCTAGAGCCCGTGGGCGGCCATTCACTGATGTATGTAGTGTCGATCGTTGACCACTGTTCCAAATACTAGGGCTGAGTAACAACCCCAACACTTAGAGGGGTGGGGCGAACATTCATTATGCTCACTGATTCTGTGGGTCCAGAATTTCGACCTGACAGACCAGGGACACCTTGTCTTGTCCTACAATGGCTGGTGCCTCCACTGGAAGACTTGAAGTCTATAGGATGGAATCACCGGAAGGTGCCTTCAATCATCCATTGGGCAGTGGTAGCTGGCTGTCCGCTGGGGGCATGTTTGCTCCCCACAACCCAGTGGCTGGTTTCAAGGGTGAACGTCCCAAGGGAGGCGGCATCAGGCAGAAAAGCCTTATTTCTTTTTCTAATCTAGCCTCGGAAATCAAGCATTCCGCAGGATTCGATTTGTTGAGGCAGTCACGGAGTCCCCCTGATTCCCAGGGGAGGGGAAAGTTTGTGGGAGAACTCGTGATGCTAGAAATATTGCTGTTGCTATTTTTGGAAAACACCATCCCCTTTGTAGGGCAAGGACTTTGCGAGGTCCTGGGGATTCCTAGTGAAAAGCCAATGGTTTCAGACCTCAAGACCAGAGAAAGGGTACAAGAAGAGTAGGTAAACAGCCCCTACCACTAACAATTTTAAGTTCTCGGGTAGCGAATAGCCAGGGTGCTTTGGAAAACGTAGGAAGGACATCATAATCCAACTTTGGAGTTCAAGAACGGTTTCACGGGGAAATTGTTAATTGTTGCAGAATCTCATGCAATAGCTCCCCTGCATTTGTGAAAATACAGACGTAGATCTCTGGGATACCACTTCAACGCAGGCCACCGGGTTCCCTCTGCTAGCTCGGAAGCTGCGACTTCTTACCGCCCAGCTGGCTTGTCACAAGTCAGCCTCCTTGAGAAAGACACGGGGCTGGCAGGAACCTTCCACGCCTCCCACAAGGTGGCAATAGGGGCCAAACCCGGGCAGTGCCTCTGACCCCTGGGGTCACCTGGAATTGGTGACAGCATTAGTGTGTCACAGAGACGGGACTGGTTAGAATTAACTGCTCAACCAGCTGGTGTTGCAAATGGTCTGAGGTCAAAAATGACAGAAGGAAAAAGGGCTGAATTGCTGAATGACTATTTCTATTTCCCTTCCATCTACCTATTCCAGGTTTCAGAGAAGACTTAGGAGAGCACTGTTTGGGGAAAAAATTGATCGAGTTTGCACCTTCCTTTTACAGAGAGGAAACTGAGAGCCAGAGAGAATCCAGTGACTCCCTCAAGATGACCAAAGCTAAGGTTGGTTTGGTGTGGGTTTTTTTTTTCACACTACACGAAGCGCTAGAAAACATTCCTTGGAAATGTGTGAACAAATGTCCAATTCCTGCTGGGGTTTTGGAAGATGATCATTCAATCGATTCCCTAATTCACGACGTAGCATTTGGGATGCCACAGAGGGAGACCTAGGCAGGGATCCCTGCTTTTCATTGGTTGCCGCCCCACATGCGAGGACCCGCAGTCCTCCCCACTCTCCCTCCTCCCCACGCTCCCTCCGCTGCCCTGAAGTAGACTCAGCTCCCTTGGGGCTGCATGAATGATATAGCCCTTTAATTTGGTTTTAATTACTGTGGCCTGGTAACCCTTCCAAAGACCCTTCATGGAGAGTAGTTTTATTTTTCCACTTATTAACCTCATTCACTAGACTGGAAAAAGAATTCCCCCTCCTTCCAGACCTCCCCCTTTCATCCAACTAATTCCTTTTTTTTTTTCCCCCAGCACCAGGAAAGTAATGTGTGTAAAACCAGCGCCAAGTATACTGTGGTTTCAAACCCAAGCCTGTTCGGAGCAGAAGCCCATGGGATTGTTGCATTTCAGCCTCCAGGGATGGCCCCCTTGGCCTCCCTCTGTGAAAGGGAGGGGCCTGAATGGCCCTTTGATTCAGCACAAATCCGGGGGTGGGGTGGGGAAGGAGAGGGCCAGTCATTTGACACTGTCTGTTACACTCGGCCCCAGGCCTCTTTCCCCATTCAGGCCTCTCTGGAAGCCTGCTTGCCTCTCCAAGGAGGCCCTGTCGTGGCCAGCGCCACATTGCCTAAAATGCCCGGCTCCTCCGGGAAGTAGACCAGCAGTCCCAAAGGTTTGGGGCATTCCATTCGCTCTGAGAATGCTGCTCTTTATAAAGTTCCTCCTCCTCACACACACACACACACACACACACACACACACTCAAGCGTGCACCCCTTGCATAGCTTCACTAGGGTGTTAACCATGTATTTGCTAGTTGCTTTTTCAAGTACTCACTGTTTTTGTGGTTTTCTAAGAGAACAGACAAGCAAATCATTTGAATCAAGGCAAGGGCTTAACAAGGTTAAGAGGCAAATATGGTGTTGTGGTTATCGCCCTGGACAGTGGACAATGAGTTTGAATCCTGGCTTCGCCATTTATGATCTTGGACTATTTATTTAATCTCTCTGCTCTTCCCTGGATATCATCAGTTCCCTCATATATGAGTAGTTATAATAATAATACCTCCTTCAGAGAGTCATTGTGGACTTGAGAGTATTCTATACATAAAAAATGCTTAGGACAGTGCCCGACACATGGTAAGGATTATACAAATATTAGCTATATGATAAAGGTTGCTGGCTTTGAGTGCAATCTACAAAAATTGATCATATTCTACATATATGTGTGCAGCAAATAGTTAAAAGATGTAATTTTTATAAGACCACATTTAAATCGTAGCACAAACAAAATAAAATCTCTGGGAATAAATCTAACAAATAGTGTGCGTGCTACAAGAAGAAAATTATAAAATTTTGCAGAACGTAATTAGAGACTCTCCATGGGGAGGAAGATTTATTATCTTGAAAACCCTCTTTCCCCCCATATTAATCTTTAATTCAAAGAAATTCCACCTAAAATGTTGATCAGTATTTTTAGTGTGCATATGTGGAACTTGACAAGCTGATTCTAAATAAAGATTAAAGATTAAAGATGGAATAATTGGGAAGTTGATGAACAGAATAATGAAGCAGAAGAGAGAATCCAGCAAGACACTCCTGCATTTATGGAAACTGGGTCCATGGCAAAGGTGGCATTACCAATCGCTGAGAATAGGATGAAGTATTCAAAAAACAAGGCTGCAGGGTCCCTGAGTGGCTCAGTCGGTTAACCAGCCAACTCTTGGTTTTCGGCTCAAGTCATGATCTCAGGGTCCTGGGATCCAGCCCAGCGGGCTCCATGCTCAGCGGGGAATCTGCTGGAGATTCTCTCTCCCTCTCCACCCCTCCCACCCCCCATGTGCTCTCTCTCTTTCAAATCAATAAATCAATAAATCTTAAAAAATAAAAAACAAACAAACAAACAAAAAAAAACCCAAGCCTGGGCCAGTTGGTCAGCCATTAGCAAAGATTCAGAGTTGGGTCCCTGCCTCAGCTGGACCGTGGACTAAGTGATATTCCGGGGTCAAAGAACCAGAAATTTCTTAAACTGGAGCTGGACAGTACAAACCCTAAAGGCAAAGATTGATAAAATTAACTATGTTAAAATTAATTTAACATTATGTTAACAACTTAACATAATGTTAACATTTTATTATTTTCTGGCTAACCAAGGTAGGTTAATGGTCTTAATTTTGCACCCTTTCCTCCTAACAGAATACAAATACATGGAT
Organism: Phoca vitulina; assembly: GCF_004348235.1. Lineage (NCBI taxonomy): Eukaryota > Metazoa > Chordata > Mammalia > Carnivora > Phocidae > Phoca > Phoca vitulina. The sequence continues at coordinate 27,101,131 of NW_022589706.1, forward strand.
GCCCCCTTTTTTTTATTATTATGTTATGTTAATCCCCATACATTACATCATTAGTTTTTGATGTAGTGTTCCACGATTCATTGTTTGCGTATAACACCCAGTGCTCCATGCAGAACGTGCCCTCTTTAATACCCATCACCAGGCTAACCCATCCCCCCGCCCCCCTCCCCTCTAGAACCCTCACTTTGTTTCTCAGAGTCCATAGTCTCTCATGATTCATCTCCCCCTCCAATTTCCCCCCCTTCATTTTTCCCTTCCCACAGACCTGTACTCTGAAACAAATAATACATTATATGTTAAAAAAAAAAAAAAGAAGAAGAAGAAGATGGATGCCCTTTCAATAGGGACTTTGCGGTGCCTGCCGGTGGAGTAAAGGAGAACACAGATGAGGTCAAGTTTGACCATGTGACTTGCTTTGGCCAATGAAATGCAGGCTAACATAGATGATGCTGAACAGAGATTTTTAAATGTGCTTGCGAGGGCTACCTTTCCCTCCACCACCTATCACGAGAAGAGCACGCCCCGAGTAGCTGCTTCTGTCCTCAAATGAGAGGGCCATGGAACAGACCTATCCGGACCTGAAGTCCGAAACATCACTGCCACGGCTGACCAACAGAACTCGGACTTCAGAAAATAAATTCTAGTTGGTATAAACAACAGAGATCTTGAGGGTTGTTTTTTAATACGACGTATTCTAGCAATAGTTGACTAGCATATTAATTAATTCAAAAGAATTTTTTTTTTTTTTTGGAAGGATGCTGAGGGCTCATAGAATCAATGAGGTGGAAGCTTGGAAACAGGCAGGAACTAGGATATTTCTGGAGGATAGGATTTTTTTTAAAAATTTTTTTAAATTTAAATTCAATTAATTAACATAAAATGCATTATTAGTTTCGGAGGTAGAGTTCAGTGATTCATTAGTCTTATATAACACCCAGTGCTCATTACATCACGTGCCCTCCTTAATGTCCATCACCCAGTTACCCCATCCCCCCACCCCCTTGGGGGATAGGATTTGAAGACCACCAGGAAGTCTAAAAGAAGGCTCCGGGAGACCAGGGCACCACTGTGGGGACGAAATAGAATTCTTTTCTATTTCTTTGATCCTCTGGTCAAGATTGAAATACCAGGAGGAGAGCATGCAATTATCTACTGTTCTAAGAGCCTGGGCCACCTCTCTGCCCACTAACCAGAAAGTGCCAGGATCTTAGTCACTGTCTCCCAGACTATATCCACCAGTGGGAAGAGAGGGTGTCTCAAAAGGAAATAACGTATTTTTTAGGAAGAGGGAATTAATACTGGGCAGCCAGAAATAAGAAATGGCTAAGACTCATGCTGACCAAGCTACCTTCTGGTTATGCTATTTCTTCCAATAAGGACCGTTAGAACAGAATACCCACCAGCATGTGCACTTACATGGTCAAATCAGTAATTATATTTTTTTACAGTAAACTTGTGTTTGCTCTTGAGAGAAGGCCATCTGACTTTTCCTATGTCTATGTAGGATCTAACTCTGCATTCCAAGTGACTTAACCAAGGCAGTGCTTCCTAGGGAGGGTCACCTTAGCCACCAGCTGGCCTCCTAGAGGTCTCCTCTGAGGCCTGACAACACAAAGGACAAGAGGAATAGTCTAGACAGCATAGGAGACATGAAAGGAGTAGCGACAAGCAGGTTGGTTGGTGTAAGATTTTTGCTTTGAAAACCAAGGTAATCAGAATGGGCTTTATCTTACATAGCTAGCGGGGCATAATTGGGGGTAATTTTGAGTTGGAGAATAACCCAAACAAAACTGTGTTTTAGGAAAATTATTCTTGCTAGGGTGTATAGGCTGGAGAACAGAACAGAGAGATTGGCCATGGACTCTGTCTCAATAGTGTAGTTTTTCAAGCTACGAGTGTAGTCATAGGCAACTTCTCTGAAGTCACTTTCCCCATCTGCTACTCCCCAAAGTCTGCCATCCAAGGCCGAGGCACCAGAGACCAGATGAAATCAGGTGTGTTCAGGATTGCATGGTACGGCATCAATAAGGCATTTGGGGGGTTCTTCTACATTGGGGATTCCCAGCCTGTGGGCTATGAATCCTTTGGGGGAGCCTTGGAGCTGTTGCAAGAGGCCACAAGTCTATGTGTGCCCAAGCACAGTCTGAGGCTGGGTAGATAACAAATCTTATTCATATGCACTCTTCTTCCCAAAATCTATATAGAAGCCATTGGGTTTCATTCAATGCAAATTCATTTTCAAGAGTTACTAGATTCATCATAATAGTTTCTTGTTAGTATAGATTTTTCTCAACCACCAACGACTACTAACAAAATTATCAGATGAGGAGCTACGGAATAGAGATAATATATATCACCTGCCTCACTGGCTTGTGGAGTTTAAGCAACTTAATGCATGCAGGTGCTTAGACCAGTGCTTGAAACTAAATGTTCAGTAATATCAGCTATAATATATAGTGATCGTCATCCCTGAAAGGCGAGGACCACGCATCTGGATGATCTCTAAAACCATCTTGTGCCTCTGAGTTTCAATGGTTTGTGAATTTTATGAAAAGTCTTGTGAAGGGTAAAGAAATGCTTTGAGATCTGTTCTGCTGTTTGAACTGCAGAAAATGGGCTAAGCCTCTCGGCCTTCCTAAGCTTCAGCAGAAGACATCCTTGGAAGAGGGCCTCTATCCCTTTAGTTGCCAGCGTGGTGGAGAGAGGCGGACCGCGGAGACCTCTGGGCTCTGGTACAAGGTCACCTGTCGCTCCAGTGATGAATGAACCGACCGCCTTCAGAGGCCGCTTGCCTACCAGAAAGCACAACAGCAACTACCGAAGAAACCACAAGGTGTCGCTGTGACCCCAAAATTTCACACAAGGGCCCGTCCCTGTGGGGCAAGACTTGAGTTCGTTTGTAAAGTTTTCCTTTCCCAAGTTTCTCAAACCTTATTGTATATAGGAATCAGCTGGGGAGCGGGGGACTTGTTAAAATGCAGATTCTAATTCCGTAGGTCTGGGATGGATCCTGAAATACTGCATTTCTAACAAGCTTTCAGGTGAGGCCGCTAACAAGCTCTCAGGTGTGATGCTGAGGCTGCCGCCAGGTTCTGGCTTTCAAGCGATTTTCCCTGGTTTCCAACTGTTTTTTTTTTTCTCCCAGTTGTTTCTGATTTGGAAACAGGAATAAGAATTGAGTCGACCCGAAAGCGGCTTCCTTCTATGCCTTTCCGAGGTAGTGAAGAGGAAAAAGAAAGAAAAATGAGAAACAACAAAAGGAAAATCAGGGCAGCTCTCTTGTAACATCCCAATGCCCTGGGTCCCTTGCAGGTCGGCCCTCTGAAGAATGACTGATGTGACAGGTGCCCCGGGTCAAGGTGAGCTCTGGAGAAGGTCAGAATGGTTTTTCCCTCTTCTTCTTACTCTGGCACAGGGGCTCATTAAGGAATTTATTGCAGAAATTACAAAACAGTAAGTGGTCAGATGCTTCAGCAAACCCTGTAAAGCTTCTCCCTCAAGCCGAGGCAGGGTTTCTGACAGAGTGCATCTAATTGGGTTGCAAAGAACCAAGCTGAAAATTGAAGAAGTGAACTAACAGGAAGAGATGCTTTGCTGATGGTATTACTCTTGCATGCACAATGGGATCTATTTTAATGTCGTGAACTTCTGCTTTCTACGCCTGCAAAGGCCGGTGAGGAGGAACCAGTGAAGTGAAACTCCTGGTAAACCCCAGGGCCGGGCCTTTGACTTCCCCGGGGACGTTGCTTTAAGGTTAGATGCACACTGCAAAATGAGAAGTTGCATTAGAGCTGACACCTGCCCTGTTTCTTTTTCTCTTCGTCCTTTTCTCTCTTTTTCTTTCTTTCTGTTTTTCCTTTTTCATGATCTTCGTACATCCTTTTTGTCCTTTTTAGTTTGGGGCCTGAAGCTAAGTTTTAAGACTGAGAGATTTAAAAATTAAAAGCGAAATTCTATCTTGTCCATTTTTAGCTATTATATCAAGCCAGTTGCAAACTTAGCGAGCTTCCTGCTTATAAAGCCTCAGGAAGAAGTTGGGTCTACGATTTTCTAAGGTTCTGACAATGGAGAATTTATTCATTGCCCTCCTTCAGCCTCTCCTAGGCTTCCATATGGGGCAAACCTCCCCATCCAATTTGTTTTACAAAATATGTAGCAGTGTGTTCTAACTGAATCCAAACTGGGAATAGAGGTTGGGCTATTTGGATGATGTTCACTCCCTCCCCGTTTATATGCGTATATTGATATGCATAGGTAGGAGGAAAGAGTACTTGGTGGGGGCAAGGGGTGGGGTTGCAGAGGAGAGGTGGGAAGGACTAAGGAAGATGGGAGGAATGGGGTGCTGATCATGCTCCTTGCTCCCTGGACTGGTTTGGAGCTCCCACAAAGGTTAGGAGTGAGTGAGTGCCGCACAGATTTCCTGAGAGACTCAGTAAAACTCTGGATCCCAGCACTGAGACTTTGGGGTGCTGAGATGTGCACACCTGCTTTTGAGGACAGAGATTTTTTTTTTCTAATCTTGCGTAACATATGTAATTCAACTATTTGTTTTCATTATATAAATCACATGCTTGGCTTGGGGGAGCGGATTTTTTGAACTTTCTAAAGAATAAAGTGGTTTTTTGGGGGCGCCTGGGTGGCTCAGTTGGTTAAGCGACTGCCTTCAGCTCAGGTCATGATCCCAGGGTCCTGGGATCAAGTCCCGCATCAGGCTCCTTGCTCCGCGGGGAGCCTGCTTCTCCCTCTCCAACTCCCCCTGCTTGTGTTCCCTCTCTCGCTGTCTCTCTCTCTGTCAAATAAATAAATAAAATCTTAAAAAAAAAAAAAGAATAAAATGTTTTTAAATTTTAATTCAACTTCACTAGATAAATTACAAAGACTAAGAAATGTGACATGACTTTGTGGTCTCTGCACGATTGTGACCCCTGGAACGATAATGGACAAAAACTGAAAGGGAAGCAGCAAAGGACCAAAATTTATTTTTGCCCAATTGGCTAAGTATTCTCAATTTCACCCTCATAAATTTATTATTAAGTATCAAAAGATTTAGTGATTTTTTTCACTTTTGCTTTTCAGAAAAATATTATAGAAAAGAGCCCAAATAAGTATTTGGAAATGTTTTAAAAATGAACGGAAATTTTAATTTTCATGTTGTAATAGTAATTTTCACCGGTTCATTAGGTTGATTACACATACTCATAGTACTATTTTTATTGTAATGAATATGCAGTGTTTTTCCTCTTTCATTAGTGCCTCTTTAATCGTGAAGCTTTCTGACATTGTGTATATAGCCACTTTTTATTTTTTTAAAAAGTTAATTGACTGTTATCTTATAGATTTGGTGGTTTATGATGTATATTTATGTGTATCCAATTGAATAACTTTCAGTTTTGTTTTTAGAGGTTTATTTATCTATTCTCTAACAGGGTCATTTAATATGACATTAGATTTCAAATTATTTTTAAGTAAACTGTGAACACTAGTATGATTCTTATTTTTCTCTCCAGTTTTTTAAATCAAAACATAATTGATATATAACCTTACATTAGCTTCAGGTGTAAAACATGATTCGAAATTTGTATATACTCTGAAATGATCAATAAATCTAGTTAACGTCCATCATCATACGTAGTTACAAAACCTTTTTTTCTTGGGATAAGAACTTTTAAGATCTACCCTACTAGCAACTTTCAAATATGCAATACATTGTTATTATTAACTATAGTCATCATGCTGTACATTACATCCCTAGGACTTGTTCATTTTCTAACTGGCAGTTTGTACCTTGTGACCCCCTTCACCCATTTCACCCACCACCCACCAGCCTTTGGCTACCACCAATCTGTTCTCTGTATCTATGAGCTTGGTATTTGTTTGGTTTTTGTTTTGTTTTTTAGATTGCACACCTAAGTGAGATTGTTCAGCATTTGTCTCTCTGTGTGACTTATTTCACTTAGCTTAATGCCCTCAAGGTCCATGCATGGTGTCACAAATGGCAGGATTTCCTTCCCTTTTTATGGCCAAATACTATCCCATCGTATATTTATACCACACTTTCTTTATCCATTCATCCATTAATGGACACTTTGGTTGTTCCCATATCTTGGCTATTGTGAATAATGTTGCAGTGAACATGGGGGTGCAGGGATCTTTTCTAGTTAGTGTTCTCACTTCCTTTGGAATTGCTGGATCATATGGTACTTCTATTTTTTTATTTTTTTTTGAGGAACCTCCATACTGTTTTCCATAGTGGCTGCACTAATTTACATTCTCACCAACAAGGGGTTCCCTTTTCTCCACATCCTAGCCAACACTTGTTATTTGCTGTCTTTTTGTTAATGGCCATTCTAACAGGTGTGAAGTGATATCTCATTGTGGTTTTGATTTGCATTTCCCTGATGATGAGTGATGTTGACTTGGTGAGATTCTAGATTCCAGCGTTGCAGCTTTGGAATGCCGGAATGTTGACACCTTGTTTTGGGAAGCATGGCTCCTCTCCTCACCTCAAGGATAAATGAATTTGGGGTTGTTGGGAGAAAACACCTCAGCATGGACATTAGCATCATTTAGGAGATACCTTCATTCAGCAATGTCAGTAGTGCAAGGCTCTTTCAAGGGCTTTGAAAAGCCACAATTCTAGCCACCTGAGTTAGCTAGAGTGGCCAGACGACTACGGGGGCGCCAAATGGTGAGTGTAGGTGACAGCGTGATGCGCGAACAAAACTGAGCCTCCTTGAGATCTCCTAGCACTACTCACAGGGACCTTTGCAGGAGGACCAGAAGTGCTGCTTAAGCAGGTGGGGGCAAGAACAAGAACTTGGGGGGTCATTGATGTTGATGTGCCTTATTTTAGCTACAGTGAGGTCTGGCGGCATTTGGGTTTTACACTAAATAATGAGAATCACTCTTAAGCAACAAGACACCTCCATCCAAAAATATGGTGTAGAAGGAACAGGTATATTCATGATGAATATAAATATGAATGAAGCCAATAGTTAGCAAGCTCTTGGGAGGCAGCATAGAATGGTAGATATGAAAGCAGGCTCTATAATCAGATTGCCTTGGGTTTCTGTCATTTATTATCTATGAAACCCTAACTTTTGGGCACCTTGGGTATTTGTCTCTTCCATGAGAATAATGATAAAATTTAATTCATAGATCTATGAGAATTAGCAGGGATAACTCACGACATCCTTTGAACAGTGGCTGGCCCATATAAACCTCAAGAAGGGTTAGCAATTTGTATTATTACACACAGGGCCATCATACTAAAAACAGTATCATGGAGACTGACTCAACTCTTTTCCAGAAATCAAAGAATCAGGTGGAGGTTGAGGCCTTATGGGTCCCTGGATCTCCCCAGGACTCATGAGTCCAGGAATCAAAAGAAGACATTGGTCCTAATGGACAATTAGAGCTAACCTAGTATATATATAGCTTTTTTCTCTGCCCTATTTTTCCCCCAGGGCCAAAGGTATTGCAGCCAGGAAGTTAAATACTTCAGGTCATTAGGTTTAGAAAGTTCCTAGGCACAACTAAAAATCTAACATCTTCCATAGGGAGAAGAGAACTTAATAATGTGGAGCTTTCACCCATCATGACATAAAATAAGAAATGTCTCGCTTCCTTTCCATTTTTTATAAAAACCGTAGGAGGAACTTCCAATAACCTTAATACTGTGGTACTAGAATTTGCCTTTGCCACTCTGTCAGATCCTTCAGTCTTACCACTGAATCTCACCACATGACCCATTAGCACTTGAGACAAAACTCTCCTGCTGTCAACGACTTATGCAAAAACCGAAACAAGTTGAGCAGCCAAGAAATAAGAAGCAAGCTAAGTTCTGGCTGCATGAGGCAGGATATTCTCCTTCTCAGAGCTGACCCCAGGGTGTTCGGGGCTCTAGGAAAAGATTTTTTGCAATGTAGGGCTCCTGTCTATATAAATAATTTGATTTAAAAATGTTTCAAAATATATGGACCCATGAGAGGTATAGTGTCTTATTCATGAAGATGGATAGAGTTATTTATGTATTGCTTATTGTCCAGTTGGCACATTGAAAGATTCTTTGTAGGGTCCAAGTACCATCTCTTCTTGTTGAAATCCAGGAACCATCCCTTCAGGCATTTTATTGTCCAATGCACTCTCCCTGGTTAATTTTATATGTCCCACCAGGAGAAAATGGTAACAGTGCTGTAATTAATCACAAGGACCTGGATCTTCAGAGCCTATTTACATTAAACAGGATAGCTCTTCTTGCCTCTGAAGTTCCCCAATAGCATGTCTGTAATGCTGGTCACATTATTAGCCAGGATACTGTATCATTCAGCCACACTGCCTTCCAATGACTCTTTCTCAAAGGTTGGTACTCTGCTTCATCAATGTGAGCCTTCCCCAAAATATGTAGGTAAATGTGAATCAATATTCTTTTTTCTGGTCCTGTTTACCATTCAGGATTGGATGCTATAAACATAGAACAAGGTATTTTCCAGTCTTTTCTTCTCCTGGATTCTTGAGGTAGTAATCATCGCATCCTCAGAATGGGAGCTCTTTTGATATTGACTGAACCCTTGCCTTCCACACACTAACACCGGTCGGGGGGTTAGGTGAGGGGTTCATATGTGAAGAGAGAAGCACCGTCCTACTCCTGCAAGATATGTACTTTGTACTTCCCTCTTCAGCATGGCTTAAGATAGGGAGAGCACAATGTCACTACATCAATGGCAGGTAAGAGACGACATTGATTGGAAGGCCCATTGGTGTTCAGTCTGAAAACCATCCTTGAAGGACTACCTAACACATGACACAGAGCCTACAGCAATGGTGGTTATCACCCTGGATGCCAGATGTTGGGGGAAGAGGAGGAGTGCAGGGAAAAAGACACCTGCCACCATGCTTGCTATCCTAAGGTGTTATAGACAAGAGGTGGCACCACAGTCAAAACACAGAGGGACACAAGCCCACACTGGTGGCTCAAGCCCAAGGATTGGTGGTAGACTATTGATAGCTCTGACCCCTGAAGTCATCTTGTGTTCAATGTGAGAGTCACCCCAAATCAGTGTGTTACCACTATTCTGGTGGCCCAATCTTCGGTTATCCCACACTGCTTCAGCCAGCAAGAGTGATCTGCTTGCCAGATTGTCGAACTCAAATTGGGGCTCAACCACCAGACTCTGAGAGGACCCCATAGGCATGAGTTCCAGAGCTCCTCAGAATACCTGGTTGACCTCATGTGCAAGACAGAGGGTCAGAAAGCATCTTTAAGGGGACAGTGAAGACCAGGATCCACGTGGGTCTGGGCCTGGACCAGGGATATATCGCTTAAAGAACACTGCCCACTTGGCAGTACCAGACCCTAAGAAGGACTTAGAATTTCAAGGAAGGCTCTCCTAAGAGTTGGGGGCTGGGATTGGGGGAGAAGTGTGAGGCAGTGGGGAGAGACTGCAGAGTTCAGGCACAAATAATTATGAACAGTATAAGCAGGATATGCAAGGGGCCCAACCCAGGGCCCTGTTGTTAAGAATGGAAACGAAAGGATCAAGATGGTAAAATTAAGAGGCACCTTGTCCTAGATTGGAAAGAAAAGCCTCTTCAGTCAAAGAGTTGAAGGACTAGTGTTTGACCTCAGGCTTAGGTGAGTCATTTAAAATTCCCAAGCCTCAATTTCCCACTTAAAAGTGAGAGTTATACTTGGTAAGCTCTAAACTCTCACTCAGTTTAAATATTCCTAGTCCATGCTTTTCTTGAATGGTTCATTATAATTCATAAAAGAGTTGAACCTCAGGGAACATTTGCCATAAATTACATTTAAAATTCTTCTCCCTCCAAACCACTTGGAAGTAGAGGATTATAATCTCATGTTAGTATAGACCTCTTTGTCATGTTTATAGAATATATAGAACATCGTCAACACTGGACTCTTGGCATCCTGAAAAGATTGTCATTTATCTGCAGAGATGCCCAGTAGTTGTGAAGGCACCCTGAAGAATCCAAGACAGACTTGAGCAATATTGATAGAGCTCAATATCCTTGGGGGGGAAAAAATGGAAGAAGCTCCAGGTTGACAAATGGCAAGGAAATGAAAAGCAACTTGCAACTTCACGAGACCTGAAATCACTTTCAAAACATGATCAGTGTCATTACACAGGGTTCCATTGCAGCATGCAGTCTGTGTAATGCTTACTTCCTCATCAGTGTCATGCTTGAGGAGAGTGGATCCCTTGAAATCCGGAATGTCTTGGGTAAAAAGTATATCATCAGGTTTGCACAAGGCTAGGTGCTACCTCTATCTCAAGTCCCAATATTAAACTTATGGAAAATTCATTTTCTGGTATGAGCCATAAGAGTCAAAACCAAGCAAAGTAGGACATTTTTGATGGTATCTGAGTTTCTGAGAAAGGAATAGTACAATGGTCTGATAGGTAAGATTTAAGGGTAGTCCAGCTGCTGAAACAAAAAGTAACTGACACCTAAGCCTGATGTGTTATTTTTTTCAGTTGTGATAAAGTACATTTATTTTTAAAACTGTATTACTAAACTGAGGATTCTACCAGGGGATAACTCAATCCTGGTGACTTTAGGGCTAATGTTACCTACTTTATATGTTCCCAATTAACTAATCTTTAACAGTGAGAGTCTCATACTGAGTCATTTACTCAAAATTTACAAAATCTTCCTGCAGTGTCTGTCTGACTCACCCAGAAGCCATGAATCACACTAATAACAGTGGCCCAGATGCTGTAAGCCTGGTTGGAAATGCATTCTCCCCATTTTCTGCTCTCCCTGTACTGTGGTTTCCTTGGATTTACCCTTCTACCAAACAGACTTATGGGCTCACCAGGGAGGAAGAAGAGAGACACTCACGCTCAAGGCTACTGAGCTCTAGCTCCTCATAGTAGACTGGTCATTAGCCAAATGGTAGCACAACCTGGCTTGGAGAATAACACCCAACTCTGTCCCTATACTCTCAGGTTGACCATCTTGATTACAATTTCTCAAATGACTACTAGCATGAGGAATTCATAAGACCACAACTATGAGGAAATAAAATAGATGCAGAGTCCAATTTTACCCTGCTTAAGAGATTAGTTTTATTAGATTGAATGAGATAAAGTAGATGTTCTTATAGGCCAAGAGCAACCACATACTGGCAATTTCACATGATTCAAGCTATACTCAGAAATCCTTCAATTCTGGATTCTCAGTCTTCTCAGCTGACTTTCTATCTTGAAGCCAGTTGGGTCCCTGCTACGTTCCTCTAGCTTACCTAACATAAACATTCACTGACACCTTCTCTGAACCAGGGACTGAGCAAATGGCTGCTGAAAATAAGGGCAGAGGGGAGTCTGTCCTAGCCTTTGAGGAGCTCATAGTCTAATAAGAAAGGGAAACTTTAAAAACTTATATGATCAGTGTGGTGATAGAAATATGTCTGAAGTGTTATGGAGCATCAAGGAGCACCATACTTGGAAGTGAGGAAGTTTTCATAAAAGAGTTGACATTTGGATTGTACCTTGAAGGATATGTAAGATTCCCTCAACAACCAGTCATGATACCAAAGAGACTGAATGTTCTGGGAAAGGTCCAATAACTTGCTAGTGCTCAATGATAGGATGCATGGAGGTAAGAGGAGATTGGTGTCAGATTTTAAATATGGCTGTTTTCTTCCTTTATAGGTGTGTAAGTCACAGAAATTTTTCTTAACCAACTGAGCCACCCAGGTATCCCAAGCCACAGAAATTTTTGTAATCGGGGAAATAACATTTCTAATCAGGGAAGTAACATATAATTTTACAATATTTAGAAAAGCTTGTTTTCGTTCTATGACTAGTGAGACTAGAAAGGAAGAATCAAGCAAAATGAATAGGATGTATAGGCTTTAAAAATTATCTTTATTGTACTTTTCTACCTACAAAAGAAATACAGATTCACTTAAGCAATCCCAATGTTATAGAAATATACAACATAGAAATCAAATGTTTTCTGTAATACAACCTCCCAGACTCAAACCACTGTTACTTTATCAATGTACTGGTGTAGATTCATTGATACTTTTATTTCAACATATAAACCACCATATTAGTATAATTTTCCCCATACCAGTAAATACAGCACTACCTCATTCTTTTTAATGGCTGTGTAATATTTTGTTGCATTAATGAACTATAATTTATTGAATCAACCTTTATTCTAGGAAATGTGAGCTCTTTTCAATTTTTCAGGATTATAAACAATGCTGGGATGAACACCTTTTTACATAAGCCTTTGCAAACTTGTGTTTCTGTAGTATACATTCTTAGAAATCCTTCCAGGAACTGACATGAAAATAATAATCATTTTTCATTTTAATGATATTGCCATATTACCATCATAAACGTGTATCAACTTCTATCCCAACATTGTATGCAGGCCCAAATTTCCCTGGGGGAAGAGAGGATTTTATAGGCAGTCTGTTCTTATCAGAGAGATTGCAGAACCTCGAGACTCTTCATTCAGCTCCACGAATGTCTGTAGTTCACACATCTCTCTGGTTTCTAATAAATTAACATTAATAGTGGCTCGAAGATTTGCCCAAAAAAGTTTACATTTATGCCTATCCTTGGGCCATTCCAAGTATGCTTTCTTTTCCAGAAGAGCTTTCAGCGTAGGATACCTGGTAGGAATGCAGTAGAGTGGAATGGGTTCCAGTAAGATAAAAATTATGTAATCAGAATTTTCATGGAAGAGACTGTGGTGGGCAAAGTAGAGTTCATAATGGTACCACTCACTCTGGACAAAGCTGGGAGACAAAACAAAGATGGACTTACAGCTTTTCTCAATGCAGTTCATGATATTTTCAGTAATGCTCTTGCCAGGGTCAAAGTTTCCCTCATGAAGGCAAATCAATTTCTCTTCTTTCTCTAGATTGGGGATTAATTCATGCTTCACCCAGGTAGAATCATGTTCACTGTATGAAATAAACACATGGAACTGGACATCTCTCTTGAGTTGTTCTTGGGTTGTCTTTCTAATCCTCTGCAATGTCTGTGTCCATTGACCCAGCATCCTGAGATACCAGGGCAGATCAAAGTAAAAGCAGCAGAAGGCCACAGCCATCCCCAGAACTAGCATGATAACCGCAATGGTGACAATCAACAGAGCTGTGTTGCAAGATAACTCAGGAAGATGAACATCCTTTAACCGAGTCCCCTTTAGATTCAAAGGGTATTCACAGATGTACGAATCTGACCATCTGATCATCATGCCCTCTGAATATTTTCCAAGCTGGATGAAATCTCTTAATTCACAAGTACACCGGAATGGATTTCTTCCTGCATTCAGAGTCTTAACTTCCTGACAGCTCTGAAAAAAATCCAGAGATGGGCTGAGAATTAAGTTCATTTCAATGTTCAGAATTGAGAGTTTACTGAAATGACTGCACCCAGGAAGATCGGTTAGCAAATTAAATGCAAGATTTAGCACTTGCAAGGACCTCAGATGAATAATCTCTTTAGGGACAGTTTGAATTTTGTTATTATTCAGGTCAAGTATTTGAATACTTCTGGGCAAGCACCTGAAAACAGAATCAGCAAGTTCGTTGGATGACAGGTTCATAGTGAGCAAGGTTTCTGGCCAAAAGCAATTTTCATCATTTTCATGTTGTAACAGATTCTGGCTCAGATCTAAGTGCTTCAAGGATGTGTTGTTGGCAAAGAAACTCACTAAAGAAAGTGTCTCCAATTTATTGCCCTTCAAAATGAGAGTTTTCAAATGAGGCAATTGGATAGGTTGCTTAAACAGGTCATCCGTTAAGATATTATTAGCAAAATTTAAATATTGGAATCTTGTAGGATAAACAGGAAACAACATGTGTGGCATTTCTGCATCTGATATAGTCAGGTTTTCTATATCCATTTTGGTAAAAAGCAAGTAGATCCTCTCCTGTGGAATATAAAAAATTCTGAACTGTACGTGCTCCAATTTCATAGTTCTCATTACAGTATTTGAGTAATCAAATGAATTGTGGTCAAGATAAACCTTGCCTCCAAAAGTCAGGTGTTGGTTTTGGAAGCATTCTACTGATGTATGCCAAACAAACTGGAAGATTAGGAGAAGGTCATCCCAGAGTAAATCAACTTTGTTAAGTAATAGAACAGAGGTCTTGGAATCCTCTAAAGTAAGATTTTGTTGAGTTTCATAACTTGCAAATTGGCTTTTGCCATTTATATTTGTCATTTCTAGTATTTTTGAGGTCTTGATTCCATCACGCAAAAGAACCCAGAAATTTGTGTTCATTGGTAAAACAATGTGAAGTTTTGTTGTGTTTAAGATGGGCAGGCTACCTTCTTCATAATGAGAAAGACTTCTCAATCCTAAGAAGACAGTATTTAGATGCAAATGAGCAATTTTCTGGAAATCTGATTTTTGTATTTTTGCCCCACTTAAACCTAGGATTTCCAAACGTGACATGTTGCCAGTTTCCTCACAGATAGGCACAGTGTCAAAGTCATTGAAAGAAAGATCTAAATGTCTGAGACCTGCCAGTGAATACCAAGTTACAATCTTCAATCTGTTATAAGACAAATCTAAATATCTTAACTCTCTGTTGAATTCAAAGGTCTTGATATCCAGCTCTTGGATTCTGTTATGGCATAGAATCAAAACTTTCAGTTTAGAGACAGAACGAAAATCTAAACTCTGGAGTTGAGAAAGGAGGTTGTAGGATAAATCCAGTGTGGTTGTGGTTGGGGTCAAGTCTGCAGGAATCTTTCTTAGGGACAAGTTGGAGAAATTGGTCGTTAACTCCCTTTCTTCTGGCAGCTTTGAAGCCCAGCCCTGCACTGACATAGCAATGCTACAAAATACGTAAATGCTTCTGATACGTTTCATTGTAATTCCAAGGATTCTATCACTGGTTCCCTTATATGAATGATGATGAGTTCAAAATCCTAGAAAGACATATAATATTAAGCATATAATATAAAGTGGTTATGTCATTTATTAAATTCTACAAGATTGATTATTTATTTGTTTGTTTGATTATTTTAAGTAGGCTCCATTCCCAGCATGGAACCCAACGTGGGGCTTGAACTCACGACCTTGAGATCAAAACCTGAGCTGAGATCAAGAACTGGACACTAAACTGAGTTTCCCAGGTGCCCCAGTATAGAATATTTTTAATAACAAAATTTCACTCTATTCACCAACAGTTTGGAATAGGGTTCCAACCTGTATATTGAGTCTTTGACTTGATCTGAGAGCTTGGGTTATAGATTTCCAAGCTAGTTACTGTGCCATATCCCCACCGCTGATGCAAATCAGGATTCCCAGAAGGGAGATATATAATAGTTGGCATAAGTGCCTTTCTCCCAGTTCAACTTAGGAATTTCATTGCCAGGTCATACTCAACATTCTCCCTTCTGGGCCATTTTGATAGCCTGAGGCTTTAAGAAAATTGAAAGTAAAAATTTGTAAGGCTTTACTCTTTTAGAGAAGTTTAAGGCTCACAGCAAAATTGAGGGGAAGGTACAGAGATTTTCCATATCCCCCCACCTCCACACATGCACAGCCTCCCCGATTATCAACATGCCCCATCAGTGTGGCACATTTGTTACAATTGATGGACCTACATTGACGCATTGTCATCACTCGATGTCCGTAACTGACATTACAGTTCACACTCTTGGTGTTGGGCATTCTATGAGTTGGGACAAATGTATAATGACATGCATTCATCATTATGCATACATTCACTGCCCTAAAATTCCTCTGTGCTCTGCCTATTCATCTTCCCCCTGCTCCACAACCCCTGGCAACCACTGATGTTTTTATTGTCTCCATAGTTTTGTCTTTTTCAGAACAGCATATAGCTGGAAACATACAGTATGTAGCTTTTCCAGATCAGCTTCTTTCTCTTACTAATTTGCATTTAAAGTTCCTCCATGTCTTCGCATAGTTTGATAGCTCATTTCTTTTTAGAACAGAATAGTATTCCATTATCTGGATGTACCATAGTTCATTCATCCATTCACCTGCTGAAGGACATCTTGGTTGCTTCCAAGTTTTGGCAGTTATGACTGCAACAGCTATAAACATCTATGTGCAGGTTTTAAGTTCTCAATGAAGTAATTTTTTATTACCAAATACTATGGGCTCCTGAATTAATGTTAAGGAATCGTTCCTCAACTTTCATATTTGTGGACAGAGAGAGTCCTTTGAGCTAATATCTGATTTTCAACAACACTTACCCATTAACATGGCAGGTCCAAAACATAGAAATAAACAGAATGGTTCCCGTCTTTATGGCTGCATATGTCTTCAGGTTGGTGGCAAAAGCAATCTGGATCACTGCCAAATAATAGCAATAATGATGAAAGCAGTTTCCATTTCTTGGGGGCTTTCGACAGTGCCAAAATATATACACCAGGCCTGCACAGGTACATGGGTGCACGCATGCGCGCGCGCGCGCGCACGCACACACACACACACACACACACACACACAGCTCCTCAGAACAATGGGACAATGTGAATAGCCCGGAGAGGTCTCACTACACCATATCTTCCCATGGAGTATATCCTTTCTTCTTCCTGCTTGTCTGTAGGAGTGACAAGTCTGAGGAAAGTGAAGGTAGGTGTGTATTGGACACATGCATGGATAAGCAGGAAAACTCACCAAGCTGTTTACCTTGCTTTGGTATTTTCCCAGTGCCTGGTGTGGGAGAACATAAGGTTTAAGAGTTAATGAATTTAATATTAGACTCTAACTTCTTCTCCCCACCTCCCCTACTGCCTCCTTTCTTGATAGAGTCCCAGGGGGCCTTTCCTACCAACCTTATGCCTCTTCAGTCATTTCCTCCCAACAGACAGAGGAATCTTTAAAATGCACATCAGACTCTGCCACTTCCCTACTCCAAATCCTCCACTGGTTTCTTATTTCAACCAGAGGAAAATCCCAAGTCCTTGCAAGATCTGACATCTTCAATCCATATCTCGCAACTCTTGTCTGGTCATTCTTTACACTTTCCAAGCATGCTCTCACATCAGATCTTCGAACTTGTACTTGCTGTTCTCTTTCCAGAATACACTTTTCCCAAATGACAAGTGGCATGCTCCCTCACTCCCTTGACATCTCTG
The DNA here is from genome assembly GCF_004348235.1 of Phoca vitulina. Taxonomy (NCBI): domain Eukaryota; kingdom Metazoa; phylum Chordata; class Mammalia; order Carnivora; family Phocidae; genus Phoca; species Phoca vitulina. The sequence continues at coordinate 27,118,245 of NW_022589706.1, forward strand.
CATTATGGTCACCATATCAGAAAGACGGTTTTGGACCACCCTCTACAAAATACCACTCCCTAATTGCTCTCTATTCTCCTTATCTTAAAGTTATTTTTCTTTCTAGCCCTTCTCACCACCTAACATTTTGTTCGTAATCTCTCTTTTCTTATCCCCCTACTAGAATGTAAGCTGTGTAGGAAGAGAAGTTCTATCTGTTCTATTCACTGCTATAGTCCCAGTGCCCAGAAAAGTTCCTGGCAGCATAGGTACTTAATACATATCTTGAATAATGAATACTGTGAAAATCTTAATTCTTCAATTGTCTCCGTTCTGTGTCCAATCAACAACTTGAAGTCTGACTCTTCTCTCAAAGTCCTCAGCATCCATGAGTTTCCTCATCTGTAAAATGCAGGTAACAGTACTGTAATAGTACTCTCCTCACAGAGTGTTGGGATAAATAAATGAGATAACAAATACATAGACATACTATGTCTGTAGACATAAACAAATAATGAGATAACAAAAAGACATAGACATGGAGATATGGATTGATAGGTGAGGGGACAAAACAGGCAGAACTCAGACAAAAGGACACCTGGACTATAACCTCACGCTCATCTGGATTTTTCTTTCTCTAGAACCTGCCCAAATTTGTCGTTGTTGTTGTTGAGGAAATTCTAGAAAATGTAGGTATTTCCCAAAATAATTTAAAAATGCAAATACTTTATAAAACTGTTTTGTAGAATATAGGAAAATGGACACAGAAATGCTCAACCATCTTGTGCCATGACTATGAAGAGAAAACTTTGATTTTGATATTCCTTGTTTATTGTGTGCTCAGTGGAAGGGGCCACAAAAGGCACCGGGTGGGGGATGGGATTGAGAAGATGGTAGCCTGGAGCTGGCCTGGGGTTTTCACCTTTCCACTGAAAATATTCTTCCAATCTATCCCAGGTAGTCTTTTCTTGGTCATCTCCTTTTTATGTAACCCTTAATATAGCATCCAATGATCAATGTAAGAACAAATATGAACGTAATAAGACAGCCTCTATGATGCAACCTTATGTTCATGATAATTTTCCAGATTTTAAAAATATAGCAAAATAAATTTGTTACCAGTACCCTAATAGTAATTCATTACCCACATTTAAGATGGCCTGAGTAACTTGTTCTGGGTCATGAATCTATATATTTATATCTATTCAACAAGTCTGATAGCATCTCCAAGTTGACTCTATCATGCAAATGAGGCAGTGGCCCCTTGCTGTCTTTCTAGGTAACAATAACTAGCATTCACTGAGCTAAGTAATACTAACTTCATATAGCTTGATCCTTGCAGCAACTGCCTTACAGGGTCAGTGCTATCACTGTTCACCTTCTACAGGTATGGAAGGTGGTGCTTAGAGAGGTCATATAACTGCTGCAGAGTCACAGAGTTAACATACCAGCGCCTCGTGTCTTAGTGACTCTGCTGCCTTGTCTCTCTAGGATGAGTCAAGGTAAATTTGTTTTCAAATATGTTCTAATACCTTATCACAATGAAATTACATCTCACTAAGTCATACTGATTCTTTGAAGTTTCCCATTATACAGTCCAAGGAACCTAACGAGTAAGTCTGCAAATGGCCACCCAATTTAGGTTTTATATCAGTTACTTACAAGGACTGACATGGATTGAGCCGTTATGTTGAGCCCTATCTTGCTGGAGCCACTGTATTTTGTTAGAGCAGCCAGCCCATGTCCTAACTATGTACTGTCACACTTAAAATAAAACCCAAACTCTCGATACTGGTTTATAACACCCCCCATGAGCTGTTCTGGCTTCTTTCTGGGATCTCACTTCATACCACACCTGTTCTGACCTTAGCGCCCTGCACTAGCTTGTCCCCCTGCTTGGGATGCTCTTTCCCCAATCCTTGCTAGGCTGGATTGTCTTGTCATTTAGATCTTGGCTTACAGATTATTTCCTCTAAGAGACCTGACTTGACCACCTAATCTAAAGTGGCCAACTTGTGGGGTGCCTGGGTGGCTCAGTCAGTTAGGCAACTGCCTTTGGCTCAGGTCATGATCTCAGGGTCCTGGGATCGAACCCTGTGTTGGGCTCCCTGCTCAGCAGGGAGTCTGCTTCTCCCTCTCCCCTCTGCCCCTCCCTCCCCCTCCCACTCATGTGTGCTCTCTCTCAAATAAATAAAATCTTTAAAAAAAAAAAATAAAGTGGCCAACTTGCTATTAGTTCACATCACCTTATTTTATGTCTCTTCAAAACATACTGCTATCTGAAACCTTTGTTCATTTATTTATTGACTGTCTCTTCCATCTCTTACGCCCATAAGAAAGGAGCTGATGAGCTTGTTCACTTCTGCATCCCCACCACCTAGAATAGTACACATAGTACATGCTCAGTAAATACTTTTTAAATGTATATATGAATGAATGATTTCAATTTTGTATCTCTTAGCACAAGGTGGCACATAATATGCTCTCAAAAATGTGTGTCAAATGGATGAATTTGTGTTGTGAATTCCTGATATGGTGCATTGCATGATGGTCAAAGAATGAGTTTAGTGTTAGGGATTGATTGATTTGTGTTCAAGTCCTGTCTTAGCTACTCACTGGCTGTGTTAAATCGGACCATTTATTTAACTGCTGAAAGGTTCCATTTTTTTCATCTGTAAGTGTATTTTGTGCAGAGGCCTAAAAGAGATAATGTATACAAATCACTGCTGTCACGTGTAGCTTATCACAAGTGGTGGCAGTCATCTAGGTCCAGAGTAGGGTGATTTCAGGCACCAATTTTAAGGGGTGTCAAGAAACTCAATAATCAAGAATTATTAATCAAAATAATCAAAATTATTTAATTTTTTAAACATTTTAAAAAATTAATTTGAACATAAAAATCCACAATGAACAAAATATCAAAATTTTTCATAAAGACAGGATCATTATTCCTGATTTTTCCTTTTGTTTCAGGATCCAATGTGGCTTGGCCGGACCCTGGCAGTTAGAGTCCTTAAGCTGACAAAAGTGTTTTTTGACATTATCATTTCACAGAGTACTTCAAATTGTAGCTCCTAAGTTTGGGGGGTATGGCCCTTGAAAAATGCAGCAGAATCTAACCCAGTTGCTACCTCTGGAATCCCCTGAAATGAGGTGTCATAGATTTCATATTTTACTGACTTCTTCTCCCTGCCCAATACCACAACCTCATCTGTAACTTCTTCTAAAGAAGGGAGAGGAACTTACTCTTTTTGAACTTCTCTAAATATAATAAAATTAAAAAGTCCTATCAGTCAATTCATGTATACTATGATATTTCATTTCAACATTTTAAAAAGTAGGACATAATTTTTTTTTATGAAAGATGCATTCAATATGTATTATATATTGTCCTACTCCTACTACTATTACTACTATGCTGAGAGCAGGTGAAAAGCGGAGAATGACTTTCTTTTTCTTTTTTTTTTTTTTTTAAGATTTTATTTATTTATTTGAGAGAGAGAGAATGAGAGACAGAGAGCATGAGAGGGAGGAGGGTCAGAGGGAGAAGCAGACTCCCCGCCGAGCAGGGAGCCCGATGCGGGACTCGATCCTGGGACTCCAGGATCATGACCTGAGCCGAAGGCAGTCGCTTAACCAACTGAGCCACCCAGGTGCCTGAGAATGACTTTCTTTAATAGCTTATGATTTAAAAGTCCAAATCAAAAGACACTATGAAATGACTATTGGTGGTTTAGCAAAGAATACTTAATCATATTTTTCCCAGTGATGCAAAAAAGTGGAGAAGGGGTTAAAACCTCAGAGCCTGTTGAATGATCTTTGCAACATAAGAAAGAGCAAGAATGACATTTTTGAGTGCTTCCTTTGTGGCTGGCATAGAGCTAAATGCTTTCAAATGCTATCTTGTCCAATCCCTTCAAAAACTCAACAAAATGGCGACATTTTTATCCCCTATGTCACAAATGGAGGAGCTAAAACTCAGAGGTTAAGTAACTCACCCAAGGTAACCCAGTGAATAAAGGATAGAGTATGGATTTGAATCCAGACCTATCTACTCCCTTCCAGAACCCAAACTGAAGGCATTTCAAAACCTGAAATTAAGTCGTTTGGGATGTGATTACCAACATTGATTCCACCATCAGGGCTAGCTGTCATGGTGGCTTCTTCCACCCTTCCCACCCCACGTGCTTCTCTGTAAAGTGGCAAGCAGCTGCTAGTGGACACTCTGCTAGGTGTCATAAAGCTCAAGAGACTTTGCCTTCATGCCTTCCTAAGTTATGATTTCACAAGAATTGAAACAAAACTTAGAAAGTACACAGAACTCTAATTCATAACTCAGCATAGGTGGTCTGTGAGAAAGCTCTCCTAGGAATCAAATGCCCCGGTGCTATTAATCATTCTGTACTCTATAGAAGCCTCCTCGCCATCTTTGGGCACTTTGGACTTCTCCAGGCAACTGAACAAGATCTACATTGCACAAAATCCATCAGATGTGCCCCATGCACATGCAGAACTTTTAAACTAGTAAAGGAGCCACAACGATGCTTTAAATAGCCAAGCAGCAGATGTTATTAACATGCACGACAGGAAGAATAAAAGCTGGAGAAACCTCCCCACCATGATGGGAGCATCCATTCTGGGTAGAAGGACTGACCAGGTTTAATCAGCAACCAGTGAAAGGAAACCCAAACCTCAAGCGCCTGCAAGACAGTTTCTTAGATCAGTAGCCCCAAGGTCACTCATTAATCATTCATCTTGAGATTAATATAGGCAAAATAATAAATACTAAAAATCTGAGTAAGGCTACTTTCTTCCCAGGTACAGGAGTTCAGATGATCTCTTCTTTAAAAAAGACCCATTCAACCCTTGTTCCTTTCTCATGAGTATTAGAGCAAAGAAGGCTAAAGTTCTTACCCCCAGGCTTGCAGGGGCTCCAGCGGAGCTGCAGGTGTGGATGGTTCACTGACAGGGCTAGACTGGCAGCAGGGGCACTGGAATCAAGCTTTTCAGTGAAGCTTAAGCTCCTTTGCCCTCTACTGCAGGCTAGTGGCATTACACGTTGCCTAAATTCATTACAATCTTCAAGCACTTTTTTTAAAAATGACAGTAAAATACACATACATAATATCTACCATTTTTAAGTGTTGTGCCATGAAGCCCATTCACGTGGTTGTGCAACCATCACACTACCCATCTGCAGATCTTTTCATCTTCCCAAACGGAAGCTCTTGACCCATTAAACAACAATTCTCCAACTCCCCCTCCTCTTAGCCCCTGGCGTCCACTCTCTGTCTACTCTCTGTCTCTGTAAGTTTGACTACCGTAGGCACCTCATAGGAGTGGAATCGTGTAATGTTCGTCCTTTTGTGATGGGCTTCATTCATTTAGCACACAATGTTTTTAAGGTTCTTCCATGTCGTAGTGTATTTCAGAATTTCCTTCTTTTTTCTCCTCTCTTCTAATAATTGAGTCACGTCAAAACTCACTGGCAATGCTAGAAGCTAGAAGATGCTATGCTCATCTTCTCAGACCACCCCCCTCAAGTGTGGCCACAGTTGTGTGACTACCTGGTGTAACTGGCATCTTTAAAGGGTTCCCCAATTAAACTTGTTGACTCCTTATCTAACCTTTTAAGAGGGCACTTCTTGGGGCACCTGGGTGGCTCAGTCAATTAAGCATCTGACTCTTGGTTTCAGCTCAGGTCATGATCTCAGGGTTGAGAGATTGAGCCCCACTGCAGGCTCCACACTCAGCAAGGAGTCTGCTTAAGATTCTTTCTCTCCCTCTCCCTCTGCCCTTCCCCCTGGTCACGCTCTCTCTCTCCCTCAAATAAATGAATAAATCTTTAAAGAAAAAAAGAAAGGAGGACACTTCCCTAGAGCTTCTTGGGACTGCATTCCCTTGGAGTGGCAAGGTATAGACTATTCCAGTCTGTTCTCTGAAATCTCATCTCCTTCAATGAGAGTTCTTTCGGCCCCAGTCGCCTTTTCTGGTCTAGTAATAACCAAAACAAACAAAAAGGGTTTCTAATACCTTCCTTGAGAGCAGTTAGGTCCATGCATATCTCATTTCACCTTTCATATTGGAATAGTCCAGCCTCCCCAATCAAAACCTGTTTCTCAGGGCACCTGGGTGGCTCAGTTGGTTAAAAGTCCAACTCTTGATTTGGCTCAGGTCATGATCTCAGGCCACGGAGGCTGCTTTAAAAAAAAAAAAAAAAAAAGACTTTCTCAGGGAAATCCTTCTCTCTATATGGCAGTGGTGGTAAGGCCCAGTGCCAAACCCTCCATTATCATCCTGGTTCCTTTATTTATCTTTCTTTCTCTAACTGCTCTCATTCTGGCTTCAAGATCAAAGTCTTGTTAAAGATAAAATTATTCATAACTCTTGTCAAAGAATGGTAAGGGGGTAGCTCAGTTATGATCTCAGGATTGTGGGATCGAGCCCTGAATTGGCGTCAGACTCCGCTCTTAGCACAGTCTTTGTCCCTCCCCCTGCCCTCACTCATGCACGTGCTTGTACACACACACACACACTCTCTCTCTCTCAAATAAATAAATAAAAATAAAATCTTTAAAAAAAAAGAATGGCAAGGCAGGACTTTATTCTTCCATGTTGTAGTATGTATTAGAATTTCCTTCTTTTTTCAGGCTGAATAATAATTTATTGTGTGTATATATATATATATATATATATATATATGTGTGTGCTATATTTTGTTTATCCATTCATCCATCAGTGGATATTTGGGTTGTTTTCACCTTTTGGCTCTTGTGAATAATGTTGCTATGAACATGGGTGTACAAATACCTGTTCAAGTCCCTGCTTTCAATTCTTTTGGGTTTATACCTAGAAGTGGAATTGCTGGATCATATGGTAATTTTATGTTTAATTTTCTGCAGAACTGCCATATTGTTTCCCAAAGCATTTTAGAGTACTTTGATGGTGCCATCCTTCAAAGTTCAGATCAGACATCAAACCGGGTGGGATGGCTAAGTGGTGATCGAAGGATAGGAATGGTGACTCCATAATTTCAGTAATCTGACTAGAAAAGTGTGGGAAGGGGTTAGCTAGAGGCCTTATTTTGAAGTGATGTGGTAAAACAAACATGGCACTATTTATATAGATTACAGAGTACACATCAATTTTTTCAAAGCAACAGTTTTTGAGATTTTATTTATACTTAAGGTTCAGGTGACACTCCTGGACATTGCTAGTGAAGATAAAAACTTCCAAATGGATTGTCCACAGGAGGAATGGCCAATTCAAAAATGAATGATTATAACAGGTTTATGTAAATGTGAAAATGGGGAGGGGGTACTTTCTGAAAACAAGAATTTTTTTTAACAATAATATTGGGATTTTTGGTAAAAATGTAATGCATGTATTTCTACACATAATTTAGAGGGGGAAATCACGCAATAAGGAACAGTATAAAGAAAAACAACAACAGAAAATGAACACTCTACTGCACACCGAAACCTACGCAAACATGTCCATATACACATACACGTAAAAATAGGTGCTGGAGGCACACCCATCCGGAGCGTGGGGGAGGGTCCTCCTGGCTTGTGAGGCAAACTAAGCTCTAAAATCTCTTTCATCTCAGAAATTCTCAAACCACTATGATCAGCACACTCATAATCTGTATTGTCCTCTCAAGGAAAAAAAAAATCACTTGAGTTTTTTGGTGTCCAAAGACGTATTCTTCCTTTTCCCAGAGCCCAAAATGTCTAAACACTTCACTCTGTCAGTGAATGGTGAAGTTTTCTTTACTTTTTTAAAATTTACTTACCAAAAACAAGTTGAGCCCAGTTAAAGAGTATTCTGTGTCACCATCATCATCATCATAACACCTTGCATTTACTTCCTAAAGTAAATATAGGAAGTATTATATACAAGATATTGGCTAATCCTCACCAGAAACTCCATTAAACTTATATAAAATTCCCATTTGACAGATGATGAAACTAGTTCAGAGAGAATAAGAAACTTGCCCAAGGTCATCATCCAGTAAGAGATGGAGTCAGGATTCAAACTTGAGCCTGTCTGGCTCCAAAGCCCACGGTGTTTTCACTATTCCCACTGCCCAAAAGCTCATGAACTACTCTCTCTGCCTTCACCTGGAATTTCTAAATATTCTAATCCTTATTTGCAATTAGCAATAGGAATAGTAAGCTCAGAACCATATACTGATAATTTGGGGCTGTAATTTTTTTTATTCCTTTCAAAAATCTTTCCCTTTTTTCTGTCCCTTTTCCCCCTCTTCCCTTATTCTGAGTTTCAGAGATAATCTGCCGTGGTAACTACCCCACACACATACAAACACACACACTCTCACATACTTTTACCCTCTTATAACTTCCCCTGATTTCAGAATTCTGCCTGCCATATTTCTCCCTCCATATATAAATTGCAGTGAACAGAGAACCTGTGCTACCTCAGGTGGTGGGAGATTTATTTTACAGATACTCCAGGAAGTAAGGAAGCACCGCCCCACACTGCAGGGCCTCACAAAGAACTAACAAAATGGTTCCCACAGTAGCCCTGGTGGTCGGGCCATCTTACTGTACTCTCCAAAGTGGGCAAAGGCTGTTCTCTAGTAATGAGTCAGCTTCTCCTTGACCCTTCCTCTTTCTTAATTTCCTTCTCTTTGTACTGCCAGCTCCTCTTTACTGCTGCCTTTGCTTCTTTTTCTTCTGACAGCCTTTTCTCAGATTTATAGCTTATGGGCAGGACAGAGACATCCTGAGGGTACTTTCCGAAGATAATAAATCTGATTGGATCCTTGTATCCAAGGAGCTCCAAATGGAGCATCTCTATTGGGCAGAGGACCCATGGACCATCTGATAGTCTACTGGCCTATTTTACGTCTTGCCTTTGATAGGGCCCAGGTCCCTGAGGAAAGGGACCACTTGCCTTTGATAGGGCCCAGGTCCGGGGAGGAAAGTCACATAACTCAAGGCTCCCCACTGGTGGAAGGAAGGGACTGGGACTGCTTTTCCTTACAGCTACTGCAGGCTAGGTCATAGTCTAGTATGAAGCACGTGTTAATTGAGTAAAGCTCCACTAGTTTAATTATAAATATCAGTAAGAGAAAGTAGTGGCACAGTTTATTTTTTCTAAATTATATTTCTGAAAAATAAAAGGTAACAAAATTCTCACATGGTTAGGAAATTCCAGTAATTTATCATTCACTTACTAAACTGAACTTGAGTGCTCACTTCGGCAGCACATATACTAAAACTTACTATACTTGACAAGTATAAGGAGGGGAGAAAATTTTAATTTGAACAAATAAATTGAATGGTCCTAAATATGTAATGGAAGCCTAAAGAAAGACTTTGTAGTCACAACTAATGAATTATTGAGCATTATATCAAAAACTAATGAGGTACTATATGTTGGCTAATTGAATTTAAATTAAAAAAAAGACTTTGCAGAGATTTAGTAAATACTTCATTATCAAGGACTAGAGCAGCACTGTCCAATAGAATATAGAAATAATGCAAGCCACACAAGTAACTTTATCTAGTAACTATATTTAAAGAGACAAAAAGAAACAGGTTAAAGTAGTTTTAATAATATATTGAATCACTATATCAAAATATTAACATATATTCAATATACAAGCTATTAAGATATTTCATATTTTTTTCATACAATGTCTTAGAAATCTGGTATGTATTTTATACTTAGAGCACATTTCAACTCAGACTTGCCACATTTCAAACACTTGACAGCGACATATGGCTAGTGGCTGCCATATTGAACAAATAGGGCTAGCGCCTTAAGTTAATTAATGACCATCCTACAATTAGCCAACAAACTGGCACTCCTATTCACCCACAGAATTTTTCCCAGTAATGCCAAATATTGATATTTCTAATTTCCTCACCTTTCCTGACTTCAGCTCTTAACTCCCTTTCTCAAATGATCCTGTGCACTCTGCAAATAACCCTGTTATTTGTAGATGTAGAAACATCTATCAGGACCTGTGTCCTCAGAAATTACCCCCAAAGCCTTTAGGGATAAGAAAGGATATATATAATACATTATATATATAATCAGATTTCCTATCTTCAGAAAGTATCCTCAGGATGAGTCTCTGTCCTGCCCATAAGCTATGACACTGAGAAAGGCTGTCAGAAGAAATAGAAGCAAAGGCAGCAGTAAAGAGAAGTTGGCAGTAGAAAGAGAAGGAGATTAAGAAAGAGGAAGATATTCATATACTAGAGGTGGAATGGGGGGGCGAAGAGTGAAGATAAGCAAATACTAAAGAAAGATTAAAGAAGAAAAGAGAGAGAAAATGGAAGGTTTTTAAAAAGCAGAAAGGATAGCAGATTAAAGGAGAAAGTGAAAACATAGTGGAAAGAAGAGGGGACAACAAAACAGAGAAAATCAGGATGGAAGGCAAGGGACAGGATAGGAATGGAGACCCAAAAAAAGGTAGAAAATAAAATTTATAAGCTAAACAAGGGAGTGACAAAGGGAAAACAGTAGAGAAGGAAAGGAGGAAAGTCTGGATTTCTCATCCAGGTACCAGTTATTATTATAGCTTTATTAATAAGTTGCTTCATGTTTGTTCTAGACCAAGTATTAGAGAAATGCTGTCACGTTACAAACATCCTGTGAGACGTATCCACGTGAGGAATCTCCCTAGATTTCCTTGTTGGCAACAAATATGCGCAATGTTTTGGCTGAATATGAAAAAATTACTCACTGAATCATGCTTACTGAAATATTTTCCAATATATCCAGTGGTGTGCTAGAGCTGGGTTACACCAGCTCTTAAGAGCCAATTTTTAATTTTTAAGAATTTTGTGAACCAGTTAAAAGGAACTATTATAAAAATTAAATTGTATATGCTTGCAATTAAATAAACTATATTAAAAACAAAAGTAATAGGTAAGCAAAACTCATCATTTCCTAATTAGTTTACTAGATATTTACATTTGTTATGCTCTTGAAGTTACTCATGTTTTTTGTATCTGCATGGCAGGAACACTATAGAGAACGTATAGCATTGTCTTTCCTGGTTTTTACATCTCTAGTGGAACACATCCTCCAGTAATTTCCTAAGAAAGAGTCTTTTAGGGTTAATTTAGAGTGAGAACCTAAATGTCCTGTTTCATATTTGATTGATTATTTAGCTGTATCTAAATTCCTAAGTTCCAAATAATTTGCCCTACAAAATTTTATTTTCTAGCTTCTGGTATTGAGAAGTGCAATGCCATCTTGGTTTCTGACTCTTTGTGTGTGCTTTTCTCTTTCTCTCTGGAAACTTTTAGGATCATTGTCTAACATTATTCTAAAGTTGTTCAAAATTTCAAGAGGAGGTGCCTTCTACCATTTATTTTGCTGGGCATAGTTAAGAGATTCATGTCTTACAGTGGAATTTCTTTGCTTTATTACTTTGACAATGTCTTCCCCTCCTTTTTCTCTGTCTGGAACACTTATTAGATGCAGGTGGACCTCCCAGATTTAGGCTCTTATTTCTTATTTTTTCCCTTACATTGGCAATTAATCCTTTTGTTCTAAATCCTTAAAACTTCCCTTAGCATATTTTCCAATGCTTCAATTTCTTTGGGGGATGGGGCTATCATAGTTAAGTTCCAAGAAGTATCTTCAAGGTGTCTTGGAAGAGAGGTTAACATCCTCGTAGGCCACATATCAACATGCAGCACTCCTTCCCCCGACTCTCAAAGACATAGTGCCTGGGACCGAGCTGATTAACTTTGATAATGGATTTTTATTAAGGGTGGTCATCTACCTGTGTGGGTGTTAATTTGTAGAATTCAAGAAGTGACTGTGTGCTGGTAAGGGAATGAAGTCCATCACAGAGCTCTGGAGCAGCGAAGGAAGGCAGGGATGAGCTGGTCCAAAGTGTTGGGGAGCCACTGGAAGAAATAGTCCAGAAAGAGAGAACAGGAGAGGTAGCCAGAAATGCAGCATGCCTCTGAAGTCCTCAGGAGGGACTGCTTTCCTGCAACCATGCAGACTGGGGACTTGAATGGTTTTACTTAAAAATAAAAGGAAAAACTAGAAACTTTGGTGATATTTGGGTTGCATTAGTGAGGTTGAAGTTTTTCATGTGTTTGTTCTCTAACTGAATCCTGGTTTTTGTTGTTGTTGTTGTTGTTGTTGTTGTTTTTAGATTTTATTTTATTTATTCATGAGAGACAGAGAGGGCAGGGGGAGAGGGAGAAGCAGGCTCCCCACAGAGCAGGGAGCCCGATGCAGGACTGGACCCTGGGATCATGGCCCAAGCTGAAAGCAAGCAAACACTTAACCAACTGAGCCACCCAGGCGCCCCTAACTGAATCCTGTTTTGAGCTGTCCATCTCATTGCCAATATACCAATTGGGATTTAGTGCTTTTCTATTTTATTCTACTAGTTCTTTATATAAAGAAAAAAAGTCATTTTTTTCTGTGATATTTACTACCAGTTTACTTCTCAATTTACTGTTTCTCCATTGGCCATGTTTAGCTGTTGGTGTTTGCTTATTCATTTGTTTGTTTGTTTTAACAGGGAGCTGTTTCCATTTTTTTATGTAGTCAAATTCTGTCTCTTTTCTGATTTTATTTCATCTTAGATAAAGCCTAGGACTATCTAGACTGCACATGATTAACAGCTCAGCTCCAATGCCACATGGGGTGGCATAAGGTAATGAAGATACCAATAATAACAATAAAAATGGCATCATCATAAGAGCTAACATTTACAGAGCTTCTGCTCTGCACCAGGCCCTGTTCTATGCACATTACATGTTTTAACTCATTTAATGCTCCTAACAATAGTATGAGACAGGAATGATTATTCTCATTTATATTCACTGTAATAAAGCAGGGAGGAAATGCATCACCACTCAGGGTCACTAGAAGGAGGTGGAAGGGCAGATTTCAGGCTGGGGTGGTCTGTCTCTGGAGCATTCGTCCTACTCACTGTGTCCTGCCAGGTGTAGAAAGAATAGCCTGACCCTGGTTCTCCACACATCATGCCACTGATTTCTTGTAACAATCATATGAGGGAAGCACCATTACTATGCTCATTTTACAGATGTGAGAAAGGAGGCTGGAAGAGCTTAAGGAATTCATCCAAGGGCACAGAGCTACAGAGAAATGGAGCCAGGACTTAATTCCAGAATATTTGTGTAGAGAAACCAGCTTTATAACCTCTGTTCTCTACTAGTTCTTTGATGAAGACTTAGTTGTTTTGTGGGGGATTTTTTAGTTTATATTTACTTTTTTGTTGTTATATTTTTTATTGTTTTTAAGTTTTAATTTAAATTCCAGTTAACAGGGGCACCTGGGTGGCTCAGTCGTTAAGCGTCTGCCTTCGGCTCAGGTCATGATCCCAGCGTCCTGGGATCGAGCCCTGCATCAGGCTCCCTGCTCCGCAGGAAGCCTGCTTCTCTCTCTCCCGCTCCCCCTGCTTGTGTTTCCTCTCTCGCTGTGTCTCTCCCTGTCAAATAAATAAATAAAATCTAAAAAAAAAAAAAAAAAAAAAAATTCCAGTTAACATACAGTTTAATATTAGTTTCAGGTGTAAAATAGAGTGATTCAACACTTCCATACAACACCCAGTGCTCACAGATCAAGTGCCCTCCTTAATCCCCCTCACCTATTTAATCCATTCCCACACACCCCTGGTAACCCTCAGTTTGTTTTCTATAGTTAAGAGGCTGTTTCTTGGCTTGCCTCTCTCTTTTTCCGCCCCCTGTTCATTTGTTTTCTTTCTTAAATTCACATATGAGTGAAATCATATTGTATTTGTATTTCTCTGACTGGCTCATTTTGCTTCACAATACCCTCTAGCTCTGTCCATGTTGTTACAAATGGCAAGATTTCATTTGTTTTTATGACTGAGTAATATTCCATTGTATATCTATATTGCTTCTTTATCCATTCATCAGTGGATGGACAGTACGGCTCTTTCCATAATGTTGCTATAAACATCAGGGTGCATTTATCCCTTTGAATTAGCATTTTTGTATTCTTTGGGTAAATACCCAGTAGTGCAATTACTGGATCGTAGAGTAGTTCTACTTTTTGAGGAACCTCCATATTGTTTTCAGGAGTGGTTGCACCAGTTTGCATTCCTACCAACAGTGCAAAAAAGTTCCCCTATCTCCACATTGTTTGCATTTCTGTGATGTTGATTGTTATTTCTCTCCTCTCATTTGTGATTTTACTTATTTGGGTCCTTTTTCTTCTCTTTTTGATAAGTCTGGCTAAAGGTTTATCAATTTTGTTGATTTTGTTTTTTTTTCAAAGAACCAGCTCCTGGTTTCATTGATCTGTTCTATTGTTTTTTTAGTTTCCATATCATTTATTTCTGCTCTAATGCTTATTATTTCCTTCCTTCTACTAGCTGTAGGTTTCATTTGTTGTTCTTTTTCTAGCTGCTTTAGGTATAAAGTTAGGTTGTTTATTTCAGATTTTTCTTGCTTCTTGAGGTAGGCCTGTATTGCTATATACTTCCCTTGTAGGACCGCTTTTGCTGCACCCCGAAGGTTTTAGACCATTGTGTTTTCATTTTCATTTGTTTCCATGTATCTTTTAATTTCTTCTTTGGTTTCCTGGTTGACCTATTCATTGTTTAGTAGCATGTTGTTTAACCTACACGTATTTGTGGTCTTTCCAGATTTTTTTCTTTTGGTTGACTTCTAGTTTCATAGTACTATGGTCAGAAAAGATGCATAGTATGACTTCAATCCTCTTGTATTTGTTGAGACCTGTTTTGGGGCCTAATATGTGATCTATTCTGGCGAATGTTCCATGTGCACTTGAAAGAATGTGTATTCTGCTGTTTTAGGATGGAATGTTCTGCATATATCTGTTAGGTCCATCTGGTCCAGTGTGTTGTTCAAAGCCATTGTTTCCTTGTTGATTTTCTGCTTAGATGATCTGCCCATTGATGTAAGTGGGGTGTTAAAATTCCCTACAATTATTGTGTTATTATCAGTTCCTTTATGTTTGTTATTGTTTTATATATTCGGGTGCTCCCATGTTGGGTGCATAAATATCTACGATTGCTATATCTTCTTATTGGATTGTCCCCTTTATGATTATATAATGTCCTTCTTTGTCTCTTATTACAGTCTTTGTTTTAAAGTCTAATTTGTCCAATATAAGTATTGCTACTCTAGCTTCCTTTTGACATCCATCCAAGTGATACATGTTTCTCCATCCCCTCACTTTCAATCTGTAGGTGTCCTTAGGTCTAAAATGAGTCTCTTGGGTCACCTGGGTGGCTCAGTTGGTTAAGTGACTGCGTTCGGCTCAGGTCATGATCCTGGAGTCCCAGGATTGAGTCCCACATCGGGCTCCCTGCTCAGTGGGGAATCTGCTTCTCCCTCTGACCCTACCCCCTCTCATGCACTCTCTCTCTCTCTCAAATAAATAAATAAAATCTAAAAAAAATTTAAAAAAAATAAAATGAGTCTCTTGTAGGCAGCATATAGATGGGTCTTTTTTTTTTTTATCCATTCTGACCCTTATGTCTTTTGACTGGAGAATTTAGTCCATTAACATTCAAAGTAATTATTGATATGTATTTATTGCCATTTTATTGCTTGTTTTGTGGTTGTTTCTGGAGATTTTCTCTGATCCTTTCTTGTCTTTGTCACTTTTGGTCTTTCCTTTGCCTCAAAGTCCCCTTTAATATTTCTTGCAGGGCTGGTATAGTGGTCACAAACTCCTTTAGTTTTTGTTTGGGAAACTCTTTATCTCTCCTTCTACCCCTAATGATAGCTTTGCCGGATAGAGTATTCTTGGCTGCAGGTTTTTCCCATTTGGCACATTGAATATATCATGGCCCTCCCCTTCTAGCTTGCCAAGTTTCTGTTGAGAAATCTCCAGCTAGCCTTATAGGTTTTCCCTCAGAATTTATGGACTTCTTTTGTCTTGCTGCTTTTAAAATTGTTTATCACCATACTTTGCAAATTTAATTACAATATGTCTTGGTGTTGGCCTGCTTTTATTGATTTTGATGGGAGTTCTCTGTGCCTCCTGGATCTGGATGTCTGTTTCCTTCCCCAGATTAGGGAAGTTTTCAGCTATTATTTCCTCAAATAAATTTTCTTCCTTCTTTTCTATTTTTCTTCTGGGACTCCTGTAATATGAATATTATTACATTTGATGGAGTCACTGAGTTCTCTAAGTCTATTCTCATGTTGCACAATTCTTTCTCTCTTTTGTTCAGCTTCATTATTTTCCAATATTTTGTCTTCTGGGCCACTAATTCGTTCCTCTGTTTCCTCCAGCCTGCTGTTTATTGCATCAAGTCTGTTTCCAATCTCGCTTATTGCACTCTTCATTTCTGATTGATTCCTTTTTAACTCTTTTATCTCTGTGGTAAGGGTCTCACTGATGTCTTCTATTCTTTTTTCAAGCCCAGTGAGTATCCTTATGATTATTGCTTTAAATTCTCCATCAGGCATGTTACTTATATCTGTTTCACTTAGATCTCTGGCCATGGCCTTATCTTGTTTTTATTCGGGAAAAATTCCCCTGTCTTGGCATTTTGTCTAAGTCTCTGCCTTCTTCTGTGTGTTTTAAAAGCCAGTTATGTCTCTTGCTTCTGAATATAAAGAAGAGGCCATGTAGTGCCCAGGGCCTGGTGCTTCAGGGAGTGTCTCTGGTGTGTGCTGCATGTGCCCTGCTATTGTGTTTTGGTTGCTCTGTCTTTCAGGCCAGTTGTCTGCTGAGGCCCTCCTTGCCTGCTGTGGGCAGTGTTTGGTCCTTGGCCTGAACGTGGCAACTTTTAACTAGATGTGCTCTGATCTCCTTGTGAAATGCTATGGTCTCCTTGAGACCTGTACAGAACTCTCTGGTAAGGAGATATGGTGTGAGCAGGGGTTTGTGCTGGTTTTCCAGGGAGGGGACCACTGCACTGGGACTAAGAAGGGCAGTCCCACCAGAGCACAGAGGGATGGGGCTTGTTGTAAGCAAGTTAGGCAGCCAGTGTCCTTTCTGAGCTGCTTCCCTCAGGTGGCTCTGTGTTTATGCTGGGGGGGTGGCAGGGGAGAATGACGCCAGTAATCTCCTTTATTCCTGGAGAGGTGCACTGTGAATAAAGACTTAGTTTTGTTATCATTTCCTTTTGTTGGTTGTAAATTTTTCAAGTACAGAAAAGTATAAAAGCAAAAGCCAGCACCAACCACAAGCAAGCAGTGATGATGTTTTTGTATATTTTCACCTAGACCTTTTATTCTGCATATTTTTAACATATGAAACCATTCTGTACATATACTTTTGTATCCTATGTTTTTCATTTATATTGTAATATAAGCATTCTCTTATGTTAATAAAAAAGACTTCCTATACATTATTTTTTTAGATTGTGGTAAAAAACACATAACAAAATTTATCATCTTAACCCAATACACTACTCTTAATGATTATAAAATGTTATTAAACAAACACAGCACATTCCTCCATTGTTGGAAGTTTATAATGTTTCAAATTTTTCACTGTTAACAATGACTCTGCAATTAACATACTTGTAAGAAATATTTGTCCACATTTCAACTTATTTTCTTAGGCTAGATTTCTAAAGTAGAATTATAGGTCAAAGAACATGGTTATTCCAAAGCCCTTTATATATATATATTGCCAAACTACTTTGCCCTCCTATTATCACTCTATAAAATGTCCATTTCACTGCAGTCTTATTAGTATAATAGGCTGATAAAAATGGGACCTTTTTTTTTTTTTAAATGGGACTATTTTAATCTCAATTTGGTTAAGGTCTCTGGAGTCAAGTGTGAGACTAGATAACTGGTTTTGCAACCCTTTGCTGACTTCTAGCCAATAAATGGGGTTGGAGAGTCTGAGAGGAGTTAAAGATTAGAAGAGGATTTTGGAGAGTTTTTGGTATGTTATGAGTTCCATTTACTCTCAAGAAGGAAGGGTCAGATGTATTCCCTCTTAAAGATGGTCATCTATAAGCCAAGGATAAGGGGCCTAGAACAGATCCTTCTTTCCCACCCCTCAAAAGGCACCAACCCTGCTAACACCTTAATATTGAACTTCAAGCCTCCAGAACTGTGAGCCAATACATTTCTGTTGGTTAGGCCACTCAGGTTGTAGCACTTTTTTACATTAGCCCTAGCAAAGTAATACACAACTAGTGCTGAGCATTGAAGCTTGATTATGAAATCTTGAAGTTCAGTATAGGAAGTGCGATCATCATAGAGAAAACAGGAAAATCCAGTCCTAACAACTATTGCAACTTCCATTACGGAACAAGAGCTTGAAAAAAAAAAAAAAAGATTTTATTTATTTATTTAGAGCATGAGCAGGAGGGGTGGACAGAGGGAGAGGGAGAAAGAATTTCAAGCAGATTCCACCTGAAGCCTGATGCAGGGCTCAACTTCAGGACCCTGAGATCATGACCTGAGCTGAAATCAAGAGTCAGATGCTCAACTGACTGAACTACTCAGGTGTCCCAGAACAAGGACTTTTATATATTTTTAAGCATATATTTCATTGTTTTAATTTCCCTTCCACTATAATGTGTCATAAAGTTTAAATGATGATTTTTCTGTATCCCTAAATTCTAACTCTATAGCTTAACTTTTCAAGATCTTTGACAATATGATCTTAATCTAACTTTTCCTGCTTTTATCTCACTGTCATTTTTCATAAACTACATGGCTCAGTCAAATTGGGACACCAATTTGGGACACCAAAATAGGCCTGGATATTCTTGTCTTTGTTCTCTTCATCTCTCTATTTAGAATGGTCTTGCCATTCCTCATCATCACACATTGAAAAATCCAAAGTTAAAATCTTCCTTCAGTGCCCAACAGAAAAACCACCACTTCTAAGACTTTTTTCTATTCAATCTAAATATTTCTGAACTTCCATTGCATATTTTTTGTTTCATTGATTTTTATTTTAGTTATCTGGATTCATGTAATAGCCTCTGACTGACTTTAAGTTTCTTAGGGCAAGAAGCAACTAGTACATGTCTCATTTGGGTTTCTTCTTCCAAAAGTGGAGACTGAGACAAGAGCTTTGTGTACAGGTCATTCGGCGAAGTAATGTCAGGGATCAAGAGTAAGGGAACTGGGAAGAATGAGGCAAGGAAGAAGATAAAAGCCAATCTCAGAGTGAGTAAATCTCAGTCCTACTGGGGACTCATTGAGGAATGGTGTAGAACATAACTCATTTGTTAACCCAAGAATAAAAGAAAGCAGTATTTATCTAATGGCTCCCTTCCCTTAAGTGGTCAAGGATCTCCTTAGGGGATGTCTCTGGCACTTCCAGGTTTCTGCATATACCAGAATGGCTGAACAGGCTTCTATGAACATCACGTGCAGGGGTATCATTGAAGCCCAGGGCATAAAGTGAGAGATACGTGGTGCAGCTATGACAAGATGTTATCTGATTATATCTTCCCAGAGCTGGCAGCTAGACTAAAAGAATAGACCGGGAGAGTGATTGATGAGTATAAAAAAAATCTGATAAAATGATGCTAGGAAAATATATCTAATATAGCCCATTCCTTGCAATGTTCCAATCTGCTCATGCCCTGCTCATGCCCTGATCATGTGTAATAGTTCCCAAAGACAAGGATGCTATGCATAAAAACAGTACACATGGACTATATTCCTCCTTCCGATCAAAAGAGCAAAGTCTCTTGTGCATGCTAGGTGTCAGGCAACTAGAATCTCAGAAAGATCTCCAGCCACAGAAAACCAGACTCAGAATTTCCATTTGGCCTGAGATATAATTCAAGAACTCTTGGTTTAGGTTCCCCCAGGTGCAGACCGTGAGACAACTATTCAACTATAAGTAGTTTATTTCAAAGGTGATCCCAGGAAACACCCTTACAGGAATGAGGATATGAGATAAGTATAGAAAGGAAGCCAATGAAAAATACATTTATCAAGCTGTTTCCACCATGGAGAATTAGAATTCCATTCTACTGGGGAACTCAGGGATAGTGTAAAGCACACCCCAGATTTATCCCCAAAATGGGTGAGAAATTTGGGGCATTTATCCAACAATTCTCTTCCTGATATTCATTGAGAGCTCCTTCCAAGAAAAATCTCCAGCACTTCTTGGGGCGCCTGGTGGCGCAGTTGGTTAAGAGTCTGACTCTTGGTTTCAGCTCAGGTTGATCTCAGGGTCCTGAGATCGAGCCCCATGTTGGGCTCCATGGGCAGCATAGAGTCTGCCTGAATTTCTCTCTCTCTCCCTCTGCCCCTCCCACTTGTGCTCTCTCTCTCTCTCTCTCAAATAAATAAATCTTTAAAAAAAGTCTCCAGCACTACTAAATTGCCCTTTGTGTAAGCCAAGTAGGTTCTTA
The DNA here is from genome assembly GCF_004348235.1 of Phoca vitulina. Taxonomy (NCBI): domain Eukaryota; kingdom Metazoa; phylum Chordata; class Mammalia; order Carnivora; family Phocidae; genus Phoca; species Phoca vitulina. The sequence continues at coordinate 27,138,547 of NW_022589706.1, forward strand.
TGGCCAGGAGAAAACCCTCCAGGCAAAGAGTGCAGCATTAGCAATAAGTGGCCTTCAACATGCAAGGACAAATGCTGAGTAAAAACAAGAAGGGCACCAATAGCTACAGATATCTGCTATAGAAACTAAAGTTATTTAAATAGGTACTTGTCTTGATTACATGATGAATTCAATGAATTCAGTCCTAGAAAAGAAAAAGATTAATTCCTCATGGGTTAGAAATTAACTACTTAAATAAAAATTATATCATTGTATTAATTTTTATTACCATATATAAATGGTGAACTGGAGAGCCTGAAAGTACACATTTTTATCTACATCATATATTCAAAATGGCATTTAGATTTGTGTTGATGCAAAATAATCACTGTTGGAACCTCCAAAAGCAGCAACAGTTTTCCAAAAGCAGCAAGGGAATTGTTTTAGATCTATGTGTGATCTCTTTTTTTTGCTTGCTCCATCAATTTAATCCTAATAGATGCTCTTAGGTTAGCCCAAAAAAGTCCATGTTTGCTCTTCTCCTTGGGCCATTCCAAGTAAGTCCTTTGTGCCATGAGATTTTTGAGCTTGTGATAGCTGCTAGGAATAGAATACTGTGGAATAGGTTCCAGTAAGATCAAGATTAAGTTATCAAAACCTTCATGAAAGAGATTGTGGTGGGCAAAGTAGAGTTCATAATGGCACCACTCACTCTGGACAAAGTTGGGAGACAAAACAAAGATGGACTTGTAACTTCTCTCAATGCAGTTTATGATATTTTCCACAATGCTCTTGCCAGGAACAAAGTTTCTCTCATGGAGACAAATCCTTATATCTTCTTTTTCTAGGTTTGGTAGTAATTCATTCTTCACCCAGGCAGAATCATGCCCACTATATGAAATAAAAGCATGGAACTGGAGGGTTCTTTGGAGTTCTTCTAAGGGTGTGTTCCTTGCCCTGCGCCGGGTCTGGGTCCACTGACACACCATCCTGAGATACCAGGGCAGATCAAAGTAGATACAGAGAGCAGTCACAGTAAGAGTCAACACCAGCACAGTGATCCCAATGGTAACAAGCAGCAGAGTTGTGTTGCAAGATAACTGAGACACGTGAAAGTCCTTCAGTGGGGTTCCCTTATAGTTTTCTGGATAGCCACACTTATAAGAATCAGGCCAACCCTCTACCACTTCACTTGATACTTGGCCTAGACTTTGGACAAATTCTCTTAGCTCACATGTACATTGGAATGGATTGTTCCCTGCTCTTATGGACCTAATCTTCTGGCAGCTCTGGAAGAAATCAGCTGACGGGTTGGAAATTGAATTAGAGTCAATAATCAGTTTAGAAAGGCTGCTAAAAGTATCACAGTCAGGAAGGTGGTCTAAAGAATTGGAAGCAACATTGAGTTCTTGTAAAGCTTCTAGTTTCATGATTGGTTTAGGAATGCTCCTTATTCTGTTATTGTGAAGATCAAGTACCTTGACCTTGGGAGGTAAACATCTGAAAACAGAGTCAGTAAGTAAATTTGAAGACATATTTAAACTTAATAAACTTTTAGTCCAAGCACAATTTCCTTCATTTTCATCATACCTTAGAGAATTCTGGCTAATATCCAATTGTTGTAGAGACTTCATTTCCTTGGTCATATTAACTATACTTGCAAGTTCTTTTAATTGATTCATTTGTAAATTAAGTGTCTCCAGTTTAGCCAAGTTTCCACAATTTTTAAAAACCATGTCTGTTAAGAGATTATTAGAAAAATCCAAATACAGAAATGGGCTAATTTGGGATGGGCAAACCATGTGGATCATGTGTGTACCAGACACTGTGAAATTGTGGATGTTCATATTTGAAAAGAGTCTATAGATATAACTTTGTGGCAAAGTGAACACATCACTGACAACATGATGTATCGATAAGGCCTTCAGTGAAGTGTTGGAATAATCAAAAGATCTTAAGGTAAGGTAATCTTGTAGTTTTACATTTGAAATTGAGAAATACTCTATGCTTGTATGCCAAACCAACTGGAGGATCGTAATGAAAAAATTCCAAGTTGTTTCCATGTTGTTTAAGGTGAGAGTTGATAACCTTGAATTCTTTTGAAGTTTTGACAGAACATTTTGGAAATAAGAACATCCATTATCATCTAGCACACATTTGATATTAGATAGTTCCAGACTCACTGCTGTGCTGACTGATACATCCAAAGTAAACCTGAATTCCTTTCTTCTGGGGAAAACAATGTGTAGACTTTCTGTGTTAAGGTTTCGAAGGCTCTCAGCATCTTCTTTTTCCCCGTAAGCGTCTCCTAAGACCAGTAACACCTTACTTATATGCAAAGGAGCAATTGGAAACATGCTAGATTTTTGTAACTGTGTGGCACTTAATCCCAGAAATTCCAGGTGAGACATGTTACCAAACTCTTTGCATATAGGCAGATCATCAAATGCATTAAATGAGAGGTCTAAGTGCTTGAGGTTCACAGTGGGATGGCAAGAAATCTTCCCCAACTCATTGTGGGACAAATCCAAGTATTCCAATTCCTGGTTGAATTTGAAAACACTGATATCAAGGTATTGAATTCTATTATGAGAAACTATCAAAATCCTCAGTTTTGATAGTGATAGGATGTCAGAAGTCTGAAGCTCAGATATATAGTTTTGTGATATATCTAAGATTGTTGTTTTCAAGGATAGGTCTTTGGGAACATGAAAGAGACCTGTGTTTGATCTGTTAACTAGAAATTCACTTTCGTCCGACAACTGGATTCTGATCTCAAATATTAACATGACGATTATGGCAAAATGGAAGATGCTAGAATTAGTTTTCATCATTTTGTAACACTAGACATTCCTAAGCGTTGTTGCTATTCCTCAGAGCATCTCGATACAGGTACAGATCCTTAAAAAACAAAACAAAACAAAACAAAACACTTTAAATGACTGTATTAAACTAGGCATGGCTGACAAACATTTTTTCCTAGAGACTCATAAAATGAAGGCTGTGTTCTTTGGAGTCACATAACTGAAACCAGGGAAATATATGTATTGATAAATAATTATACTACCTCTAATCAAACAACTTTTAATATGGAAGGTGTAATGGGTTGAATGGTGGCTCCACCCAAAAGATATATCCACCTTCTAACCCTGTCCTAATCACCAAAACTGTGAATATTACCTAATTTGGAAAAAGGATCTTTGTAGAGATAATTAGGTTAAGGATCTTTAGATGAGGGGATCATCCTGGATTATCCAGGTGGTCTTTAAATCCAGTGACAAGTGTTCTCATAAATATCTCAGAAGGCTATTTGATGGAGACAACAGAGACACAGAGAAGGCCATTTGAAGGAGGCAGAGACTGGAGCAGATACAGCCACAAACCAAGGAATACTGATAGGTACTGGAAGCTGGAAGAGATTTTAGGGAGAGTTTAGTGCTACCAACACCTTGATTTTAGACTTCTGGTCTCCAGACCCATGAGAGAATAAATTTCTTTTGTTTTTAGCCACCAAGTTTATGGTTACTTGTTACAGCAGCCACAGGAAACTAATACAGATGGTTTTACATATTTATGGAAAGTCCACTGACCCCAACCCTCCCGAGATCATATAGAACTCAAGCTAGGATTCACAGCTGGTGTATTTTTCTACCTTTGACATGCACCACCTCATGGCTTTCTTAAGAGTTCCTTTCCCATGGGGTTCAATTTGGACTCTTCTTGCATTACTTTCTATTACCTACACATGGTTTCATGCCTAACTTTGGTCTTATTCAAAAGGTGATTAGATCATGATAAAAGGTCTCTCAGAAAATCCATTTATTCATCCATTTATTTATTCAACCACTATTTATTGATAATCTACTGGCCATGTTTTAGAAACTAGAGATAAAACAGTGAACAAAATAAAGCCCTAATTCTCAAGGAGCTTATTATCTAGTGGGGAGATGGAAAATAAATGACTAAATGTAATTTCATGTAATATTAAATATTATATAGAAAATTTAAGCAGAGGGGCACCTGGATGGCTCTGTCAGTTGAGCACCCAACTCTTGGTTTTAGCTCAGGCTGTGGGATTGAGCCCCATCTTGGGCTCTGTGCTGAGCGTGGAACCTGCTTAAGAGTCTCTCCCTCTCCTCTCCGTCTGCCCTCCCCTCACCCCAGCTTGCATGTGCTCTCTCAAAAAAAAAAAAAAAAAGAAAAGAAAAGAAAAATTGAGCAGAGTAAATGAATCAAGAATAATGGTAAATCCAAGTATGTAACAGTGGTTCGTGGATTTTTTAGATTGATTGGTCAGAGAGGACTTTTCTGAGAAGTTGCCATTGTGGTGTAAACCAGAATGGAGTGAATGAGTAATCTATGGGAAGATCTGGGGGGAAAGCATTTCTGACAAAGAAAGAGGCAAGTACAAAAGTCCTGAGATGGGACTGAGGCTGGCTTATCAGAGGCATAGTAAGGTGGTCAATGTTAGTATGGAGTGAATGAGAATGAGAGGAAGTAGAGCCAAGATTGTACAAGATGCAGATCATTGCAAGGAGTTGGGATTCTAGCCTGAGAGTCATGAGGGAATGGTGAGCACTGAAATGCTGCAAGGATAGGAGTAGTTTCCTCCTCTTCAGAAAAATTTTGTTCATCCATTCATCAAATATGTATTTATTCCCTATGAAGTGCTAGGCATTATTCTAGGTTATGCTTATTGCACTAGTTATCAACCCACTATAGCCCAGACACTATTTTGTTACCAAGATTCTAATGACACGGGAGACCAGAGGGAGTTGTGTTGGGATGAACCCTAGAGTGTGATCCACGTCCCCCTATTCTGCCCCACCCAGACCCTTTCAGCTGGGGCTACATAGCTACATGGATCTTTTAGGGAACTTATTCAATCTCTTGGGGCTGCATTAGACAGGCAAGCCATCAATATCAGCAAAGAGTCAAATTCCTCTTCACATATCCCCTCACATCTCTCAGTGGGCACAAAAGGACCTAAATAATTAAAGTCCCAGAAAATACCCTAAGTCATAAAAATTCCTCAAGGTACATGTACAAACATATCTAGTATTTGGAGCACTGTTTGGACTTACCCTTTTGTAGAGGTATCCAGTGATGCCTTGGTTATTTTGATTTCTTCAAACATATGAGAGGGCCCAGTATACCCCTTTCGTCACCGTTCACGTTAACTCTGTGCAAGGAAAGGAACACAGCCATTAAAATGCATGTTAAAAGGAAAGGTGGCTGAAAAGATGCTTAGCACCACTAACCATCAATGAAATGCAAATCAAAACCATAATGAGATACCACTTTGCACATGTCAGAATGGCAAATATAAAAAAGACAAAAAATAAGAAGTGTTGGCAAGGATGTGGAGAAAAGAGAACTGTTGTGCACTGTTGGTGGGAATGTACATTGGTGCAGCTACTGTAGAAAACAGTATGGAATTTCCCCAAAGGATTAAAGGTAGAAATACCGTATGATCCAGGGGCACCTGGGTGGCTCAGTTGGTTAAGTGTCTGCCTTTGGCTCAAGTCACAATCTCAGGGTCCTGGGAAGGAGCCCCACAATGGGCTCCATGCTCAGCAGGGAGTCTGCTTGTTCCTCTGCCCCTTCCCCTGCTCATGCTCTCCCTCTCTCCCTCTCTCTCTCCCTCCCTCTCTCTCTCTCTCTCCTTCCCCCCACAAATAAATAAATAAAACCTTAAAAAAAAAAAAAAAGAAATACCATATGATCCAATAATCCACTGCTGGGTATTTACCCAAAGAAAATGAAAACGCTATTCTGAAAAGATAAATGCAGTCCTATGTTTATTTCAGCATTATTTACAATAGCCAAGATATGGAACCAACCCAAGTGTCTGTTGATAGATGAATGGATAAAGAAGACACACACACACACACACACACACACACACAGAATTATATATATATATACACACACACACACACACACACACACACACACACACACACACACAATGGAATATTACTCAGCCATTAAAAAGAATGAGATCTTGCCATTTACAACAACATGGATGGACCTAAAGGATATTATGCTAAGTAAAATAAGTCAAACAGAGAAAAACAAATACCATATGATTTCACTTATATGTGAATCTAAAAAACAAAACAAAGAAAAAACAGAAATAGAATCATAAATACAGAGAATAAACTGGTGGTTGCCAAAGGGAACGGGGTTGGGAGGGTGGGCAAAATAGCTGAAGGGGAATGAGAGATACCAGCTTCCGGTTATAAAATAAATAAGTCACTGGGATGAAAAGTACAGCATTAGAACTATAGTCAATAATATTGTAATAACATTTTATGGTGACAGATGGTAATTATACTTATGGTGAGCACAGCTTATTGTATAGAATTGCTGAATCACTAGGTTGTACACCTGAAATTAATATAACATTGTATGTCAACTATACTTAATGTCTAAGTTAAAAAAAAGTAAAGGTGGCATTTTAATGGCATTGGTTATATTTGGCTGAAAGACCCAGAAATTTCCCAATTTTTTTCTCTCCAGCTTCCTGAAAGAGCTACTCATATAAGTAAAAATACTTAAGTAAGAATCAAAATTATACCCAATTACTGTCTGGGCCGGTGCCTAATCTCTCAAAACAGAACCAGCTAGGAAAAGCTAGGTCAAAGTAAAAGTGGCTTGGATTTAGGTTCAAGTGGGATTTCTTGTCTTATTCCTTAGCCTGAATCCAAATCTGGGGATCTTTCTAACTTCTGGCCAACTCCAGGGTTGAAGGTAAGCAGTGATCAGCATAATCAGGCATGGTTCAGGAGAGTGACAAGAGAGACAAGGAACAGAGACAGGGCCCCATGCATGGACATGAGTGCTTAGCACACAGTGAACCCACCACAAACAAGATGAAAAAAGTTGTCCTTGTTTTCTTAAAAAACTGCCTATCTCGAGCATTTACTGAAAGCATGGCTTCAGTTTTATATCTAGCTAAATTAATGGACTTAAATATCCTCTATTTTCCCAGCCTCCATTTTGTCCTTCCCTTTATACTCATCAACTTAAAGTACTCAGTTTATGAAACCACTTTTATTTCTGTGATTAAGAAGTCAAAGTATTGTACACATGAGGAATTGACTTTTGGGTACTTACGGGATCTTTAAATTTCATATATAAAACTTGCTAACTCAGCAAAAATCAATTTTTTTTTAATCGACGTCCTGATGGCCAGCACTGAATCTCCAAACTATTTTACTACCAAATAAAATAATTATTTGCTAACTTGATTAGTAAAAGGAAGATTTATTCAAAAGCATAGAAGTATCTCTAGCTATGTTTATGTCAATTTTAATGATTATGATAGATTTGGCTTCACTTTATATGATACAATACATCAATACATTTGAGTTGTCTTTAGAGACTTTGGTGTAATAAAATCAGGACTTTGACTTGACTTCATGAGTAAAATCCATACAATCAACCTGGCCTATTAAGTTCAGTACCACAAATAGTAATTGCGAGTCTTCTCTACACAAGGCCAACTAGCTTTTAGGTTGAAAGGGTCAGAACCAGTTCAAGAGCATTTTGGCATTATTTCCTATGTGGTTTTGTAAACTTTTGCTTTTTATTGTAAAGATGTACTTACTTTCAATTCTTTTGATCAAATCGGGTGTAGCCTGGGAAACATTTTCCAAAATCTGCAGTTACACCTGACTAGTAGCATCCAGAATAGTTTCAATGGCTTGAGAAAACGGAAAAGAATATTTAGTGGGAAGAGCCCAGAGGAAAAATTAAAATCAACCTGCCCATAAAAACAGAGAGGTTGTTCAGCAGCCCTGCCTCCAGGAGTAATTTACCTACACCCCCATCTTCCTCAGCATTCTCACTGCAAAGGGAGAACTGGGAACACTGGGTTGAAGACCTGTGCCACCTGAGACCAACAGCTAGCAGCTCTGTAAAAAAACCGTGAGACGTTTGCGATCCAAATATTCATCTCCCGACTCAGATACAGTTTCTGAATGCAAGCCATGCATGAGATGAGGTGTCATCCAAAGAAAAACAAACAAATGACACACAAAGAAAAACAAACACACACACAAAAACCCCTTTCTCTGAGTTAGGATGAGAAACTGATGAACAAATGCTAGTTCAAACCGCAGGAAGCACATATGAGCAATAACATATTTAGAAAAACACCCCAAACCCACAGTATGTCTTAATCATAGAGACTTTTGAGATTTTTGTGTCCAACAACTAGTTGAACCATTATTTTCTTTTATAGAATAAAAAAAAAATGTTGCTTACCAACACAACCTGCCCGTCTGTCACGTTGGCAGTCTGTAGGAAATTTAAGTACTTCCTCAAACATTGATTTCACTAGTAACTATATTTAAATGTTAGGGGGTGGAGAGAAAAGCTCTTTTATGCCATCTGCTGAATCCCACTGAAATTACATAGTACATATAAACCTATTTTATTCTATTCACATGTAGAATAGGGTCTGGCGGGTTGACTGATAGACCGTATTTAAATAGGATTTTTGTGGTTCTCTATTTCCCTATAGTCAGCTCACTCTTGTCTACTAACGAAGTGAAGGAGGTAGTGTTAATAACCACAAATGATTATTGACTGAATTCAAAATGCATATGGTTGCAGTTGTGCTGATTGACGGAGTACAAGTCCGGGTGTACATCAGGTGCTTTGCTTTTCATCTTGCCTCTTGATCAGTCCATTATTAAAAGTGACTGAGAGAGGAAAGAGGAAGGGTTCAAGATCAAAGTGCTGCTCAAACTCATAAAGAGGGAAGATCATTCATGTGCTGATATAGAATGGATGACAATCATGTCTTTTTCTTTGACAAATTGGTTTTCAGAGAAAATCTGTGCTCAGATTTTTTCCACTGATATTTTCAAACTTTCTTCAAAAAGTGATTTTTCAAAACTCCACGTGAAAAACATGCTATCTAATAATCTCTTTTGTCCAATAAGGTCTAAGACATCTCCTTCGGGTTAGTTACCTGCACACTCAAGGAATCCATCCTGACAGCTCCACTCTTTTAAAATAACAAAAAGCAACAATAACAGATGGGTAGACAAGGCTAAGAAATGTCCACTGTGTGCCTCAGAACATGTCCCCAACCTAGGACTCCATGATGTGCGGTCATAGACTGGATACAGTTTTTTGCTGTAATCAGCTTTTTCTTCCACAGTGAGCAAGGCCAACTTCTCTCTCTCTGTCACTCTCTCTGTGTTTCTGCCTACCCCGTCACGATTCAGTAGGGGAAATGTGTCTATAAATATATTTCTGAAACTGAAAGAATGAACCTCCTTCTCCTCCATGTCAACCATTTCTTCCCGCAGACCCCTAACAGGAAATGAGGGTCGTCTTTGACTAACAATTCAGCTTCTGGCTCTCAAAGGTACTTGACTGTGAACCAGGTTCAGAGAGGGGGCACTTGAGCATTCTACAGTCCTGTGCTTCCCTTCAAACTCCTCCCCACCACTCTGAGTTGCCCACCTGCCTCTTATTTTCCTCCCTCTTGTCATTGGATGAACTTGTAATCATGTCTACTTGTAATCATGCACGGATCCACATGTCCTTAAAAAAACTTTAATTCTCAGAGAATATGGCTTCCTTGTAAAATTTTAAATATTTTATTTAACCTAATAGGTCCAAAATATTACTTCAATGTGCAATCAATATAAAACATTACTAATGAGATCTTTTATATGTGCTTTATTCTAAGTCTTAAAAATCCAGTGTGTGTCTTATACCTACAGCATATCTCATTTGGACTACCTGCATTTCAGTTGCTCAATGGTCACACTGGACTGGTGGCTACCCTAGGGGAGAGCCCAGGTCTAGATGCAGTCATCACAGCCATGCAAATGAGGACAAGCCCAAGTCTAGTTAATAGCAGCCCAGAAAACGAACTCCAAGTAGAGCTTTCTTATCTTAGACTCTAGGCTCTCCTCACCTACTCTCAATAGCAGTTTCTGCCTACCCCATACCCAGGCATTTCCTTTTGGATTTCCTTTTAGATTTGACCTGTAGTTGTTTTCTTCTTTTTTAAACAAAAGCTTTATTGAGATATAATTCACATACCATAAAAAAAGTTCACCCATTTAAAGTATATAATTCAATGGCTTTAAGTAATTTGTAGAATTGTGCGACCATTATCACAATCAATTTAGAAGACTTCATCACCCTAAAGAGATACACGACACCTCTTCACTGTCACTCTTCACTCCTACATATGCCCCAGCCTTAGAAAATCATGATACATTGTACTAATCCCTATAGATTTGCCTATTCTGGACATTTCATGTAAATGGAATCTATATGTGTTTCTTTGTAATTGGTTTCTTTCACTTAGCTTGATGTTTTCAAGATTTATCCATGTTAGGCTAGTATCAGTGTTTCATTTTTTTTATTATTAAATAATTTTCTATTGTATGGATATCCCACATTTTCTTAATTATTTGTCAGTCGATGGATGATTGGGTTGCTTGCACTTAACAGCTTTTATGAATAATGTGAACATTGTGTACAGGTTTTTCTATAGACATATTTTCTCTTGGGTATATACCTAGGGGTGGAATTGCTGCATCATATGGTAACTATGTTTAGCCTTTTGGAAAGTTCTGGGCTGTTTCCAAAGCAGCTGCACCATTTTACATTCCCACCAGCAGTGTGTAAGTCTTCTAAATTCCCCACATCCTTGCTAACACTTGTTATTATCTGACTTTTATTATAGCCTTCTTAGTGGGAATGAAGTGGTATCTGATTATGGTTTTATTTTGCATTTCCCTGATGCCTTACGATGTGGAGCACCTTTTCATGTGCAGATTGGCCTTTTGTATGTCTTCTCTGCAACCTTGCGGAAACTGTTTATTAGTTCTAATTAGTTTTTTAGTGGTTTCCTAAATATTTTCTACAAACAAGATCATGTTATCTGCAAAATACCATCTTTCTTCCCAATATGGATGCCTTTTATAATATGTTCTTGCCTAATTGTCATGGCTAGCATTTCTAGGACAATGTTGAATAGAAGTGGTGAGACCAGACATCCTCATCTTGTTCCTGATGTTAGGGGGAAAGTTTTGAGTATTTCATCATTAAGGATGATGTTAGCTGTGAATGTTTCATTGATGATTTTTACCAGGTTGAAGAAGTTTCCATCTAGTCCTTGTTTGTTTAGTGCTTTTATCAGGAAGGGGTAGAGAATATGGTTTCTTAATCAATAAGGAAGAGGACAATGCTATGACCACAGTGCCCTACTTTGGGGACTGTGCCTCTGCTTCCTTCCTGCCCTCCCTATTTTTCCCACACCACCATTCTTCCTACCCACCTGACCCTAGAGCTCAAATTGTGCCTCATCAAGCTGGCTGGGAATAAAAATGGCATCACTTGGACATTTGCCTTAAAATTAATTCTTCCTTAATTACTTAAAGTTTTCCAGCCAAAGTTTTGAAACTGCCACCTGAGTAAATTATAGGCCAAGGCCAGCCTTGTCTCCAGCTATTTACCTGATGAGAGGTTCCCTCTTTCAGTTTCATAAAATGTCAACAAGCACCTTTGTACAAAAACTTGGTTGGAATTTTTTACTGTTGTCTGAGGGTGAACTTTTGAAAGGAATGAATAGGTTAAAGGGCACGGACAACTTTATGTTCTTGACGCAAAACTGCCAAGGTGCTCTCTGTTAAGTTTGTGCCGATTTGCCTGCCCCCAAGGATGTCAGAATACTCTCCACATTCTCCACAAAAGTAGCATTTTGGAGACAATTTCATACATGAAGAGGATATCTTGTTATTGTTTCATTTTTATTTTCTTTTATTATAAGTGTCTCAGATGGTGTTTCATGTTTATTGCCAATTTGTATCTTTTAGTGAATTACCTATTCACATCATTTGCCCATTTCTCTATCAGGTTCTTTTTAATTATACATTCTCTTTTATGTTACTGACACTAACTCTCTGTCAAACTTTTTGCAAACGTCTTCCCCCATTATTTACTTCTCATTTCATTATTTTTTGAATCAATAAGTACATATTTTTATATAAACAAGTGAGTTGACTTTTTCTTTGCTATCACTATCATTCAGTTGTGTCTAGTAAACCAAGTTACTCACCACCCCCCCCAAAAAGCCTGATTTGTAGCACTTGCCAATATCTGCCCTGTAAACATTTCCACAGTAGTTGACTTCTAGCTGCCAACTGACTTGCTTGCAAAATTTCTGAATATTTAACAGTTGGCTCTCACAATGTATACAAACTCCAGCAGACCACTGCTACATTGCTTTTAGGTTTAAAAAATTCTTCTCTGTAACAAGGTCAAACAAATACACGTGTATGTGTTCTTCTCAACTATACTTTTGTAGTTATTTTAATTTTTTTATTATCCAAGTAATAAATGTTTAATGAAAAGAAATCAGAAAATATAAATCAATGAAAAGAAAAAAATTAAATCAACAATAATCTCACCATATAGAGATACACCAGTATCATTTTTGTAGCAACATGCAGACTTTTTTTATGTAAATGAACATGATTTAGCAGTCTTGATGGCTGTTAAACTGTTGTTCAGAAAGTTTGTACCACTTTACACACACACACATACTCAAATGGCTTTAGACTATGTATGCTGTTTTATTACCTGTTTTACTTAATTTATAATATATCATAAATATCTTTTCATGTCAGTAAATATCTATCTACTGATGTGATGTGGGCCAGGAGCAAATGGTCAAGAAAGCAATCTTGAGATGTTTTTGGGACAGGACACTGTGGGCAGGAAGAACTGCATTGGGATTGTGAGAAAGGATTGATTATATACTTTTAAACTGGGGCGTAAAGACAGAGGAAGTTTCCAAAAGGCTTTTCATATGTTAAAGAATACTTACTAGGAACCTGGAGATCTGGCTATTGTCAAGCTAAGCTTGCATTTTGCCTCTAGCAAAGCATTCACATTAAGGCAGTTGTGAGTTCCTTGAGGAATGTCATACTCTGCCTGTCTCAGGTATTTATCAACGGGCTGCAAGTTGTAAGGAAATGTAATTTTATCTGTATTTCTTTTGCCTTTGTTCCCCTTACATCAGACATGTCTGCAATACCTGTAGACTTGGGTGAATTCCTCTTCTTGAGGTCCCCCAAATATCCTGAAGTTTCGGCACCTGCCAGGAAGTGACATTCTTTACTCACTTAGTAAGGCTGCCGGGAACCCTGTAAGCAAGGTGGCAAGCCAACGCGTCTAAGGGGCTCTATTGTCTTCATGCTTCATACAGTCAGTCTTTCTTCCTTAAAGCTGTATGGCCATATCTGATCTACGCACTGTCTCTCAAATATGACATTCCAGTCAAAGCCTCAGTAAAATAACCAATGTATCCAATGGTGTCCTGTTATAAAGAGAACAGTTTTTATTGAACTTTCGCAAATAATTATAATTGTCATGAAAGAAAGAACACTCACTGAGAGTTTTGCATTTCATGGTTCAGGTAAAGAGAAAAGTTAAATGCTTCAATCTGTTCACAAAGGAATATTTTAATCATATTTCTGTATATCATGGATATCTTAGAGAAAGTTTCCTTAATCTAGAAGAGCAAACATTAACGAACCAACGTTTCAAAGGAGAGTCACAAAAACTATAATCATCTTCCTCAATTTATTTAGTCCCATGTTACTAATTCTTGCTCAGTCTGAATACAGCTTTTTTTAAGTTAGTTTTGGAAATTCTTACTCATTTTAGTTTTATGATTTTAAAGATGTCAAAAACCTATATTTGTCAAAAGTCCTTTTTATGAATCTCCTTGAAGGTGAAACACATTTTGAAAGAGAATAAGGACAATAAATGACAAAGGCTCAAAAATGGACATGGTGAAAGATCTGATAGGATAGTTCATTATAATATAGCTGATAAGGAAATCCAGTTATTTCTATGACACATAACACTTCAATAATCAGAATATCAAGTAATGGCCTTATGCCAAAACATATTTAAAACTTCAGGAATTTCATACAATTTCTAGGATAGCTATAGCATTTACCCAAACAATATAACCTAAGGTTATCATTATTTATTTAACAGTGCTTCTGAAGTAATTTAACATACCAAATAAAAAGGCCTAATTAGTCAAAAAGTCTTCACTTACAATTCAAATCGTGGGGAAGTTTGTTTAAAGCCTCAGAAAGTTATAAAGCACATGCCTAAATAGGATTACAGATCATTACAAAACTTGAAACTTATTTATTTCACTAAGGTGGCAATAAAAGTTTCCAAATATGTAGAGTTATATAGTTGTTAGCAAAACTTAGCTCCATTAATATTGAGAAGTTTTAACCATCTTAAGTAATCAAAGACCTGATAAAGACAAAGCATAAAAGTTTTGGTTTTCCAGGCAGACAAAAGAGAAAAAAACTTTATTTACATTTTCTTTTTTTTAGCTTATTTTTTAAAGATTTATTTATTTATTTATTTGGGAGAGAGGGGAGCAGGGAGCACAGAAGGAGAGGAGCAGAGGGCCCGATGTGGGACTCAGTTGTAGGACCTTGAGATCGTGACCTGAGCCAAAGGTACACACCTAACCGACTAAGCCACCCAGGTGCCCTATTTATATTTTCTTATCAAGAGCAGACCAGCAATCCAAGGAAACCTTGTCTTTTT